>NC_092562.1:11600000-11931666 GCF_037975245.1 Apostichopus japonicus | reverse complement strand
ACTTATTTAGGTTAAATATTCTCTCCTCCCACCCCCACTCTCCTCAAAAAAAAAAGATGATGCTGATCTTTTAGGTTTGCTTCAATTCTTTTATTAGAAATGTTGGATATGAATGTAGTGAGAGGTCATGCTGGACTGTGCACTGAATTGTCAGAATTTATGCCAAATGTCCCACCTCCCTTTGGTCACTCCCTCCCGGCCAGCTAACAGTCCCGCCCCAACAATTGGTCAAAGCCCAGATAATCCACTTCAGATCAATCAGGGGAATGATCAGGCAGTTCATATTCAGCTCTAATACCAAACTTAATATTTAAATCTGATGGCCACCTTACCGCTTGAATAACACCACCAACAGAATAATGATGAGCAGGACTGGAATCACCAGGGCAACTAGATAAACAGGTGAGGAACGAGGCTCACTCGCTTGAATGAAAAGTTAAAGAAACACTACTCTTTAAAGAATGACAAATTGTATTTGTTTAATATTACACTTTTTTTCATAAGTTTTGATAAAGTCACAATACGTGTTTGCTGACGTATTTAGGCAAACAAACTTCCGAAGCAGATTCAATATTTCTTATTCTAAATGCACTCCGACTATGTGAGTTTCATGGAGAAAAGCTGTCACAATCGAAAGAAAGAAATTTATTCCTGTTGCCCTCATGCACGAAAAATTTACCGTAAAGTTACTGCGACCGCCCATATCAAGCATGTTCGTTACACAAATGTTACCTTTTTATACTAGTGTTGTCTTTTTTTACCTAATTTCACAGAGGAAACGTCTGAAAACACCTGTTTATTCCTTGCAATGAAAGTAAATGGCAAGCTACATTGGTAAGATCAAAGGAAAGATATATATTCAAGAGAATGGACCTTACACTGGATAGCCACGAATGAGAAAGTAGATCCTAGGCCTAACGGTTGTAAAGAAAACAGGGATATTTGATGGGAGAATGATCTTTTGGGTGGGGCTTGCAAATTTGAAGTTTGTAAAATCTATAGATTTTTATTCAGCTAAAAATGTTTAACGACAGATAAATCAATTAAAATAATGAAAATTAATACAAAAATTGCATGGAACGGTGTTAATTTCACTGAGCTTTTAGGGCAGTAAGCTGGAAAAGTCAAAGTTAAAACTTGGCAACACACATTGAGTCTTTAATGAGTATTGTTTAAGTTTACATTCATTCATCAATATGGATCTATCAAATGGTAACTTCTGTGTAACACATTTCAATTCGTTCCCAAATTAACACTGATCCTTTCTGTATTACCATAGTTACTTGCTCCAGACACTTAACTTTCATCACTCAGATCACTTTCCTGGTCTGTGGTGACAAAATATAACACCACTTTGCATCTAAGCGCCCTTAATCATATAGAAATTTCTCAAACAGAAGGGGGTACCTCTTTCCTTGCAGATCCCTGTATTAGGCCACAATATTACATGGATTCCTACTGGAAGGTTGCCACGATGATCAATGTGAAAATTGGGTTCAGGAAGTGAAAAAATGTTGAATACCAGGGTTCTAGAGAGCACTTAATGGAAGACTCATTATGATGTACAAGCAGTATTTAAACCAGAATGCAAAATGCATTGTGGTTTCAATGATGTAATATGAGAAGTTTTCTTCATGAATCTGATGTAATGTATACATGTTTACAAGGGTTTCTTTCACATTTGACCTATACTGACCCCAAATGACCTTTGACCTCCACCAAAAACAAAAGGAATAACCTACACCACTGTTACAGGAATAACCTGCATCACTGATATAGGAATAACCTACACAGCTGATACAGGAATAACCTACACTGCTGATACAGAATAACCTACACTGCTGACACAGGAATAACCTGTACTGCTGATACAGGAATAACCTACATCGCTGATATGGGAATAACCTGCACTGCTGATAAGGAATAACCCACGGACCGCTGATACAGGCTAACCTGCACTGCTGTCTATACAGAAATAACCTGTACTGCTGATACAGGAATAACCTGCATCACTGATACAGGAATAACCTACACAGCTGATACAGGAATAACCTACACTGTTGATACAGAATAACCTACACTGCTGACACAGGAATAACCTGTACTGCTGATACAGGAATAACCTACATCGCTGATATGGGAATAACCTGCACTGCTGATAAGGAATAACCCACGGACCGCTGATACAGGCTAACCTGCACTGCTGTCTATACAGAAATAACCTGTACTGCTGATACAGGAATAACCTGCATCACTGATACAGGAATAACCTGTATCACTGATACAGGAATAACCTGCACAGCTGATACAGGAATAACCTGCACTGCTGATAAGGAATAACCTACACCGCTGTCTATACAGGAATAACCTACACTGCTGATACAGGAATAACCTACACCACTAATACAGGAGTAACCTACATTGCTGATACAGGAATACCCAACACTGTTGTTACCGTTAGCTGTAAGATACAGCTAAGAGGTACACTGAAGGACAACATATGTTGAAGTATCAGGACCGACAAAGTAATATTTGAGCTAACACGGCCAGTTGATAGTAAAGGTGGCACCCTCATAACAATACAATAAATATACCTTTAAACCCAGAACGAGAAGTTAGCGAATATAATATCTGCTCATGAAAAATATATCTCACCTCCAATGCACATCATATTACCGGCTTCATTCCTCGGTGGGAATTTGGAGCAACTCTCTGGCATGGCACCAGCTAACAATGCAAATGCTATCTGGCAATCTTCAAATAGCTGACTGTAGGTCTCTTGGCAGAGGGTGTACCCTGATGAGGGAAGAGGAGGGTAGAAGAGGGAGCACATGGCAGGAAGTAGATCAGGACACTGGTTGCTGTTTATAATAGTTTCAGTCACTAATTCAAGGTCCTCAGGTAAAACCAACTCAAACACAGTTTCTGAATTGGCATTTCTGTAGTCCAAGTACTCAGCACAAGGTCCAGAAACTGTAACTGGGCCAGGGGGAGGTGTGGAAGGAATGGTAGAAATAGAAGGTGTTGATGATGTTCTACCCTGTGTGGTAGTCACAGGTGTAGATGATGTTGAAGCGGTGGTAACCTCTGTTGTAGTTACAGGTTTAGTGGTTGGTGGGCCTATGAAAAAAAAAAAAGAGAATGATGACCACTGGAATGTTAAGTACAAGGAATGGAGAACAACTATGATATGATTGTACTACTAACTGACCATCACGGTAGTTTTAATGAGTACAAAGTTTAATTTACAAACAAATACTTTACAAACTTAGGTACATGCACAATATGATGCAATATTCATTAAAGAATAACACAAAATAAAGTCAGCATCAAGTAGCTTGTAAGGGGCCTTACAAATGGTTAAAGTAATCTGTCCTCACCATGTATTGATACCCTTACAACAAGGTCTAAAGAGTGATTAACAAAAAGGGGGGGGGATGCAGATTAGCAAGTAAAAAGGTTTAAAACGAAAAACAGAGAAGAAGACATAGCTAAAGCAATAACAACATGGTAAACATGATGTCTTTAATTGATTGATTGATTAAATGTCAAACAGAAATACTTATCAACTTCAAAGTTGTAAGTTAATAAAAAAGTTTACATGATGTTACATGAGCAGTTTTCTTCATGAATCTCTTGTAATGTATAGTGAGGGTGTACATGTTTACAAGGGATTTACGATTTGACCTATAATGACCCCAAATGACCTTTGACCTCCACCAAAAACAATAGGTTTCTTAAACTCAATGTGGTACTTCTACACTAAATTAGAGGTCGGCCCAGTATTGAGATATCACGATTACAAGGTTTTCACGACTTTACCCCTGGTGACCTCAAATGACCTTTGCCATCTACCAAACCCCCAAAACTGGGGATTTACGAGCGACGATACTTACCTGGCTCCCACTCCACAATTGCACTTTCCTATCTACCAAACTACACATTTGGAAACGTTTTAGCACTGCGCCCTCGCTCCCTGGGCAACGCCCACTATTCCCTTCCATATCCAGTTACTACACATGTTTTTCCGCAAAATTCTCGCTTGTGATTTCTACAACTGTTTTTGCGGTTTTGGAAATCATCTTTGGATAATTCGACTAGTGAGACTTTCTTTCATCACTATACCAACAATTAGCACTCATCAGTATCCTTTTATTTACGAACAATTTCTAATTGCATGTTTCTCTCCCTCTGTGTGTTTTGTCCGCTTCCTCGTTGTACATTTGTATGTACAGGTACCAGTTGCACAACACCTCCGTTGTGCTAGGTCATTAGGCTGCCCTCATTATTTGATGTTTTCTGCCCCACTGCCCTGTTCCCGACTGCCCAGGGGCGGCCTGGCGGGAGATCCCGTGGGGCGTTTGGGAGGTCTCAAGTACACCTTGCCTTTGTTCACGGTTCGTCCTAACTTACATCTTAGGCTCTGTGTATAGGCACTTAGGCGATTGTGCTCACTTCCATAGGTTCCGCAATATGCAATTCCTAGGCCTACCGTCTCCACGGTGGTCTAAGGTGAGCCTCTCCACCCCCTTCCCAGGCAAGCTTTTAGAGGACTCATTCCTCCCTAGAGATCGTTGACCCGTAGTGGGTTCACGATTATTATACCAGCAGCCTGGGGAACTACCCAGGGGTTTTTCCCACGGAATCCTAGAAGGATCTCCGTCTTTCCCAGGCTGGCCCGGCTAGACACTCAGGCAGCTATTGACCTGACACTGGTATGGAGATCGTTCTTAGAGATGGACCGCTAACCCCCGGATCACAGAAAGACCCTGACACACTGGCACCAGACCAGGTTCTCCTGAACCACAGTTTGTCCGAGACCGAGAAAGATGCCGTCTGGACCAAGGTCCAGGGGTAGATCTCCACAACCGAGAATGACCTTTGCCCTCCACCAAAAACAATAGGCTTCTTTTACACAATGTGGTACTTCTACACACTAAATATGAGGTCTGCCCATGATTCCCTTCTTCAAATATCATGTTTACTGGGTTTTCACAATTTGACCCCTGGTTACCCCACATGACCATTGTTCTCCACCAAAAAGGTTAACTTTTTGTACCTAATGTGATACTTCTACACATCAAATATTAAAGTGGTCTGATCTTCCCTTCTTGAGATATCATGTTTACAAGCTGGGCGTCACAAACGCACTCACACACGCACGCACACGCATTTGTATTACATTCAGATCGAGGACCCCATTGTATTTTCCATTGTTCAAATCCATGTACCCTAACCTTAAACAATACCCCATACAATAGAATTCTTCTGAGTACGTGGTGATTCTTTATAAATCACATCCGAGGACCTGGATTTCTTTTTTTCAAGTCCTCGGTCAGATAGAAAAACAAACGCACACACACGCCATCATGAATGCAAAGGTTACGATTGTCATCCAAATCAAAAATGGAAGAACGGCTATTAATTATGCATCTCATCTATGACACATGTAACACACAATCACCCACTAAAACTGGCTGTGTACTTTGGATGCCTGTATACTCTAGAAATATAAGATGTTTAAAGTTGTTCATTAATTGCAATGTTTTATAACTTACCTGTGACTGACACATGGAAACTGCAACTGTATGCTTGATAGCTGTTACATGTACATGTAACATCAATATCGTCAGTTAGAGTAAATCCTGATGGATGTGAGCAATTAACAGATGATCCCAAATTACCATTTGTGTTACAAGATGGAGTAGCATACTGCAGAGGGCTACCAAAAGTAACCATCATAGGATTAGGACACTGGATGGTGATGGGTAAACCTGAAAAGAAGACACAAATATTAAAAAAGATATAGTAGCATTAGTTAATGCTATAAGGTATGTCCAAATTAAGTATGAGTAAGCTACATGGTACAACCAGCTATGCACAGTCGCACTGAGGGTCCTACGCTACTGATTATTAAACATGAAAATTAGAACCAATGATATGACCCAAATGTTGAAACAGTTAGACCAATATAAACTACATTTGAAATGTTGGTTTTTATTGATAATTGCACATTGCTTTCAAATTAAACCACACCCACTTATTTATAAACATCACATTTTAATGTTGTACCAATTTCTGTAATATTTTATGCTATACGGATATCTAAATTGGACCATACTGATCGATATTTGAAAAGACATGACTAGGTGCAGATTCACGTTTACTCTCAAGCATAATGCATTATAACAATATTGTTAATTTCCCCTTTCTAATCAAAGGTACTCAAGTCTTGTAATGTATTTTGTCCCTTATAGTCAGAGGCACACATTGCAAACATGACATTTGCAACCTTAAACAACAAGTGAGTTGAAGTCACATAAAAGTTTTCAAATGAAACATAAAATTAGTATTAACCTACTGTTGTACTCTACAGTGTTATTGTGTTACAGACTGACTTAACTCTAGTCACAGTACTGTAATGCATATACTATGTGAATGCTACCATAAACATTGGTTCATCTAGAAATCATATTTTTAAAAATCACTACAATGACAAACTGGATGTCTTTGTTAACACAACTTATCACAACTTCTTAAGAATTTTATTTTCATTCATTCATTCATTCATTCATTCATTCATTCATTCATTCATTCATTCATTCATTCATTCATTCATTCATTCAAAGAACTTTCTTTCAGTCACTTTTGAAATAAACAACATAATAAACAGAAAATGAATATCTTAAAGAGAAAGAGACTGAAGAGTGCCCACCAGAAGCTTGGAGTAGCTTATAAACATGAAAAACCATTTATAAAATACAAATATGTCTAAATATGGAACAATAAAATGAGAGAGAGTGAAAAAATACAAAGAAAGGGGTCACAGCTAGCTATATTTTAGGTGAAAAGGCTATAACAGAGCCAAGGAACTGTATGTCAAAGATGTTTGTCAATGAGATATTGTTTAAGGGCATCTTTTAAAAGTAACATTTGAGGGACATTTAATCACATTCAATCACTAATATACATGTGATCTGCACCCAAAATCAATAGGGACTATAACTGAATGAAGGCATCATTGTGCTAGCTAGGTATTAACTGTAACTGGCTTACCCTTTTTGAATTTGGTGTTTACAACTTTTGAACTCACAAGTCATGAACAGAATATTCACATAGATTATTATTGCAGTAATGGTTAAATTGAAAGACAATATAAACCAACAAGATTATTTATGCAGAAATTGTTGTTTAAACACAAATATGAAGCACTGTCACTTGACAATAACCATCATCCATTGGTTCTAAAATAAGATCAGGATAGGATTGGCTTTAATTTTGCAATAGATTTAATCTCCTCTTTTGACAAATAATCATGCACAGATGAAATTATCAAAAAAGTATTTCAAAAGGTGCAAACTATTCACTAAAACAGGGTATATACTGATGAAATGGTAACATTTTAGATGGTCCGGTAGACTGTGGAACACAATTCAATGCAACACCACAAATTTCACATGCTTCCTAAGCACTATAATGTGATGACCTGTGATATGACCTCTATTTTAAGTATTTAGTCAAATGTTACTAACAAAGTCAAGAGTAGTCATTTTTGTCAAAATTTCATATTAATCCAAACATCAAAAAAGACAATTTCTGAATTTATATAGTTTGATGGTGGTGATTTTTGAGAATGCTGGATATTTTTTTTTCAAAATAAGGGAGACAGCAACAGATGGTAAATAGAATGAAAGTCACAATAATATAGAGGACTTCACTAGGTTGTGTCACTGTAAAATATGTCTTAGAATATAAAACCAGTGACACAGATTCAACATTGCATTTCATTTAACAACAATGGAAGAATTGGTACAATTACTTAAGGAGAAAATTATGGGTGTGTAAAAAGCAGGTTTCCTTTGCAAAAGTGAGTACCACTTACAGTAGTGTGGGTTTTACATGGACATCTGTTTGGGACACATACTACAATGAGCTTTGTGGCCCTCATTTTCATGAAACTAACTGCTTTGTAGGAATTGCAAGATTGCCAATTTCCATGCTATAAAATATGCACACTCTATTGTAATGTCCTTGTCTCCAACTGCACTCAGATTAGTCACTTTATGCTTAAATGTAGTGCTCATGTCCTTGGAGACCGAATTGTTTTTGAACACTAATTGTTGATTTTATTAAGACAACAGTGCAAACAACTTACAGCAGTAAACCAATGAGCCAATTAAGATTCAAAAACAACGTTGTGCAATGAACATAGGAAGCAAACAGTCTGTTTAAATAGAAAGTTTCACCATGTTGTCATGTTCAACTAAAAAAAATGATATATCCAACCTTCCTGAAAAATGCTGTCCAAACCAATCCTGAAGGAATTCCCCAAAGACTCCTCATGAGATGAAATAATAATAGGAAAGTGCCAGGTTAGGAATATGATGCTAGAAATATAATCCCCAAACCTTAACCGGTTTGTGAATTTACGAGCGACGTACTCACCTCATATAACCTATGCATTACCTTATTAACCTCGCTCTAGCATCTGGCAATTTGTCTGTATGTGAGTGTGGCCATCTCCCTTCCGTAATTTCCAGGCCGCACTGGTGCGGCACCGGACGGAGAAGGGGGAGAGGACCGACCAAGGGGCGGAAACCCCGAGGATAAAACCAAAAACATTCTCACCTGAAGAGGCCCTAGGTGGGCTGTGGTGGGTGACAGGTGGGTCCTGAGTGGACCCGAAGTGGGTCCAGAGTGAGTCGTCGTGGGTGTAGGCGGGACCCCCACGACATCCCTCGAAAATTCCTGGGGGGAAGGGCCGTCACATGGTCATATCTGTGTGGCCAGTTCCCCTAGTATCCGAGGAGGGTATCCGACGTGGTTGTATGGTTCCGTCCGCGAGGTCCCCCATAGTGGGGAGGCGGGTCGGGATGTTATATGAGGTGAGTACGTCGCTCGTTAATTCACAAACCGGTTAAGGTTTGGGGAATTCACAGCGCGTACTCCCTCATCTCATATAACCTATGCATTTGTGACACAGGAGCCCTGGCGGTGGGTCGAGGATCTCGCGGGCGGCGGACCTAGGGCCGCTCGGGCAAAATCCCCTTCCGTGGCAGGGGTGTTTGTGAGATAGCAGGCGACAAAGGAAGACGGGGTCTTCCAGGCCGCCGCCTTCATAATATCTTCCAGGGGAACCCCCCGGAACCACGCCCTGGACGTGGCGTGGCCTCGGACGTCATGCGCCCGGACGGGTTCCCCAGGCTGGGTGTGGGCACGTATTAGGTCGGCCATCCACCGTGAAATGGTGTCCTTTGAGGCCGGGGTGTAAGGCGACCTCGGTAAAATGAAGAGCCTGTCCGAGGTACGTAGCTGTTTGGTCCTCTCTATGTACCACTTAAGGGCTCGGACAGGGCACCAGCGCTTGTCTTCCGCGACTAACGAGGCTTGTGACAGACTCGGTAGGAAGATCTCGTTCGGGGTAAAGGTTACTGATTGGTTCTTTGGGAGGAAGTGAGGGTCAGGTAGTAATCTGACTCCTCCTGGTTCAAACCTCGTGAACCCCCGTTGGAGGGTGAGCGCGTGGAGGCAGCTTCTGCGCCTGGCAGAGGCGGCCGCGATCAGAAACAGTGTTTTGTGTGTTAGCTTGTCCAATGGAGCATTGTGTAGCGGCTCGTACGGAGAGCCCGCGAGGGTCGTCAGGACCTCGTGGAGGGCCCATGATGGGGCCAGGCGGCGCCTGGGAGGGCGTCTGTGGAACATGCCCCTTAAGACCTGGCGGAGGACCGGGTTGGTTCCTACTGAGGAGCCATCCGAGAATCCGCTGTGAACCGCCGCTATTGCGGAGCGGTAATTTCTAATTGTACTTATTTGCTTCCCTTCTCGGAAGAGTTCGAGTAGGAAGGCCGCCACCTGGTCTACTGAGGCCTCCACGGGATCAACAGCGTGTCCCCGGCCCAAACATAGTATCGGTGCAGTCTAGAATCGTATGTTTTAACCGTGGACTGCCGGCGGGCATCCACTGCAATGTCCGCAACCTCCGGTGGAAACCCCGCTGTTTGGAGCGAGAGCCGGAGTGTTTCCACGCAGCTAGATGGAGGCTTGTGATGTCGGGGTGGGTTATTTGGCCGCTCCGTTGGGAGAGGAGCTTGGCGGCCGGTGGGAATTTGTATGGTAGGTCCACCAGCATCTCGATGATGAGTGGGAACCATGCTTGATTGGGCCAGCAAGGGGCGATCAAAAGCATGTCCGCTTCCACGTCCTGAAGCATCGTGAGAACTCTGCGGAGTAATCCCAGTGGGGGAAAGGCGTACTTTGAGAGGCCCGCCCATGAGACGACTAGGGCGTCGGTCTTCCAGGCCTGTGGGTCGTGGTATCTGGAGCAGAACGTCGGGAGTTTGGCGTTCTTGGCCGTCGCAAACATGTCGACGGACGGCCTGCCGAACAGGTGAAATATGTGGTCGGACCACGTTCGGGAGAGCTCCCATTCCCCATTGTCTAGATACCCCCTGGACAGTGCGTCTGCCAGTATATTGTCTTTCCCTGCTAGGTGGGACGCCCGTAGGCCGATCAGAAGGGAGTCGCAGAGGACAAGCAGGTCCCATGTCCTGCGTAGGAGGGCCAGGGATCGAGTGCCCCCTTGATGGTTGATATATGCCACGGTCGTGGTGTTGTCTGACCGGACCGTGACAGTGTGGCCCGTTAGGTGGGTTGCCCAGTGACGTACGGCCCTCAGGACCGCTTCCGTCTCTAAAAGATTGATATGGAGACCCCTCTCGGGCTCCGCCCACTTGCCGGCGACTGTGTGTGTGCCCCATACCGCTCCCCAACCGCTGAGGGAGGCATCCGTCATGATCGACGTTGTAGGGGCTGGGTTTCCGGAAAGGTCGAACTGCCGCGATCCTGTCCGACTCTGCCCACCACGTGAGAAACGGGCGTAGCCCCGTTGGAAGTGGGATTGGCGTTGCCGCCGACGACCGATCCGGGGCATAGTGTTTGAGGAGGTGCCGCTGGAGCGGCCTCATTCTGAGTCTGCACAGGTCTAGAAGGTCTGTGAAGCTCGCCATCTTCCCCAACAGGCGCTGCCACGTGAGCGCTGGGGTATTCCGATTGCCTAGTATTTTTCTGGCCGTGGCCACTAGGCTCGCCGTTCTTTCGGCCGTCGGGTAGACCATGCCGCGGGCGAGGTCGAGACGGGCCCCTAAGTATATCATCGATTGAGCGGGCACAAGGCTGGATTTCTCGACGTTGATTAACCAGCCCAGTTTCGTCAGGAGGGAGACGGTGGCGTTTGTACTGGCGAGAGCCCCTTGTTGGGAGTTGCCGAGTACTAACCAATCGTCTAGGTAGGCGAACACCATTACCCCGTTTCGACGGAGGTGAGCCAGGACCGCCCTCGTTACCCTGGTGAAAACTCTGGGTGCTGTGGAGAGGCCAAATGGTAGCGCTGTGAAGCGGTAATCTATGGCCTTGTACCTGAACGCGAGGAACCGCTGGTCCTGGCGTCGGATGGGAATATGTAGGTAGGCATCCTTTAGATCGACCGAGGATGCCCACATCCCTGGGCACAGTAGGTGGAGAATTGATGTGAGAGTCTCCATCCTGAACCTCTCCGGTCGGATGGACCTCCTGATGAGAGGTCTGAGGTTCAGGATGGGCCTCCAAGTCCCGTTCTTCGGCGTGAGGAAGAACGAGGACCGGAAGAGGGGGCCGTCCGCGTTTGCGGTGGTGACCCGCGTAATGGAGCCTTTTTTGAGAAGACTGTTGATCTCGTTCTCGAGGGCGGCCCGCTTTTCCCGTATCTCGGGTACTGACGTGGTTGCTAAGAGGCCATATTGGGGTGGGGTAGACGAGAACTCTATCTCGTAGCCCCTTTTTACCACGTCCAGTACCCAGGCTCCTGGGTCGATTTCCTCCCAGTGAGCCCAAAAAACTCTTAGTCGCCCCCCCCACCTTGGCCTTGGGCGCTAGGTGGGGTGGGCATCCCTAGGGCCGTTTACCGTGCCCGCGGCTTCCGCGGTATTGCGGGCGGTACGGCCTGTGTTCGGGCCGCAAAGGAGCAGATTGTTGCTGTGTTCGCGGGGCGCCCCGACTCTGACTGTAGCTGGATCTTGGTTGCTTAAAGCAGCTACCTTGTCGTGAGTCATAACGTGGGCGCGAGGATGAGGTCGAGCGGGACATGTGTTCGTCCGCCTTCCTCAGAGATTTCATTCTCTCTGCCTCCTCCTGGAGTTTCTCATCGAACTTGCCGCCGAAGAGGTCACTGCCCAGGATCGGTAAGTTGCGGAACCCGTCCGCCGTGGATCTGGACGACCAATTCAGGGAGTTCAAAACCAGGTCCCGACGTGTCAAGGTGGCCTTAACCGAGACGCGGGCGAACTGGTCTAATACCTTCCTGGAAACGGGTCCCAGGAGGGCAATGATGGCGGCGGTATCTTTGCGGGAGATACCCGATGCCTGGGCCTGTTGAAAAGATCTGTTCAATAGCTCGGGGAAAAGTAATAAGGCTGATGAGTACTTCATCCCTGCGCGGGAGGCCCTGTCTACGTCGAACAGGGAGGATTCTGGGGTCTGTGCACCCTTCTCCCTGAACTTGTCTTTGCCGTCTAAGGCACCCGCCGACCGAAGTCTCTCCTTCACTTGAGGCGGGATTTGGGGTGGCGTGAAAAGACTTTCCCAGTCTTCGTCGCCCACGTGGAAAGTGCGATGGGCTGATCGCTGGAAGGCTGTCCAGCGTTTCGCCTGTGCCACCGCCTCGAACCGCTCTCTACATTCCACATCCACCGGGATGGAGGCTCGAGGCTTTTGGGCGGCCGTGTTCAATGTGAGTTTGGATGCCGGCCCATCGTGGGCATGCGCATCCACCCTTTCCTCGAAGCCAAGGACTCTGCGGAGTACTGCCGTCGCCTTCTCAAAGGCTTCGCTTAAATTTCTGTACCCCGTAAGGGTTCTTCATCCTCCGCCTCGGAATCTCCACTGAGGAGGCGGGCACTAGCTGCGATTGACAGCGCGTCATCAGTTCTGGAGGAGACGTCGTCCCAGGGATCTACCTGGGCCTCCTCAGGGGCGTGATCGTCCGTAACCGGTGCTGGCGGTGGCGCCGGTTGTGGTGGAATGGACGGAGCCCCTTGTTGTTCCGGGTCCTGTTGACTCGGCTTTTGCAACAATTGTCCCAGGAGGTCTTTAACCTGGGAAAGGAGAGCCTGCCCCGAGTCTGGGGATTGTCTCCTCTTTGGTTTCTTGGCCCTGTGTCGCCCAGAAGAATGTCCACTCGAGGACGAGGGCGACAAGCCAGACCTCGACCTGCGTCGAGGTCGCCGGTGTCTTTCCCGGCTCCTACCGCGGCTACGGCTGTGGGTACGGCTTCTGCTTCGGCTTTGGCGCCGTTCCGTACTCTCCGGGGAGAACCCCGAGGAAGCTCTCTGGTTGCGGTCCCATGACCCCGGATTAGAAGTAAATAAGTCCGCCACCGCTTGTCTTCGGGGGGCTTCTGGACTCCACGTGGCCTGATGTGGACGGACCCTCCTGGGTCGCGGCCGTGGCTGAGCTGACGCCGCACGGGAATTAGCTCCATCTCGTATGGATACCCGTTCCTGAGGAGGGTTTGAGCCATCTCGTATGGCGCCCTCCGTTCCCCCATGTTTAGGGCTTATGCCATCTTGTATGGCCGCCTGGGGTTCCTTCGCCGGCGGCTTCTTTTTCCCCTGCTTTGAGGAAGCCGCCTTCTTTCTTTTCTCTGCGGCTTTATCTGACAGCCAGGTACCGATCAAATCCCAGCGCTCCTGGGTCCAGTCCTGGCAAATGGAGCAGGTCTGCTTGCTCCCGCATGGGCGACACTTTGGGCACAAATCGTGTTTGTCCCATGCTTTGAACGGACGGAACTGCTTGCAAGAACGGCAGTTTTCCATCCTCTGAAAAATCCCGAAAAAAAAAAATTGAATTTTTTTTTTTTGAGAAATCTCCGATTTTTTTTTTTTTTTTTTGAAAAATCTCCGAGACTTGAAGCTGTGAAAACTAAAATAGAAACAGCACGGAACCAAATGAAATTCGTATCTAGACCAGTACGAAGAAATAAACAAGGCAGTTACTTTACTGCGAAAGGATAACGTACACGACTGCTGTACGAAAACAGTATGAAGAACTAAACAAAGCAGTTACTTGACTGCAAAGTAAGACCACGTACACGACTGCTGTACGTGAAAGTAAATAAACGCTAGGAGAACGCTACACTAAAGTGCGGGCCTAGCCACGCTACGTGAACCACGTTCACGAGGCAAACCAAAAAAACGTTCGAAAATCACGAAAGAAAAAACGGTTTAAAGACAAAAAGCAGTTCAAACGTGCAGGACGTTGAACAGATGAAAAAGAATTACAAAAACAACGATAATATTTCGACGAAGTAATTGAAATCTTAGGATTTAGTGAGAGCAATAAGAGAGCGATACTTGCGCAAAAGGCTGGCAATTACGGAAGGGAGATGGCCACACTCACATACAGACAAATTGCCAGATGCTAGAGCGAGGTTAATACGGTAATGCATAGGTTATATGAGGTGAGGGAGTACGCGCTGTGAATTCCAAGTTTATTATTACAATTAATGGTGAAATTAAGAAGCATAGCTTCATAAATAAAGTTATGACTTACCAGTTACAAACACCTGAAAAGAACACTGAACATTTGTATAATTGTCACAAAAACAGGACACCTGAGTGTCTGATGAAATAGTGCTTCCATCTGCTGGTACACAACTTGATGATGACACGTTCATATTGGTGGTCTGTAAACATGTGGGGTTGTTAAAAGAGACTGAATTTCCAGCATCAACCATGATGGTTCCAGGACACTGTAAAATTACTGTTAAAACAAATGGAAATTAGGCACAGGAAACTTCTTTGTCTTTTTGAATGATATAGGCATTAATTATGATCCACAAATAAAAAGACTCCCTTTACAAAATCACTTTAGTTAAAACTGTGCATAAAAGTAAGTTGGCCTGACGTTTTGAACCTAGCAGGATCTTCTTCAGAGGCTAAATGACAAGTAACAGTAACATAACAGACAAATACACACACAGACTACAGACAGGTTAATGAGCAGTGTGAACGCCATGAACAGGAGAAAAATTTTGGTTATATTTTCCGTGTTATTACCCTTCCATATTGGTTTTAATTATTGGGAAGTCGTTACAATAATAACGATAATAACAATATCACTTTAACTATTGAAACACACATTGCAAATTACTCTTCTTTCAGTAGGTGCCCGAAAAATTCTCATCATATTGCCCGAATTTTCACACAAAAAATCGAAAACACACTGCAAATTTTTCTTCTTTCAGTAGGTGCCCGAAAAATTATCAGCATATTGCCCGAATTTTCACCAACAATTTTGGTTGGGAGGGCTGCAGCCCCCCCCCCCCCACCGACTCCTACGCCTATGGTATAGGAGATAAAACTGTAGAGGGACAAGTAGAGGATTAAGGAAAGAGGGTAGGGAAAAATTTGCTTATGCTTTTCACCAGAGTTCTAATCAAGTCATTTCCATTTCAAGAGTCTAAAGTAAAGTGTTATTTCATATACAATTTTTTCCAAGTAATGTCAATTTGCTCGTCCTTGCCAAAACACAAGTCAAGAAATTGTCAAAGTTTTGCTATTGCACATGTTGTTACACTGTTACTTCACCCTGAATTTTCTTGTTACATATTTGCTGACACCTCATACACATCTTGTTGTGCTTGCTGAGAACAGTGGTACAATGCAAAGTGTTTGTTTATTGAGCATGAAATGAGGCCTTTGCTTTGGCCTTTCACAAAGTTAAAGGAAGTAATAGTCATCCAATTCTTTCAAATTCAATTTTGTTTCACCTTTTAACTTTCATTTGTAGGAAATGTGTCCCTACACTGTATCTGTCGTGTTGCTTTTGTAATGTTTTGAAAGATTTCTTATGGTAGCATGTAATATTGTCTGTTTTTACCTCCATGGCGTTACATACCAGTTTAAAATTGAGGTTTCCTAATGAGCAGCTATGAAAAAGTATAGTGTGTTCATATATTGCATGAACAGCTTGGTACTCAGTATTGTTTAAACTCTTCGCTAATGTTATGACAGATATAACTCTTTATTTTTTGGGCAATCAGTCTTTCAGGTAAAAGATATTTCCTCCAATAAAAGAGAAGTTCCCTTACAAGGGGTTTTCTATTCGATTCTTTGTTTGTCATACTGTAGGTGTTAGAAACTGGATCTTGTACTTCATACCACATGTCCACAAGACTACTATATATTGAGCGCTCTTAGAAGACAAACATGCTTGACTTCTGCTCCTCTGTACCTTGAAATGCACACTGTCTCTTGCTAGAAAGTTTTTAGAGATATGCAGTTGCACATACTTATCCATCACCATGCAAGTTATACATCAAGCAGATACCTCCTGTGGGAGGGAGGGGGGGGGGAGTATTGTTCCTATCACTATAGTTTGAATCCATCTCTCATGGAATGCTAAGGAATCTGCAGTGCAATGTTACTAGTATAACGCTAAGCACATGCAAGGAAATTATTCCCGATGGTAACCACACCCGAATCTTTGCATTGCACGCTCAAGTTTTTATAAGGGGTGTGATGTAGTATACCAAGCACATCACTTGTCAGAGATTCCCCCACCCAACACACACCATCTTTGAAGTGGGCAATTGCAACCAAACTAGGTATTTGTACATCGTCTGCTATGTAGTGCTTACACTTATCTCTACGACAGGGGAATCATGTTGAATGTAATGATGGATATGATGCTAACTTTGCTACAATTTCAATGATGGTTGTGTAACATCACTCGCAAACTTTGCTGCCATGTGGACTGAATTGTGATGGGCCAATTTCTAGCAAACTGAAATTTGATAGATATTCTCATTTGTGGTATGGAATTTTCTAAGCAAAAGCCAATTTTAACTTTTTAAATCTGCTAAAACTGATCACTAGGGCCATTCTCTGTGTTACATTGGAATGCGAGAGGTCTCGATAATTAATTCTTAACGAGACACAAGCCTGAGTTCGTTTTCGTAAGGAACACAGACAAATTGACGAGTCTAGAGAATTTGAATGAGAACGTAAACTATATTGAACAATGGAGTTTGAACCAACAACAACAAGTGGTAAATACAAATATATAGTAAATTACTTACAAACTTAACAAGATAGGATACACTTTAAAACACTCTGGTCTCTTCCAACGGCGATATCCCTCAGCGGCCACGACCTTGATGATGATGATTCTCGGTCCGTTGTACCGCAAAATTCACTGGTCCTCGACGAAGTTTCTCGCGATCCCAGAAATAGCAGTCACCTTCTTTCCGGCAATGCTCCAAGACAGACTTCCAGCCACAATCGAGTGAAGCACAAGTCAAACTTCTCGCCGACTAAATATTACCAGAGTCTGTCCAAAATCAGCTTTATAGCCACCAACTCCTGGCGTAACGAACTTCCTCAACGGAGACGAAAATTCTTCACCTTCTCCGAAATAACGACTGGAAAACTGAAGCTTAACAGCAAAGTCCTCTTCAAACTTCTGAATGGAAGTGTAGAAACAATCTTGGTATCGATACCTCAATCCCTCAGAAACTACTGGCAGTTGAGCACTGACGATATATAGTAGAACGGTATAATATGTGTCGTCGCTTGTATTCGTTCAGAAACTGAGAAACTTTCCGATCTGGGCGGGTTTTTATACGATTCGCCATGTCAAGAATCATCTAGATCTTTCTTGATACACCTGAGTAACAATCCGACCCAGTTTCCCCGTTTCCGGAAGTCCTATGCATATCTCGCGAAAATTCCAGAGAATCCACGAAGATGCTTGCACAGCGTATACAACGGGACTTCATGTGTAACCGACGGCAACAGAGACCAGCGTGCAATCATAAGGAATATACCAGAACAATCGTGTATTGCTCATTACATAAATTACATTCTAACACGGTAACCCAACCTAATTTCTAAAATATTGATTTGTCACGTAGGCCATTTCAAATACTTTCTATATTATAACATTAGGTTCCTCACTAGCAGTGACTAGCGTTAGGCTACAATGGGCCCTCGTAACATCTGGAAAATGAAACGGGCATGAAAAAACTAAAGTGTTCATCAGGACCAAATGTTACACTTTTTGTTTTAAAGGGATTCCTCAAGTTTTCTGTTTCATATTTTTTTCATTAAAATTACAACCATATCATACTAATTTGCATAAATTTGCATTATTGTAAGTTTTAGCCAAAATTTGTAGTTTTTAACTGTATATTTCTTTTTTCTGCATAAGTATCTAGAAATAATAATTCAGTTATCAACTATCACATGGAGGCAGTTATACATGGGTCCATTTATTTCATTCCTAAAGCAGAGGTTCCTGATCTTCAATTCTTTGTTAATAATGGGTGCTAATTAGCATAATTTTGATGTCACACACGTGACCAAAATAACGCAAAAGTTTTCATAAAAAGTAACTAATGTGCCTCATGATGTCCACACTGATGCAACCGTTCTTGGCACAGACTGTTAGTTATGCAAAATATACACTCAAATAATTATTCCTACGATTAATTAATAGCCTCTAATCTTGTCACACACGTGACCGACGTCACATGTGTGACATTTATCCATGAAAATGCAGAATGTCACACATGTGACCCTCCAAATCATGGCAGTAAAACTGTTTTAAAGTAATTCCTATGGAATATCAACATCAGTGCTGTTCTGTGGTTATTACGACATGGAAGCAGGACACTTCGCCCAACAACCATTTCGCCCAACTGCCATTTCGACCAACCTTACCATTTCGCCCAACCAGCCAGGTCATTTCGCCCAACCAGCCTGGTCATTTCGCCCAACCAGCCTGGTCATTTGGCCCAACCAGCCTGGTCATTTGGCCCAACCTTGATTAAATATGATACTTCAAAAGGAAACGTTCAGGAATTGTTAACGTTATAGGATACAAACCGAACATTAAGGAAACTTGAGGATCGATCAGTGTGTTAGGTGATGTTAAGGAAACTTGAGTAGTAGTAGTAAGTTGAGTCTCCTCTATCCGACATGCTCAGTGATTAACCTCCGCCACGTATCACGATCTTGCGCAATGTTTATTGCTTCTTCGAAATTGTTAATATTAATATCCTTGAATTGCGATTTTATTTTTCCAAGCAATGTAGTCACGGGCCTTCCAACTGGTTTAGCAGTATGTCTCAGTGCTTCTCTTAAAGCAACCTTTGCTGGAGCGTCCTCTTGAAGCCTTGCTACATGACCGAAAAATCTCAATCTTCTATGTGCGACTATCGATGACCAAGATATTTGGTTGGTTTCGTTGTAGAGCTCATCATTTGATAACCAATTATTATTGGTCCATCTAATGTTGAGAATATTTCGAAGTAGTCTCCTTTGAAGTCGTGGTTAAATTGATTAGGCCTACTTATGTGATTACATATGTGGTTACATTGATAAAGTGGTTACATTGATTAAATATAGTACTTCAATATTACGGACGGGTTTTATTTTTTTTTCTTCAATTTAATAAGGAAACGTTCGGGAATTGTTAGTCAGAAGGATGGATCAGTGTTTTAGGGGTTAGGTTTGATAGGTTTTATGAAGACCGATTCCCCTGTGTTTGTACAATAATATAACTTCCATTGTATGCGTAAACGCCTAAAGTAGTGTAATCCTCCCATTATACCCGAAATAACTGCTCAGACTCCGATCGATATCGAGCAGACGTCACTTTTTTATTTCAAAGTGGCTATTCTTACGACTGTTCCTAGGAATAATTTCCGATTACGCATGCGCAGTTGCTATTTTTATGACAGGAGTACTATTTTTTACGACCAGGAGTAACAATAATTTCTGGTTAGGGTTAGTGTTTATAGGGTTAGGATTAGGATTGGGGTTTAGGGTTAAAGTTAGGGTTAGGGTTACCCCTACTACATGCGCAGTTGCTTTATTTACTTTACTGCGCTTGAATTCGCCTTTGTCGTAAGAATAGTTGATAAATAATTGTTACGACTAGTCATAAGAATAGCCACGGCCTTTTTATTTACCTATTCCGAAGTAACCTAACCCAAAATAAATCAAATTGAACTAGTGGAAAAGAAAAAGTAATATTATTCTGACTGAATATTAGTAAAAATAAGGTTGGGCGAAATGACCAACACGGTTGGGCGAAATGACCATGCTGGTTGGGCGAAATGACCATGATGGTTGGGCAAAATGACTATGCTGGTTGGGCGAAATGACCAGGCTGGTTGGGCGAAATGACCAGGCTGGTTGGGCGAAATGGCAGTTGGGCGAAATGGTTGTTGGGCGAAGTGACTAGAAAGCTTACGACATTAGCACTGCAAAAATTGCATACTATGGACTGAAAATCAGAATGTCACACACGTGACCCAACAATGTCACACACGTGACCGGATTTTTTTAGCTTATGTAGTATTATGCTAATTTTAAGAAGTGAAATATTGAGGTGAAATGTCTTGTTAGAATGGAAACAAATTAAGGTAGAAACATGAGAAATTAGGGTTGTCCAGCCCTGTTAAAAACTGAGGAATTTGCCAATGTTTTTTGGTGAAAAAAAGCCAGTTTCATTTCACGTCACACACGTGACCGACCTTTACATGACCTCTGCCAGCACATGAATGTTCTTAATTTGGCTAAGCTATATGGTTTTTGAAAAGAGTCCCCTAGTGCATACTTAAGTACTACAATCAACCCAACTTTCTTTACCTAAAAGTAGTTACTTAGTGGTAAAGTGCAAATCTCCCCATTTTTCCGTCACACATGACCGAGAATGGCCCAATATATGTACACTGGCTTCTGCTTTGTTGCATTCCAGCGCATACGCTGTGTTAAATGTAGAGCTGCATATATGACGCTTTAAACTTGTTACAATTTCAAAGATGACAGTGCAACATCTCTTGCGAACATCAGAGCCTTGTAAAATGAATCGTAATCGGCCGTTTTCAAGCAGACTGTGATATTTAACGGATGTTTCTATGTGTGGAATGAGATTATCTAACTGCTTTTCCCAATATCTTAAGTCATTTTTAGGGTCGATTTCATGACCAGTCGCTACGGCTTCAGCAGCCATGACCTAAAATTCATCCTGTAATTTAGAGGCTTCCCTGTGAGTCATTTTGTTCAAATTTATTGCTAGTGGTAATTAGTCAGAAACCTTTTTGTCTCATTTCTCAGGTTAAATAGACCTTAGAATGAGGTTTTTACAGAAAACAACACACATTAATTTCTCCTGTCTCAGTGAACGATTACCAGTGCAAATTCAAAATTTGTGATGTCACCAAAGCTTAACTAATTCCAGTGACCCCTGGGACAGCTTCCCAACTGTTAGTTCATAAATGTAATTTATGCAGACTTTAGAGTTAGGTTTCTATATGATTGATGATGCTTCTCAATAGTAAGATCCTATAACCATACAGGAGTATCCTGTAACTTCTATTTCCCTTAAAACAAAATGCAGTAAAATCCCCAAACCTTAACCGGTTTGTGAATTAACGAGCGACGTACTCACCTCATATAACCTATGCATTACCGTATTAACCTCGCTCTAGCATCTGGCAATTTGTCTGTATGTGAGTGTGGCCATCTCCCTTCCGTAATTTCCAGGCCGCACTGGTGCGGCACCGGACGGAGAAGTGGGAGAGGACCGACCAAGGGGCGGAAACCCCGAGGATACAACCAAAAACATTCTCACCTGAAGAGGCCCTAGGTGGGCTGTGGTGGGTGACAGGTGGGTCCAGAGTGGGTCGTCGGCGGGTCGTCGGCGGGTCGTCGGCGGGTCGTCGGCGGGACCCCACGGCATTCCTCGAAAATTCCTGGGGGGAAAGGCCGTCACATGGTCGTATCTGTGTGGCCAGTTCCCCTAGTATCCGAGGAGGGTATCCGACATGGTTGTATGGTTCCGTCCGCGAGGTCCCCCATAGTGGGGAGGCGGGTCGGGATGTTATATGAGGTGAGTACGTCGCTCGTTATTCACAAACCGGTTAAGGTTTGGGGAATTCACAGCGCGTACTCCCTCACCTCATATAACCTATGCATATGTGACACAGGAGCCCTGGCGGTGGGTCGAGGATCTCGCGGGCGGCGGACCTAGGGCCGCTCGGGCAAAATCCCCTTCCCTGGCAGGGGTGTTTGTGAGATAGCAGGCGACAAAGGAAGACGGGGTCTTCCAAGCCGCCGCCTTCATAATATCTTCCAGGGGAACCCCCCGGAACCACGCCCTGGACGTGGCGTGGCCTCGGACGTCATGCGCCCGGACGGGTTCCCCAGGCTGGGTGTGGGCACGTATTAGGTCGGCCATCCACCGTGAAATGGTGTCCTTTGAGGCCGGGGTGTAAGGCGACCTCGGTAAAATGAAGAGCCTGTCCGAGGTACGTAGCTGTTTGGTCCTCTCTATGTACCGCTTAAGGGCTCGGACAGGGCACCGGCGCTTGTCTTCCGCGATTGACGAGGCTTGTGACAGACCCGGTAGGAAGATCTCGTTCGGGGTAAAGGTTACTGATTGGTTCTTTGGGAGAAAGTGACTCCTCCTGGTTAAAACCTCGTGAACCCCCGTTGGAGGGTGAGCGCGTGGAGGCAGCTTCTGCGCCTGGCAGAGGCGGCCGCGATCAGAAACAGAGTTTTGTGTGTTAGCTTGTCCAACGGAGCATTGTGTAGCAGCTCGTACGGAGAGCCCGCGAGGGTCGTCAGAACCTCGTGGAGGGCCCATGATGGGGCCAGGCTGCGCCTGGGGGGCGTCTGTGGAACATGCCCCTTAAGACCTGGCGGAGGACCGGGTTGGTTCCTACTGAGGTCATCCGAGAATCCGCTGTGGACCGCTGCTATTGCGGAGCGGTAATTTCTAATTGTATATATTTGCTTCCCTTCTCGGAAGAGTTCGAGAAGGAAGGCCGCCACCTGGTCTACTGAGGCCTCCACGGGATCAACAGCGTTGTCCCCGGCCCAAACATAGTATCGGAGCAGTCTAGAATCGTATGTTTTAACCGTGGACTGCCGGCGGGCATCCACTGCAATGTCCGCAACCTCCGGTGGAAACCCCGCTGTCTGGAGTGAGAGCCGGAGAGTTTCCACGCAGCTAGATGGAGGCTCGTGATGTCGGGGTGGGTTATTTGGCCGCTCCGTTGGGAGAGGAGCTTGGCGGCCGGTGGGAATTTGTATGGTAGGTCCACCAGCATCTCGATGATGAGTGGGAACCATGCTTGATTGGGCCAGCAAGGTGCGATCAAAAGCATGTCCGCTTCCACGTCCCGAAGCATCGTGAGAACTCTGCGGAGTAATCCCAGTGGGGGAAAGGCGTACATGGAGAGGCCCGCCCATGAGATGACTAGGGCGTCGGTCTTCCAGGCCTGTGGGTCGTGGTATCTGGAGCAGAACGTCGGGAGTTTGGCGTTCTTGGCCGTCGCAAACATGTCGACGGACGGCCTGCCGAACAGGTGAAATATGTGGTCGGACCACGTTCGGGAGAGCTCCCATTCCCCATTTTCTAGATACCCCCTGGACAGTGCGTCTGCCAGTATATTGTCTTTCCCTGCTAGGTGGGACGCCCGTAGGCCGATCCGAAGGGAGTCGCAGAGGACGAGCAGGTCCCATGTCCTGCATAGGAGAGCCAGGGATCGAGTGCCCCCTTGACGGTTGATATACGCCACGGTCGTGGTGTTGTCCGACCGGACCGTGACAGTGTGGCCTGTTAGGTGGGTTGCCCAGTGACGTACGGCCCTCAGGACCGCTTCCGTCTCTAAAATATTGATATGGAGAACCCCCTCTCGGGCTCCGCCCATTCGCCGGCGACTGCGTGTGTGCCCCATACCGCTCCCCAACCGCTGAGGGAGGCATCCGTCATGATCGACGTTGTAGGGGCTGGGTTCCGGAAAGGTCGCCCTGCCGCGATCCTGTCTGACTCTGCCCACCACGTGAGAAATGGGCGTAGCCCCGTTGGAAGTGGGATTGGCGTTGCCGCCGACGACCGATCCGGGACATAGTGTTTGAGGAGGTGCCGCTGGAGCGGCCTCATTCTGAGTCTGCACAGGTCTAGAAGGTCTGTGAAGCTCGCCATCTTCCCCAACAGGCGCTGCCACATGAGCGCTGGGGTATTCCGATTGCCTAGTATTTTTCTGGCCGTGGCCACTAGGCTCGCCGTTCTTTCGGCCGTCGGGTAGACCATGCCACGGGTGAGGTCGAGACGGGCCCCTAAGTATATGATCAATTGCGTGGGCACGAGGTTGGATTTCTCGACATTGATTAACAACCCCAGTTTCGTCAGGAGGGACACGGTGGCGTTTGTACTGGCGAGAGCCCCTTGTTGGGAATTGCCGAGTACTAACCAATCGTCTAGGTAGGCGAACACCATTACCCCGTTTCGGCGGAGGTGAGCCAGGACCGCCCTTGTTACCCTGGTGAAAACCCTGGGTGCTGTGGAGAGGCCAAATGCTGGCGCTGTTAAGCGGTAATCGATGGCCTTGTACCTGAACGCGAGGAACCGCTGGTCCTCGCGTCGGATGGGGATATGTAGGTAGGCATCCTTTAGATCGACGGAGGATGCCCACATCCCTGGGCGCAGTAGGTGGAGGATTGATGTGAGAGTCTCCATCCTGAACCTCTCCGGTCGGATGAACCTCCTGTTGAGAGGTCTGAGGTTCAGGATGGGCCTCCAAGTCCCGTTCTTCTTCGGCGTGAGGAAGAACAAGGACCGGAAGAGGGGGCCGTCCGCGTTTGCGGTGGTGACCCGCGTAATGGCGCCTTTTTTGAGAAGACTGTTGATCTCGTCCTCGAGGGCGGCCCGCTTTTCCTGTATCTCGGGTACTGGCGTGGTTGCGAAGAGGCCATATTGGGGTGGGGTAGACGAGAACTCTATCTCGTAGCCCCTTTTTACCACGTCCAGTACCCAGGCTCCTGGGTCGATTTCCTCCCAGTGAGCCCAAAAAACTCTTAGTCGCCCCCCCACCTTGGCCTTGGGCGCTACGGTGGGGTGGGCATCCCTAGGGCCGTTTACCGCGCCCGCAGCTTCCGCGGTATTGCGGGCGGTATGGCCTGTGTTCGGGTCGCGAAGGAGCGGATTGTTGCTGCGTTCGCAGGGCACCCCGACTCTGACTGTAACTGGATCTTGGTTGCTTAAAACGGCTACATTGTCGTGAGTCATAACGTGGGCGCGAAGATGAGGTCGGGCGGGACATGTATTCGTCCGCCTCCCTCAGAGCTTTCATTCTCTCTGCCTCCTCCCGGAGTTTCTCGTCGAACTTGCCGCCGAAGAGGTCACTGCCCAGGATCGGTAAGTTGCGGAACCCGTCCGCCGTGGATCTGGACGACCAATTCACTGAGTTCAAAACCAGGTCCCGACGTGTCAAGGTGGCCTTAACCGACACGCGGGCGAACTGGTCTAATACCATCCTGGAAACGGGTTCAAGGAGGGCAATGATGGCGGCGGTATCTTTGCGGGACATACCCGATGCCTGGGCCTGTTGAAAAGATCTGTTCAATAGCTCGGCGAAAAGTAATAAGGCTGATGAGTACTTCATCCCTGCGCGGGAGGCCCTATCTACGTCGAACAGGGAGGATTCTAGGGTCTGTGCACCCTTCTCCCTGAACTTGTCTTTGCCGTCTAAGGCACCCGCCGACCGAAGTCTCTCCTTCACTTGAGGCGGGATTTGGGGTGCGTGAAAAGGCTTTCCCAGTCTTCGTCGCCCACGTGGAAAGTGCGATGGGCTGATCGCTGGAAGGCTGTCCAGCGTTTCGCCTGTGCCACCGCCTCGAACCGCTCCCTACATTCCACATCCACCGGGATGGAGGCTCGAGGCTTTTGGGCGGCCGCGTTCAATGTGAGTTTGGATGCCGGCCCCTCGTGGGCACGCGCACCCACCCTTTCCTCGAAGCTGAGAACTCTGCGGAGTACTGCCGTCGCCTTCTCAAAGGCTTCCGCCGAAATTTCTGTACCCCGTAAGGGTTCTTTATCCTCCGCCTCGGAATCTCCACTGAGGAGGCGGGCACTGGCTGCGATTGACAGCGCGTCATCAGTTCTGGAGGAGACGTCGTCCCAGGGATCTACCTGGGCCTCCTCAGGGGCGTGATCGTCCGTAACCGGTGCTGGCGGTGGCGCCGGTTGTGGTGGAATTGACGGAGCCCCTTGTTGTTCCGGGTCCTGTTGACTCGGCTTTTGCAACAATTGTCCCAGGAAGTCTTTAACCTGGGAAAGGAGAGCCTGCCCCGAGTCTGGGGATTGTCTCCTCTTTCGTTTCTTGGCCCTGTGTCGCCCAGAAGAATGTCCGCTCGAGGACGAGGGCGACGAGCCAGACCTCGACCTGCATCGAGGTCGCCGGTGCCTTTCCCGGCTCCTACCGCGGCTACGGCTTCTGCTTCGGCTTCGGCGCCGTTCCGTACTCTCCAGGGAGAACCCCGAGAAATCTCCCCGGTTGCAGTCCCATGAACCCGGAGTAGAAGTAAATAAGTCCGCCACCGCTTGTCTTTGGGGGCTTCTGGACTCCACGTGGCCTGAAGTGGACGGACCCTCCTGGGGTCGCGGCCGTGGCTGAGCTGACGCCGCACGGGAATTAGCTCCATCTCGTATGGATACCCGTTCCTGAGGAGGGTTTGAGCCATCTCGTATGGCGCCCTCCGTTCCCCCACGTTTAGGGCTTATGCCATCTCGTATGGCCGCCTGGGGTTCCTTCGCCGGCGGCTTCTTTTTCCCCTGCTTTGAGGAAGCCGCCTTCTTTCTTTTCTCTGCGGCTTTATCCGCCAGCCAGGTACCGATCAAATCCCAGCGCTCCTGGGTCCAGTCCTGGCAAATGGAGCAGGTCTGCTTGCTCCCGCATGGGCGACACTTTGGGCATAAGTCATGCTTGTCCCATGCTTTGAACGGACGGAATTGCTTACAAGAACGGCAGTTTTCCATCTTTTCTTTTTTCTTTTTTTTTTTGAGAAATCTCCGAATTTTTTTTTTTTTTTTTGCTTAGAAATCTCCGAGACTTGAAGCTGTGAAAACTAAATTAGAAACAGTTACTTTACTGCAGAATGAAAACGTACACGGCTGCTGTACGTGAACAGTAAGAAATTCGTATTTAAACCAGTATGAAAAATAAACAAGGCAGTTACTTTACTGCAAAAGGAAAACGTACACGACTGCTGTACGAAAACAGTATGAAGAACTAAACAAAGCAGTTACTTGACTGCAAGTAAGCCCACGTACACGACTGCTGTACGTGAAAGTAAATAAACGCTAGGAGAACGCTACACTAAAGTGTGGGCCTAGCCACGCTACGTGAACCACGTTCACGAGGCAAACCAAAAAAACGTTCGAAAATCATGAAAGAAGAAACGTTTTAAAGACAAAAAGCGGTTCAAACGTGCAGGACGTTGAACAGAAGAAAAAGAATTACTAAAACAACGCTAATATTTAGACGAAGTAATTGAAATCTTAGGATTTAGTAAGAGCAATAAGAGAGCGATACTTGCGCAAAAGGCTGGCAATTACGGAAGGGAGATGGCCACACTCACATACAGACAAATTGCCAGATGCTAGAGCGAGGTTCATACGGTAATGCATAGGTTATATGAGGTGAGGGAGTACGCGCTGTGAATATAACTTTCCAGTTTGTATCTGTATTACACCATTATAACAAATGTCCCAGCAATGAAATGTTGATGATTGGATCTAATTTGTAGACTGCCCACTTAATTACCTTCAATTGGTAAAAACACTAGCAAAGTATATTTAATGGTTTATCCATATTATTGTCAACATATTCAAATATCTGCATTTAAATGGTACTTTACATAAAGGTTTTGCACAAGGTCAGTGTATCAGTAATATTTTTGGAGAGAAGGATATAACCGCATTCCAATAATACTTTTCAGGATAATTTTCTCAAAACCTTATAACTTTGCAAAGTTCTTTGAAGTTTGTTGTATTTCTACAAACTGCGGTATAATACTAATGGACATGGGTCAAGAGGGTGTCCAGCAATTGGTCAATTGTGATACCCCCTTAGCATGGTATGAGCAATTAATTGTCAACATGAAGGAGAAGTACCAAGTTCTGCATATTCAAAAGTTCCCCTCTCTTCAATAGTATTACATACAGTACCGATTTCGCTTAACTCCCGTTGAAAAAAAAATCAACGATCGATAACAAAAGTTGAAAATCGTTGAAAATCGATTAAAAACGAATAATTTCGTTGACAAGATTTAGACTACTGCGGGCACGGTTGTCAACAAAGTTTCAACGAAATTTCCACGAAAGTTATCGCGATCAAAAACCGCCAAGGCAATTCTAGACATATCAAGGTTGTGACTTGCGTTGAATCCTTAGTGTAACTACAGCCGTTTTCAGACTATACCAGAAGTTACCGAGGAATATTACGTTGCAAAAGTTTCATTGTATATAAGACAGAGTTAGTTCTGTACTAGGTGTTTGAAAAAATGATTTGGCTAGGATAATAAAAACTAGTCTTGGTCGATCGTAACAAGCACATTCTACGACTGTTATAGGCTAGTATTTAACTAGGATAAGTTTAAGTTAACTCACCAAGGAACGCAGTGTCAGAAAAACAAGGAAAAAAATATCAACAATGAAACAGTACTTTCGTAGCTGGATATCAAAGAGATCTTTATTCCCAATAAATTCCTGTGTTACTTGACGTACTACAGTACCGTTTACTACAGAACCGCACTCTCAAACTTTTCTGCATTCCGACCAAAAAACCTCCCCCGGCTTCAATGCACGCAAAAAAAAACAAAAAAAAAACTGTTATTTTCCCCCTAACCCGTTACTGTAAGTTGCCCGCGAATGCAGATGGACTGCCCTGGTAATTAAGGTCGCAGCCTGGGTCTGGGCCACCTATAGTATGCTGCTTACATGTGCATTCCCTACCCTGGATATCCCCACCACCAAACTTTCTTGAGAGGCTTAGTCCAATCATAAACCTGGCTTTGTCAAATTCACGCCTACCATATGTTAATGAGCATAGTATTTTATCTTCGTGGGGGTTTAGCACTGCAGAACCTTTGGCTGGCTGCCTCTAGAAGCAAACATTATTTTACCCCCCTACTGTTCGTAATGGAATGGATGTTACCTGTTACTAAGTTAATTGAAACCCAAATATTCATTCATATATATATAAGTAGAACAATCCATCAGGGATAGAAAGTTTATCTTGAATGAACCAATCAGAAGTCGTGCTATTAATAAAACTTGAAAACACCTGGCCAGCAAGAGAGTTGCAAACAATTGTTTCCATGACTACTAAGAAAATAAAGCAGTGACTTGGGGCCCACGTTGGGTAGATTTCTGTGGAAATGAATATATTTTCATTGCTTATTTGAGTATTGTATATTGGGAAGAGTTGATCAAACATTACTGGGGAGGGCTTCCAACTGGCCTGACGGCTTTCAACTGGCCTGACGGCATGTAAATTTAATTTAATGAGAAGGGGGAGTTTTTATGAGTCTCATTCCGGTATGCGTCACATGAGAAGTAAATGTTTTGTTTTTCGGTTTTATCATCGTTTTTCAAGTGGAACAACTCATAAAATCATATCAAATGAAAATAATATATATTTGAATATCCTTCTCTAGTTTTACTAATCAGGAATGTTTGATAAGGCATGCAATGCATCGTTCGAAAATGTAATTTTAAAGTAGAATTGAAAATGAACGACATAAAACAATATCTGTGAAGCGTGTGGAGCACAACTTTGAATATTCGTTGTGAAAGAAAACATAATGAACGATGTTTACTGCGTAAATAAATTTCGCGGAACTGGTATAGAGAAATTACGTACTGCAGCTTACGTCAGAGAAGCTCATAAATGACACAGGTGGATAGAGCGCATCAAAATTCGGTTTAGGAAATCCCTATACAGCCGACAAAAGTCGATGTCTCCTTCCGTTTTCGAGTTATAAGCGATTTTGTGTTTTTGCGATATGGCTTTCAGTATATTTTCATTGAATAAGGTCGTTTTTTTTTGGGTGTGTTTAAATAAGGGTGTGACCTAACAGATATTTCGCTAACCGTTTCACCGTATCGCCTGCCGGTCGGTTAAACGTTTAAACGCCGTTTCCCGATTGCGGCTTTTTCGACTCGACTCGACCTCGACCGTCACTCGACTTTTAATCAAAATAGGACGTTATGAGTACAATAATTAAGGTTTTCTTTTCCAGCAGGTAGCAATTCAGGCAGCAAGACAACGATCAGTGTATGTTAATTACTAATTAGGCCCAATAATATTGCGAACCTTTCGTGTAATAATAATTGTCTAACACACATGATCAGTATTCATGGTCTTCAGAAGTTCAGATCACTGAATTTATATAACTCCGCCTTCGGCAACATCGTAACTTTTGAAGAAAAAAAAAACAATATATTTGTCTATCACAAGATTTTAAACAAAAACTCGCCTAAATTAGCAAACTTACCCACCTTTCCTACTTACTCATTAAAAGTCATGTTAAGAAAACAAATTACGCACGCACGTGTTCTGCGATGGGTTGTAAAAATCAAGTTCAAACTGGTTTTAGCAGCCTCTGATTTCATTTTCTTTCTCTTGTGTCACATACATGATACAGTACCTTACATTTGATATGAAAGTAACTTCAACAACAGCTTCCTAAAATTTGTGTCGCAATATGTTAAGATTTAACCACGCTGCGCAGTACCATTCATAATTTGCCTATTACACTAAAATTTACACTCGGCGTCCAGATGGCGGGAGAATTTAACATCATGTTCAATGTGTTGTGTCGTTCCCATGATGCGATGAACTTGGGCAAGTTGCCAAGTTCGAATGTCAATGACCTACTTATGTTCTGTGACCAATGTCAGTGGGAATTATGTGTGTAAAAACTCGGGTTTTTCAATGTGTTATATATATAGAAGTTTTAACGTAAGCGGAGCGAATTTTAGGGCGGCTCGTTGATTGTGAGGAAGCACTTATCTAAGCATCAATATTTGTGAAGAATATCGTAAGTTTTTCGTATTCATTCATTTCCATTTATGTTTGCCGCAATCCCGCCCGCAATGCATGCACAGCATAATACCATGTGTGAAAAAAATGGATGTACACGTGCGGACCTGAGAGAGCAAACTGGCCATGTGTTGTTAATGTTAGAACGGTACTTTCTGGAACGACCATTTGCGTCTTTTGGGGTTAATATATTTTCACACGGGATTTCACCATGCCATTGATCGATGTACACGGGTGATATGTCGCAAATATAAACTGAGAAAACGAATTGACGACAGTCATGAGCTCATGACTATTGACCTACTACTTTAGTTATATTGAACACATTATTCATGCCTAAAACATCGTTTTTCTGTTTTTTATAGATAGTTTGCAGTACATTACTAAGTTCTTTACATATTTTACATATTTTTGAATAATTTTCATGTTTAAAATGTAAACAAAATAGAAAAAATAAAAAGAGAAAACGCCTTTTTGAAAAATGGAAGCGTCCTCGCAGAATGGGCGGGGCATCTTTATTTTGCTTCAAGTAACATGTTTTCGCTCGGAAACAAAGTTTCATACTTCAACTCTCATAAAAACCAAATTTACATCTCTTAAAAATAACTATTTTTAGTAATCTGCAAGTAAACCAAGTTTATATGTCCATTCATTGTTATTTAAATGGTTAAACAGAACTTCAACTTATCTGGAAGGGTGCCTCGTGGTACATAGCTTGTACTGCAGCCCTCTATTAGACCTGGCCAAGTTAAGACTTATGTCACTGTGTTTGGGGTTCACAGTAAGAAAACGTCCCCCGCCAGTTTAGCTACATGAATTTATGTGCATCACTACTCATACAAGCCTGAGAATGCTCTTGTAAATATTCGCTCTTTCAAACGACTGTACCAAAGTCTAATTGATACTGATAAACGAAGTTACGCGTTTTCCGACGATTCGCGTAACCACATTTTGACCTTCTATTTCGTTTAAAAAAGAATTTCAACGCATCGTTGAAAATTCCACGAAGGAAATGACTGAGATAACCAATCGTTAAAATTCGGGGAATTTCGATAAAAATCGGGGAATTTCGATTAAAAAAACGTAGAAATCCGATTATTTTTCTTTCAACGAATTTTAACAGGAGTTAAGCGAAATCAGTACTGTACTCACTTTGAACCACAGACACTTGAAAGCTACACCCGGCTATGTTGCCTGCTGCATCACGGACGTAGTAGATAACAGTTGTTGAACCAATACTAAATTGATCTCCAGGTCGTCTAGTTCTCAAGAATAATTCTGGTTCAGAGATATCATCAGTCGCAGTGGGTTCAGTCCAGGAGATTGGTACCGAGTCATCATCTTGTGAAACAGCCCCAAACACAATGTTTGATGGGCAACCAGAGATAATTGGTGGAGTGTTGTCTAGGTATGGAAGAAGGAAAATAAACCATTCCTGGAGATGAAGAAACTCAGTGTAGTCAAAACAAGAGCATATGAAGAGACAAAGCAGAAAACAATAAATAGTAAAATATCATGATGACCTGATTTTCCTAAACTTCTTCAGAGACAAACTGATCAAGACAGAAGAGGACATTTGTAAATGAGACAGATGGGCGGACTAGTTATTGACAGATTAGATTGGCTGAAACACATATTCATCTCTGAATATGTGGTGATGAAAAAGTGTTCAACATTGAATGATAAAGGTCGTTTAATAATTAATGCCAACATGCAATGGGCCCTAGGAGTAGAGTCCTTTTCATGAACTGAGTTGCAATAAACTGGTAATTTGACTCCATATTGACTCCAATTCTGCATGCTGTGTAATGCACTGTAGTGTGTGAGTGTGCAAGACACCAGTGAAGTTAGAATGTGATGATGAAAATGTAAATCAACATTCAAGGATTTCTTTGGTCGGTCATCTGAGGTCAGCATATTGCATTAACCATAAGAGTAGACTGGTAATTTGAAGCCATGATGTTGACTCTAATGTACAGTACATGAATGCTGTGTGTTGACTTACAGTGTACAGACATCAGTGTCCACAACATACCCATAAGTTCTTTTAGGTGCTGAGTACACTACTAAATACCACTTTCACCCAAAAAAAATTGAATTATTAAATACCTTCATTATCCAAGAATATGCAATAATAGACACATTAAAGATTTAGCTTACATCTTACTTCACCTCAGATGCACAATACACATTCAACAGTTAGTTATATCCAATGGATGTGTTTGATTAGGGGTTTGGTTGTACATGAAAAGTGGCTGTGCAGGCAATAATAATAATAATAAATGAGACTTATATAGCGCCAAATCAGTAAACAACAGTCACTGCTCAAAGTGCTTTACAAAGAATATAAATTAATTTACAAAAGAAGAAGTGAAGTGGTTTGGAGTTAAATTACAGTTTGTTGGAGGAACGAAGTGTGTGAGTTGGAGTATATGGCAAGAGAAATTGTGACAGGTACACAGGCCGTTCAAGATGATGAGCACAGAAGGTGAGAAGAAGTATTTTATACTGGATTCTGTAGCTGATAGGGAGCCAATGAAGTTCCTTCAGAAGGGGGGGGTTCGGCATTTTCTTCTTTCCTTTTCACAATACGGGCAGCGGTGTTTTAGATCTTTTGGAGTTTCTTGATGGTCGAATCAGGAAGGCCGAATAAAAGTGAATTTAGAAAATCAAGCTTTGATGTCACAAACGCATGAACCAGTATCTCGCAAGTCTTAGTATCGAGGTAATTCCTCATCAAACTGATTTTCCTCAGTTGCCAATTTGCAGAACGACAGAGATTAGTAACGTGATTTTCAAGTGACATGGTCTGGTCAAAATATGCACCAAGGTTTCTAACAGTTGAGGGGATATTAATAGAGTCTTTACCAACAGTAAGTGGTGGAAAAGTAGGTGTAAAATCTGGCACTCCTTCTTTAAAGAGGGTGAAGAATCACGCAAAAAGAAACGTCTAATGTCAGTAATGTGACCTAGTTTCGACTGGGGTGTAACAGAATTGTTAGACACCACCATCGATCCCAGAAAATACCCACAGCATAGTGTATAAATGATACAGCATTGGACATCTCAGGTCCAGCTAAAGATAACAAGGTATCACGTTTCATTACTGTCTGCATTTTGTAGCGACACAAAAGAAACGTCACAGCAAGCAACAGAAAGTTAACTTTTTCAGATGGCCGCACGTGGTTTGGGACATGTCTTCAATGCCTCTAACATTAATCATATCATACTTTCACTCTAATGTTAGTGTTATGGAAATGCCATACTCCTTTTAGCTAACTAGTCATGGGACTTTGGGACTTAATCGTTAATTGTAAAATTGAGCATTCCCTTAGTTCTACCTGCCACTGATGCCTAAAAGTCTGAAATATTATCCCCCAAAAATAGTGTAGAGCAGATGCATGCAGCCTCCATGAGTTGCAGGTGGGTACAGCCAATGACAATCTAACCCCTCTATATTTATAAAACCTTGTTAAGTCAGCCCCCCTGAATCTGGAGATGTTTTAGCGTAATATTGTTAATTAGTTTTAAGCTTACCACGTGGAGACCGAGATTTCCCTCTGATGGGACAAGAAATAAGGGAATCACCAATTTCTGTAAGTTGTTTTTAGGGCTAGTTTTATTTTTAGGAATAGGGATTATCCAAGTTTTATGTGAAGTATTGAACACTTACTGTAAATAAGCTAGTCCTCAGTCGGACAACCAAACCAGGATGTTAAATTAAATTTGAGACCTGCCTCATTCCATGGGCACTATGTACATTATTACATTTCTTAAATCAAGAATTAGTAATGTCCGAACTGAAAACTGAAACCCAACCAAAATCACTTATCTGGCATAGAGATACCTAGCTGTCATGAGATCTGTCTAAAACAGCTACAACAACAACAAGCTATATCTTTGAACGACATGCTTGAAGTTTTAAAGTTTTGAGGCCTTAGGTTTTCCCCATCTGAAACAACTTTCTAAATTTAAAAGATTAGAAATTGATTTAAATGTTGAATTAGATGCCACCCGACGTGCAAGTTGTAATCCATAAGCCCTTGCTGGTTTCTCCCACATATGTGGTTGCTGTGGCAATGTAAAATGATGATTATTATTATATCATTAGATAACCTGTTGACCCCTTGAACCAATATTGAGACCATTTGAGATAACCTGTTGACCACAGTGTGTGCCACTTGAGTACATTAATCACCAAACACAAGATTATCTTTGAAGCAGATTTTATTTCCTGGATGACTTCATGTATTGTTGAAGCCCCTTAACAACACTAAACTGAACTAAATGGACCAAATTATGTTCACCAAAGATAAATTATAGCATCCAGAACTCACAGATCAATTACACTGTTCATTTTGAGGTTAGCATGTTTATAAAACTAAAAAAAAACTAAAAAAAATGTTTATAAGGGTTAAAGACAATATACAACTGTTGATCGCAAATGATGTTTGACCTCTTCTAATTAAAATAGGGTTCTTGTACTCACCAAGCTGGATCTACATACCATGTATGCAGTTCAACAAAGTACTTTTTGAGTTCATGTTTACAAAGTTTTCAGGTTGACCTATGTTGACCTCAAAATGACCTTTGAACTTCACAGACAAGAAAAGGTTTCTTGTACTTAATAACACAAAAGTATGAAAATAATTTACCATAAAACTTGGGCATTAAAGTACAAGCAGGTGTCACATACATACACACGCATACACACCACATAGATTACTTTTACCTCTCGCAAGGAATCAAAAATCATGCAATGGGTACTTATTTAAAAGCTGTTGATATGGTCAAACCTTGTTGCTGTACCCAAAGTACCTCTAAAGTGTCTGCATACTTGTACATCACTGACAATTTAGAGCAGTCAGCCAATGGAACAACAATCAATTTCCTGCTATTTGATTACTCAAAAGAACCATGCTACAAACAGGCAGGAGCATACATTCACCACTTTTCAATGGAGGTGTAGAATGATTTCAATAGAGAATAGCTTTTGAAACAGACTTCAGTGACTGGCTCATGAATGTTGCAAAAGGTAAAAAACAAAAATGCACTTTGCACACTGTAATTGGCTGGGAATATATGGGGGGGGGGAGGGGTGCGGGAGTCCCCTGCTGCTGAAGCATTACAAGTCAGAAATAGTATTTATAATACTCTAAACTTCTATGGAATGTATCACTGAGCCCTATAGTAGGGGACTGGGGGGGGGGGAAGGCGGTAAGCCCCCAAGCTGCAGAACTTTTAGGCATTTCTTGTTCTCTCATAGCAAGTTGAGCAAAAACTATATTAGTGAGAGAGAGGAATTAAATTTCTCTGGAGAGTATTTCAAAGCCCTGGTGGGGGGTCCATAGGCAAAGTTTCGGAAAGTTTTAGCATTTGTTAATTCCCCAAACCTTACCTGGTTTGTGAAATAACAAGCGACGTTTCTCACCTCATATAACCTATGCATTACCATATTAACCTCGCTCTAGCATCTGGCAATTGTCTGTATGTGAGCGTGGCCATCTCCCTTCCGTAATTTCCAGGCCGCACTGGTGCGGCACTGGACAGAGAAGGGGGAGAGGACCGACCAAGGGGCGGAAACCCCGAGGATACATCCAAAAATTAATTCTCACCTGAAGAGCCCCTGGTGGGCTGTGGTGGGTGACAGGTGGGTCCTGAGTGGGTCGTCGGTGGGACCCCCACGAATCCCTCGAAAAATCGAGGGTATCCGACGTGGTTGTATGGTTCTGTCCGCGAGGTCCCCCATCGTGGGGAGGCGGGCCGGGATGTTATATGAGGTGAGAACGTCGCTCGTTAATTCACAAACCAGGTAAGGTTTGGGGAATTCACAGCGCGTACTCCCTCATAGTAGTGGCTCATACGAAGAGCCCGCGAGGGTCGTCAAGACCTCATGGAGAGCCCATGATGGGGCCAGGTAGCGCCTTGGTGGGCGCCTGTGTAACATGCCCATTAAGACCTGGTGGAGGACCAGGTTGGTTCCTACTGAGGAGCCATCCGAAAATCCGTTGTGAACAGACGCTATTGCAGAGCGGTAATTCCTAATTGTGTTTATTTGTTTCCCTTCCCGGAAGAGTTCAAGTAGGAAGGTCGCCAACTCGTCTACTGAGGCCTCCATGGGATCAACAGCGTTGTCCTTGGCCCAAACGTAGTATCGTTGCAGTCTTGAATCATGTTTTAATAGTGGACTGCCGGCGGGCATCCACTGCAATGTCCACAACCTCCGGTGGAAACCCCGCTGCTTGGAGCGAGAGCCAGAGAGTTTCCACGCAACTAGATGGAGGCCCGTGACGTCGGGGTGGGTGATTTGGCCGCTCCTTTGGGAGAGGAGCTTGGCGGCCGGTGGGAATTTGAATGGTAGGTCCACCAGCATCTCGATGTGTGGGAACCATTCTTGATTGGGCCAGAAAGGGGCGATCAAAAGCATGTCCGCTTCCACGTCTCGAAGTATCAAGAGAGCTCTGCGGAGTAATCCCAGTGTGGGAAAGGCGTATATTGAGAGACTGGCCCACGAAAGGACGAGAGCATCCGTCTTCCAGGCCTGCGTCGTGGTATCTGGAGCAGAACGTCGGTAGTTTGGCATTCTTTGCCGTCGCAAACATGTCGACGGACGGCCTACCAAACAGGTGGAATACGTGGTCGGTCCACGTTCAGGAGAGCTCCCATTCCCATTTTCGAGATACCCCCTGGACAGTGTGTCTGCCAGTACATTGTCCTTCCCTGCCAGGTGGGACGCCCGTAGGCCGATCCGGAGTCGCAGAGGACGAGCAGGTCCCATGTCCTGCGCAGGAGAGCCAGGGATCGAGTGCCCCCTTGACGATTGATATATACCACGGTCGTGGTGTTGTCTGACCGGACCGTGACAGTGTGGCCCGTTAGGTGGACTGCCCAATGGCGTACAGCCCTCACGACCGCTTCCGTTTCTGGGACGTTGATATGGAGTCCCCTCTCGGGCTCCGCCCATATGCCGGCGACTGTGTGGGTGCCCTGAGGGAAGCATCCGTCATGATCGACGTCGTGGGAGCTGGGTTCCGGAAAGGTAGCCCTGCCGCGATCCTGTCCGACTCGTGAGAAACGGTTGTAGTCCTGTCGAAAGTGGGATTGGCGTTGCTGCGGACGATCGGTCCAGGGCATAGTGTTTGAGGATGTGCCGCCGGAGCGGCCGCATTCTGAGTCTGCACAGGTCCAGAAGGTCTGTGAAGCTCGCCATCTTCCCCAACAGGCGCTGCCACGTGAGCGCTGGGGTATTCCGTTTGTCTAGTATTTCTCTGACCGTGGCAACCAGGCTCGCCATTCTTTCGGCTATCGGGTAGACCATGCCGCGGACGAGGTCGAGACGGGCCCCTAAGTAAATGATCGATTGAGCGGGCACGAGGTTGGATTTCTGGACGTTGATTATCCAGCCCAGTCTCGTCAGGAGGGAGACGGTGGCATTTGTACTGGCGAGTGCTCCCCGCTGGGAGTTGCCGAGTACTATCTAATCATCTAGGTAGGCGAACACCATTACCCCGTTTCGACGGAGGTGAGTCAGGACTGCCCTCGTTACCCTGGTGAAAACCCTGGGTGCCGTGGAGAGGCCAAATGGTAGCACTGTGAAGCGCTAATCTATCGCTGTGTACCTGAACGCGAGGAATCTCTGTTCCTCGCGTCGGATGGGAATATGTCGGTAGGCATCCTTTCGACGGAGGATGCCCACATCCCTGGGCGCAGCAGGTGAAGGATTGATGAGAGGGTCTCCATTATGAACCTCTCCGGTCGGACGAACTTCCTGTTGTGAGGTCTGAGGTTTAGGATGGGCCTCCAAGTCCCGTTCTTCTTCGGCGTGAGGAAGAATGAGGACCGGAAGAGGGGGCCGTCCGCGGCGGTGACCCGCGTAATGGCGTCTTTTTTTAGAAGACTGTCGATCTCGTCCTCTAGAGGGGCCCGCTTTTCCGGTATCTCGGGTACTGGCATGGTTGTTAAGAGGCCATATTAGGGTGGGGTAGACGAGAACTCTATCTTGTAGCCCTGTTTTACCACGTCCAGTACCCAGGCTCCTGGGTTGATTTCCTCCCAGTAAGCCCCAAAAACTCTTTGTCGCCCCCCACCTTGGCGTTGGGCGTTATGGTGGGGTGGGCATCCCTCTTCCGCGGTATTGTGGGCGGTACGGCCTGTGTTTGGGCCGCAAAGGAGCAGAGTTTTGCTGTGCCCCCGGGGCACCCCGACTCTGACTGTAGCTGGATCTCGGTTGCGTAAAGCGGCTACTATGCCACGAGTCATATCTTGGGCGCGAGGATGAGGCCAAGCCGGACATGTGCTCGTCTGCCTCCCTCAGAGACTTCATTCTCTCTGCCCCTTCCCGGAGTTTTTCATCGAACTTGCCACCAAAGAGGTCACTGGTAAGTTGCAGAACCCGTCCGCCGTGGATCTGGATGACCAATTCAGGGAGTTCAAAACCAGGTATCGGCGTGTGAAGGTGGCCTTAACCGAGACGCGGGCAAACTGATCTAGTACCATCCTGGAAACGGGTCCCGGGAGTGCAATGATGGCGGCGGTATCCTTACGGGAGATACCCGATGCCTGGGCTTGTTGGAACGACCTGTTCAACAGCTCGGCGAAAAGCAAAAAAGCACGGGAGTGTGCACCCTTCTCTCTGAATTTGTCTTTGCCATCCAAAGCACCCGCCGACCTAAGTCTCTCCTTCACCTGAGGCAGGGTGTGGGGCGGTGTTAAAAGACTTTCCCAGTCTTCATCGCCTACATAAAAAGTGCGATGGGCTGATCGCTGGAAGGCTGTCCAGCGTTTTGCATGTGCCACCCGCCTCGAACCGTTCTCTACATTCCACATCCACTGGGATGGAGGCTCAAGGTTTTTTGGGGGCAGCATTCAATGTGAGTTTGGATGCCACCTTTTCCTCGAAGCCGAGGACCCTGCGGAGGACTGCCGTTGCCTTCTCAAAGGCTTCCGCCGAAATTTCTGTGCCCCATAGGGGTTCCTCGTTGTCTGCCTCAGAATCTCCGCTGAGGAGGCGGGCAGTAGTTGCTATCGACAGAGTGTCGTCAGTTCTCCAGGAGGCGTCGTCCCAGGGATCCATCCACCTGGGCCTCCTCGGTGGCGTGATCGTCCGTAACCGTTGCTGGCGGTGGCGCCGGTTGTTGTGGAATGGACATTGCCACCTGCTGTTCTGGGTCCTGCTGACCCGGCTTTTGCAGTAACTGTCCCAGGTCTTTGACCTGGGAATGAAGAGACTGTCACGAGTCTGGGGACTGTCTCCTCTTGCGTTTCTTGGCTCTGTGCTGCCCTGAAGAATGTCCACTCGAGGATGAGGGTGACGAGCCAGACCTCGACCAGTGTCGAGGTCGCCGGTGTCTTTCCCGGCTTCTACCGCGACTACGGCTGTGGGTACGGCTTCTACACCGGCTTCGGCGTCGTTCCATACTTTCCGGGGGGAACCCAGAGAAATCTCTCTGGTTGTGGTCCCATGACCCCGGTGTAGACGTGAATAGGTCCGCCACCCCTGCCTGCGGGGGCTTCTGGACTCCACATGACCCGATGTGGATGGACCCTCTTGGGGCTGCGGCCGTGGCTGTGCCGATGCCGCACGGGAATTAGTTCCACCTAGTATGGATACCCGTTCTTGGGGTGGACTTGAGCCATCTCGTATGGCGCCCTCTGATCCCCCACGTTAAGGACTTATGCCATCTCGAATGGCCGCCCGGGGGTCCTTAGCCGGCGGTTTCTTCTTCCCCTGCTTTGAGGAAGCCGCCTTCTTTCTTTTCTCCGCGGCTTTATCCGCCAGCCAGGTACCGATCAAATCCCAGCGCTCCTGGGTCCAGTCCTGGCAAATGGAGCAAGTCTGTTTGCTCCCACACGGGCGACACTTCGGACACAGATCGTGTTTGTCCCATGCCTTCAAAGGACGGAACTGCTTGCAGGAACGGCAGTTGTCCTTCCTCTGAAAAATCTTGAATTTTTTTTTTTGAGAAGTCCAAGAAACTTGAAGTTGTGAAACTAAAATTAGAAACAGCATGGAAACCTAATGAAATTAGTATCTAGACCAGTACGAAAGAATAAAAAGGCAGTTGCTTGACTGTAAAAATGTGATAACGTACACGATTGTTGTACTAGAACAGTACGAAGAACTAAACAAGGCAGGTACTTGACTGTAAGGAAGTGATAATGTACACGACTGCTGTACGTGAAAGTAAACAAACGCTAGGACAACGCTACACTGAAGTGCGGGCCTAGCCACGCTTCGTGAACAACGTTCACGAGGCAACCAAAGAAAACGTTTGAAAATCACGAAAAATGAAATGTTTTAATAGACAAGAAGCAGTTCAAATGTGTAGGACATTGAACAGATGAAATAGAATTACCAAAACAACGATAATAGTACACGAAGTGATTGAAAACTTAAGCTTTATTAAGAGCAATGAAAGAGCGATACTTGCTCAAAAGGCTGGCAATTACAGAAAGGAGATGGCCACACTCACATACAGAAAATTGCCAGATGCTAGAGCGAGGTTAATACGGTAATGCATAGGTTATATGAGGTGAGGGAGTACGCGCTGTGAATTGATATATTCTCTTGTAGTGCCTCTAAGCCCCAAAACATGTCAGAGATGAATTACAGTTTTCTAGAATATCTTCTATAAGCCCTTGTGGAGATCCTATGGACATCTCTTGTTTTCTTGAAGTAAGTTTTAAGCACCAAAGTTGATTTCTATGGAGGTTATGTAGCATTCAATCAGCCTAATTTTATTTAGATGTGTGAATGAACAGTACCATGTGACAGTAACCGTCCAGCATGGAATATGATCAACACAAGAAAGCAGTTTAAGTGCAGGGATTTCCAAGGGATTGCAATCAGCATGTTCATGCGGTGCACGATAGAAGTACACAAATGGATATACAGTGGTCCACTCAATGACAAACATGTATGGTAACAACATACACACAAGAACAACAACAATAAAATAAATAATAAAAAATGAATATTATGTACCATAACCACCAGTGGATTCCCAAACTGTGCTTGCTAAGGCATAGTCTACATTCAATTAACTGAATTAAACCATGGAGGTTTTTACCTCCATAGTTAAATGTACAGCAAATACAGGCCAAGCCTAAGTCGTTGTCAAGAAACTCACCAGGGAAGTTCAACAGAAATTGTGTAAACAGTTATGTTCTAACTAAGATAAAAGTGGAACCAGGGGCCAATGCATAGATTAAAACAGAAATGGCAGAAAGAATGGATGGATGGGAAAGAAACGAATGAGCAATTTTCCTTCACTTAGTCTTCTACATTTTTTGTGTTCAATCTGTACAGTGTTCTTTGATTTGTCCTGTCCGTTATTTCTTTACAGGAATGTTAAAAGAAAATTCTCAGCCAGGATAACTTATTACTTCATTTTAACATTTTGTTTGTCGATGTTTTCAGTCTACAAAACGAGAACTAGAACATGTGGTAGGCTTGGAACAACATGACCATGTGCCATACTCCCATTATAGGTTAAATTTGTCATATATTGTGTTACAACAGATGGCTGCTCCATCAACTAGTGCTGCACATGGCAAAGCAAGTTCTCAAGAGATAAGAAGCAAATGATGAAGCAAAAATGGGAGCTAGTTAGGACAAATTCAATTTATCCAGCCCAGTCTCGTCAGGAGGGAGACGGTGGCATTTGTACTGGCGAGTGCTCCCCGCTGGGAGTTGCCGAGTACTATCCAATCATCTAGGTAGGCGAACACCATTACCCCGTTTCGACGGAGGTGAGTCAGGACTGCCCTCGTTACCCTGGTGAAAACCCTGGGTGCCGTGGAGAGGCCAAATGGTAGCACTGTGAAGCGCTAATCTATCGCTGTGTACCTGAACGCGAGGAATCTCTGTTCCTCGCGTCGGATGGGAATATGTCGGTAGGCATCCTTTCGACGGAGGATGCCCACATCCCTGGGCGCAGCAGGTGAAGGATTGATGAGAGGGTCTCCATTATGAACCTCTCCGGTCGGACGAACTTCCTGTTGTGAGGTCTGAGGTTTAGGATGGGCCTCCAAGTCCCGTTCTTCTTCGGCGTGAGGAAGAATGAGGACCGGAAGAGGGGGCCGTCCGCGGCGGTGACCCGCGTAATGGCGTCTTTTTTTAGAAGACTGTCGATCTCGTCCTCTAGAGGGGCCCGCTTTTCCGGTATCTCGGGTACTGGCATGGTTGTTAAGAGGCCATATTAGGGTGGGGTAGACGAGAACTCTATCTTGTAGCCCTGTTTTACCACGTCCAGTACCCAGGCTCCTGGGTTGATTTCCTCCCAGTAAGCCCCAAAAACTCTTTGTCGCCCCCCACCTTGGCGTTGGGCGTTATGGTGGGGTGGGCATCCCTCTTCCGCGGTATTGTGGGCGGTACGGCCTGTGTTTGGGCCGCAAAGGAGCAGAGTTTTGCTGTGCCCCCGGGGCACCCCGACTCTGACTGTAGCTGGATCTCGGTTGCGTAAAGCGGCTACTATGCCACGAGTCATATCTTGGGCGCGAGGATGAGGCCAAGCCGGACATGTGCTCGTCTGCCTCCCTCAGAGACTTCATTCTCTCTGCCCCTTCCCGGAGTTTTTCATCGAACTTGCCACCAAAGAGGTCACTGGTAAGTTGCAGAACCCGTCCGCCGTGGATCTGGATGACCAATTCAGGGAGTTCAAAACCAGGTATCGGCGTGTGAAGGTGGCCTTAACCGAGACGCGGGCAAACTGATCTAGTACCATCCTGGAAACGGGTCCCGGGAGTGCAATGATGGCGGCGGTATCCTTACGGGAGATACCCGATGCCTGGGCTTGTTGGAACGACCTGTTCAACAGCTCGGCGAAAAGCAAAAAAGCACGGGAGTGTGCACCCTTCTCTCTGAATTTGTCTTTGCCATCCAAAGCACCCGCCGACCTAAGTCTCTCCTTCACCTGAGGCAGGGTGTGGGGCGGTGTAAAAAGACTTTCCCAGTCTTCATCGCCTACATAAAAAGTGCGATGGGCTGATCGCTGGAAGGCTGTCCAGCGTTTTGCATGTGCCACCCGCCTCGAACTGTTCTCTACATTCCACATCCACTGGGATGGAGGCTCAAGGTTTTTTGGGGGCAGCATTCAATGTGAGTTTGGATGCCACCTTTTCCTCGAAGCCGAGGACCCTGCGGAGGACTGCCGTTGCCTTCTCAAAGGCTTCCGCCGAAATTTCTGTGCCCCATAGGGGTTCCTCGTTGTCTGCCTCAGAATCTCCGCTGAGGAGGCGGGCAGTAGTTGCTATCGACAGAGTGTCGTCAGTTCTCCAGGAGGCGTCGTCCCAGGGATCCATCCACCTGGGCCTCCTCGGTGGCGTGATCGTCCGTAACCGTTGCTGGCGGTGGCGCCGGTTGTTGTGGAATGGACATTGCCACCTGCTGTTCTGGGTCCTGCTGACCCGGCTTTTGCAGTAACTGTCCCAGGTCTTTGACCTGGGAATGAAGAGACTGTCACGAGTCTGGGGACTGTCTCCTCTTGCGTTTCTTGGCTCTGTGCTGCCCTGAAGAATGTCCACTCGAGGATGAGGGTGACGAGCCAGACCTCGACCAGTGTCGAGGTCGCCGGTGTCTTTCCCGGCTTCTACCGCGACTACGGCTGTGGGTACGGCTTCTACACCGGCTTCGGCGTCGTTCCATACTTTCCGGGGGGAACCCAGAGAAATCTCTCTGGTTGTGGTCCCATGACCCCGGTGTAGACGTGAATAGGTCCGCCACCCCTGCCTGCGGGGGCTTCTGGACTCCACATGACCCGATGTGGATGGACCCTCTTGGGGCTGCGGCCGTGGCTGTGCCGATGCCGCACGGGAATTAGTTCCACCTAGTATGGATACCCGTTCTTGGGGTGGACTTGAGCCATCTCGTATGGCGCCCTCTGATCCCCCACGTTAAGGACTTATGCCATCTCGAATGGCCGCCTGGGGGTCCTTAGCCGGCGGTTTCTTCTTCCCCTGCTTTGAGGAAGCCGCCTTCTTTCTTTTCTCCGCGGCTTTATCCGCCAGCCAGGTACCGATCAAATCCCAGCGCTCCTGGGTCCAGTCCTGGCAAATGGAGCAAGTCTGTTTGCTCCCACACGGGCGACACTTCGGACACAGATCGTGTTTGTCCCATGCCTTCAAAGGACGGAACTGCTTGCAGGAACGGCAGTTGTCCTTCCTCTGAAAAATCTTGAATTTTTTTTTTTGAGAAGTCCAAGAAACTTGAAGTTGTGAAACTAAAATTAGAAACAGCATGGAAACCTAATGAAATTAGTATCTAGACCAGTACGAAAGAATAAAAAGGCAGTTGCTTGACTGTAAAAATGTGATAACGTACACGATTGTTGTACTAGAACAGTACGAAGAACTAAACAAGGCAGGTACTTGACTGTAAGGAAGTGATAATGTACACGACTGCTGTACGTGAAAGTAAACAAACGCTAGGACAACGCTACACTGAAGTGCGGGCCTAGCCACGCTTCGTGAACAACGTTCACGAGGCAACCAAAGAAAACGTTTGAAAATCACGAAAAATGAAATGTTTTAATAGACAAGAAGCAGTTCAAATGTGTAGGACATTGAACAGATGAAATAGAATTACCAAAACAACGATAATAGTACACGAAGTGATTGAAAACTTAAGCTTTATTAAGAGCAATGAAAGAGCGATACTTGCTCAAAAGGCTGGCAATTACAGAAAGGAGATGGCCACACTCACATACAGAAAATTGCCAGATGCTAGAGCGAGGTTAATACGGTAATGCATAGGTTATATGAGGTGAGGGAGTACGCGCTGTGAATTGATATATTCTCTTGTAGTGCCTCTAAGCCCCAAAACATGTCAGAGATGAATTACAGTTTTCTAGAATATCTTCTATAAGCCCTTGTGGAGATCCTATGGACATCTCTTGTTTTCTTGAAGTAAGTTTTAAGCACCAAAGTTGATTTCTATGGAGGTTATGTAGCATTCAATCAGCCTAATTTTATTTAGATGTGTGAATGAACAGTACCATGTGACAGTAACCGTCCAGCATGGAATATGATCAACACAAGAAAGCAGTTTAAGTGCAGGGATTTCCAAGGGATTGCAATCAGCATGTTCATGCGGTGCACGATAGAAGTACACAAATGGATATACAGTGGTCCACTCAATGACAAACATGTATGGTAACAACATACACACAAGAACAACAACAATAAAATAAATAATAAAAAATGAATATTATGTACCATAACCACCAGTGGATTCCCAAACTGTGCTTGCTAAGGCATAGTCTACATTCAATTAACTGAATTAAACCATGGAGGTTTTTACCTCCATAGTTAAATGTACAGCAAATACAGGCCAAGCCTAAGTCGTTGTCAAGAAACTCACCAGGGAAGTTCAACAGAAATTGTGTAAACAGTTATGTTCTAACTAAGATAAAAGTGGAACCAGGGGCCAATGCATAGATTAAAACAGAAATGGCAGAAAGAATGGATGGATGGGAAAGAAACGAATGAGCAATTTTCCTTCACTTAGTCTTCTACATTTTTTGTGTTCAATCTGTACAGTGTTCTTTGATTTGTCCTGTCCGTTATTTCTTTACAGGAATGTTAAAAGAAAATTCTCAGCCAGGATAACTTATTACTTCATTTTAACATTTTGTTTGTCGATGTTTTCAGTCTACAAAACGAGAACTAGAACATGTGGTAGGCTTGGAACAACATGACCATGTGCCATACTCCCATTATAGGTTAAATTTGTCATATATTGTGTTACAACAGATGGCTGCTCCATCAACTAGTGCTGCACATGGCAAAGCAAGTTCTCAAGAGATAAGAAGCAAATGATGAAGCAAAAATGGGAGCTAGTTAGGACAAATTCATGTAAGTCTAACCTGTATCAAAAATTAACTAGGTTACTGATGTTTTAAACCCTATAATATTGAATTCATCGTTGTTGTATTTATGAGTGGTTGGTTTCTTTGCTTTCTGGTCATTTCATCCAACAACCATTACGCCCAACTGCCATTTCGCCCAACATGCCTGGTCATTTCGCCCAACCAGCATGGTCATTTCGCCGAACCTTGTTGGTCATTTCGCCCAACCATTTTTTAAACTAATATTCAGTCAGAATAATATTACTTTTTCTATTTCACTAGTTCAATTTGATTCATTTTGGGTTATGTTACTTCGTGGTAGGTAAATAAAGTGAGGTCCGCTCAATATCGATAGGAGTCTAATCAGTTATTTCGGGTATAATGGGAGGATTACACTACTTTAGGCGGTTACGCATACAATGGAAGTTATTTTATTACACAAACAAAGGGGAATTGGTGTGGAATAATATCACCTTTTCTATTTCACTAGTTCAATTTGGTTTATTAATCCACAGCTATTGTTCTGCTTGATGACTTCTGTCAAGCATTTATCAAGTCCGCCAGGCATTAATCAAGGGTATTGTTCACAGCAGTTAGGCATTTATCTAGTTCTACATGTGTTCATTTAATGTTATACAAACAAAGGGGAATCGGTCTCCATAAAAACCTATCAAACCTAACCCCTAAAACACTGATCAATCCTACCGACTAACAATTCCCGAAGGTTTCCTTGTTAAATTAAAACAAACATATCAATGTAACCACATATGTTATCACATATGTAATCAATTTAACCACGACTTCAAGTTTCCTTAATATTCGGTCGTATCCCGTAATGTTAACAATTCCCGAACGTTTCCTTACTAAAGTATCATATTTAATCAAGGTTGGGCGAAATGACCAGGCTGGTTGGGCGAAATGACCAGGCTGGTTGGGCGAAATGACTAGGCTGGTTGGGCGAAATGACCAGGCCGGTTGGGCAAACTGGTAAGGTTGGGCGAAATGGCAGTTGGGCGAAATGGCTGTTGGGCGAAGTGACCTGCTTCTTTCTTTCCTCATTCTTACAGAGGTCCTATTGTCTTATCTTGGGCAGCTCAACTTTCTTTTCTCAATTACAATATTTCAGCCAATGAAAAAGGACAATATGTACAGTACTCTTTCAGCTTCATATCATTCAATCGCATTATCTAATTGGCTATACCATGTCCACTGACAAAAACTTTCTGGAAGCTTCTGCATTTCATGCACACATACAGCTTTCTTGGTAAGTTACTTTCAGCATATACTGTAGAGGGATGATGGATTGGAGAAAGTTGTAACATTAGGTCACATTCTCACACTTTCTTCACAAAAAAAAGCATCATGTTGGCTGAATAAAGACAGAAGTCATTTATTTTTCCTTACATTTGATAGGGTATGAGTTATTTATTCTTGATTAGGATTGTCAGTTCCAGCTTTTTGAACCTCTATGTCTGATTTGTCATGTCACTCCAATCAAAATTTCTCTTAAGAATAGGTGACTAGAATTAACCCCGATTACACTATAGTGCTTGTGTTATGGTGGCAGTTTCTATGTTCGACCTATTTAAGTGCACCATGCATTGACATCTGCAACCTTCATGCCCAGAATAAGGGTTGCCAATGATACACAAGTTTTTAAGATTTGAGTGTTACAAGAAGGCGGCACACACACATATACATACTCACACAAGCCATCATATGTTCATAGATTTGGATTGTCATAAAATCTATACTGCCACAAACTTATTTTATGCCATAGATCCTTGTAATTATTATTATGAATAAACTATGCCACATAGTAAAAACTTTTTGGTTTTCATTCATGCAATAAAATAACAAAAACGTAACATAAAGCATTCCTCTGCTAAAATAACCTTCATATCACTAATTATGCTAATCAAAACTTGCTCACGAAAGTTGCACCCATACAATAACAGAACAACCTTCTACAAATTTTCAATCTAGGTACCACAGAGAAATGTTAAAGAGCAGAAATAGGAATCAGCTCCTACAATAGAGGTCATTCTCACAGGCTATTCTTCACACACTGTTGCAAACTGTTGCAAAGTTCAAATTACAAGTCAACCAAGCAGTCGTCTTACAGAAATAACATGGAACTACATAGCTATGGTGGGACATCAGTCTCAAAACGTGGGGAATCGATATATACTGATTTAAATCGACTTATACCAGTTTCTAGCAGCTTAAATTGACTTCTACTGATTTAAATCGACATATACCAATTTAAATCGATATGTAAAATAAATCGGTATATAATCATATTCCAAATGCCGATTTTGGTGATGATTGACATGTGGAGATACATCACATGTAGTCACCTGACAAGGCGTGCAAATAATTGAAAATAAACACAAGCACAGTGGAATGCATGATTTGAGCTTGAATACTGTACTTGTTAATCCCCCAAAATATATATTTAGCTACAGTAAAATGTAACCTAACAGTAGGCCTCACTGTAGAACAATATCATCTTTGTTTATGGTGTAACTGGAGTAGGTAGTTGCATCTGTGTACGTACTGTAGGACTATGCAGTTATGTGTGTATTTGGCTTAAAGTATATACTATAGCTCCACGTGTTTGAGTAGACAAGCCCAGTTTGCATTGAGATAATTGCGCGTCATTGACATATCAGTTTTTCAGCCTTATTATTACACCAAATGTTTTTGCAAGTAATTGTCCATCATAACCATTGACATAATCATGATGACAACCTTTGCTAGCTTGGTAATTTTGGAACTTTTTAATTATTCGCCCACCTTGTCAGGTGACTGCATGTGATGTATCTTCACATGTCAATCATCACTGAAATCGGGATTTGGAATAAGTTAATGAGCTAAATCCATGATATGTCGATTTAAATAGATATATGTCAATTTAAGTTGCTAGAAACTGGTATAAGTCCAAGGAAATTGACTTCTACCCATTTAATTTGACATATCATCGATTTAAACTGAGAGATGTCACTTTAAATTGACATATACCGATTTATTTTAAATATCATCGATTTAAATTGGTTTCTGTCCATTTAAATCAGTATATGTCAATTTAAACTGGTATAAGTCAAATTAAATAGGTATATGTCAATTTTAAATTGACATATATACCGATTTAATTTGACGTATCATCGATTTAAACTGTATGTCGATTTAAATTGACATATACCGATTTATTTTACTTATCATCGATTTAAGTTGATATATGTCGATTTAAATCGATGATATGTTGAATTAAACTAGTATATATCAATTTAAATCGATGATATGTAGAATTAAACTGGTATATGTCGATTTAAATCGGTAGAAGTCAATTTAAGCTGCTGGAAACTGGTATTAGTCAAAGGAAATTGGTATGTCAATTTAAATTGGTATAAATCGATTCCCCATGATTTGAGACTGGTGGCCCGCCGTACACAGCAAGCCTGAATAACAAGTTATTTGACTTGATCATGTCTCCCACAGGTAGAATTATTTTTAAGAAATGAAGATTTAATAGAGGATATATAGTCAGAAGAATGTAATATCCCTGTTTCAAACTCCAAACAAATTGTTAACTGTTAAGTAAAGCAGTCAGTAGTATAGTATGCACCATTCGTGCTCCTTTTGAGGGAGGTTAATGAGGGAGGTAAATGAGGGAGGTAAATGAGGAAGGTAAATGAGGAAGGTAAATGAGGAAGGTAAATGAGGGAGGTCAATGAGGGAGGTCAATGAGGGAGGTCAATGAGGGAAGTCAGTGAGGGAGGTAATAAGAGAGGTCAATGAGGGAGGTAAATGAGGGAGGTCAATGAGTGAGGTCAATGAGGAAGGTAAATGAGGGCGGTCAATGAGGGAGGTCAATGAGGGAGGTCAATGAGGGAGGTCAATGAGGAAGGTCAATGAGGGAGGTCAATGAGGGAGGTCAATGAGGGAGGTCAATGAGGGAGGTCAATGAGGGAGGTCAATGAGGGAGGTCAATGAGGGAGGTCAATGAGGGAGGTCAATAAGGGAGGTCAATGAGGGAGGTCAATGAGAGAGGTCAATGAGTGAGGTCAATGAGTGAGAAAAAGGATAAGGGCACTGCCTTTTTAGGTGCAGATGATCTGTTTCTTCTAGGGTATACAGTTATGGTGAAAAACATAATTTCTAGTTGTTTCATGTAGTTTACTCTATCAATATAGTCTGTTAAGTTTTAACTTTTTATGGCCACAGCTGATTGATAAGGCCATCAATGTATTTTCTGAATGGCAAGCAGTCTTAGTTGGTCCAAATGTGAAATATATCACATAGTAAATGTCAAACAAAATGTACTCAGTTATGTGTATGTAAATTACTTCAATGTGTATAGTAAGCCAATTTATATAATATTTGACAATGCAGGGAACAATTTAGTTCAACTTTTGTGAAGCAGTTTTGAAGACTTTTTCTCTCATAAATATACTATGGTACCTGTATGCAAAAAGGGTTATACATCTTTACCCTTGTATAGCAACTTGACCATTTGCATAGCAGTTATTGGGATGCAGTACCGGATAATTTATTGTCTGCAATGTAAAGTTTTCCCATTATTTTGATATATAATAAAATAATTCCCATGAATAAATTTCATAGCCATTTACACAAGCTGGGGGCGGGCAAATTACCAACATTTTGAAAGAAATTTTACAGTTCCAATTGTTTGAATGGCGTTCTATGGAACATGCTTGACTGGAAGCATTCTCCCCAATAGTATGCATCATTGAGCTCTTATGTGCAATGAACTTATGGCAGAGCGCATTAAACGATTGTTGTACTAAGTGAAATTTTATTTACATTTTAATCCACATTTCAGTGTTAACATTAAGCCTTTATACCATCTCTGAAGTGTTAAAGTTAAATACTATTATAGCTGATGAGAAGCAAACAAAACTAAATTCAGCTAATTATGAACCATTCTGCCTCTTGATTGGCATGTGTTGTCTTAATTTGTAAAAGAATGACAGAAAATTGAAATAAAATTACATGAGTTTCACAAAGTTTTAACAGACATTCAAAAGATGTAATAACAGAGATGCCAATGTTTTCAAAAATTTTCCAGTATTTTGAAACCTATTAAAGTCTTTAACCAAGATTTTTTAACAAATTAACCAGTTTATTGGCAAATACTTGTTAATTAGTCCTGCATATATGTTATATTTTCATATCCTAATAAAAAAATCATTCAGTTATGATTACAAAAGAATGAATTCATAAGATACATTTTTTACATTGTTTACAAAGATCAAGCCAATTAAACTAGCAGGTAGGTTATCAGTAAGTCTTTACAAAATCTCTATTTGGCAAGCATGACTACAATTCTACTTGCCAGAAAGTAAAAATACCCTTGCCACTATTAAACAATGACACATCTGAGTTTCTGTGATCTATATGTTGTATATAGGCCTACAGTAGTACAACAATAATGAGAGTTCAAAGGCATAAAAAAAATAGTTTTAAGTTAAAACAGGTTTATCCAAGGCTACAATCGTCGACGAAAATAGATGGGACACCCCACTCCCCGTATCAAAGTTGCAGTTTCTGAGCGCTTTTGGCTACAACATTGAACGGGGGGAAGGGGTGCGCTTAAACCAATATCGCTCGTTGCTGCTCATACTGTCCCATCATTTTTGTCGAGGATTGTAGCTTTTGGCATCATATTTGTAGGCTGAATACTCACTTTCTTGAACTTTAGGTATGATTTAAGAAATGACTATTAAGGATGTGAATTAATCAATAACAAAATGGTTGCATCTACCTTCCTAAACCAATGTCAATGAAACTTGCATGAAAATTGCCAAGATTATAAAGATGCATCTCTCATGGCTTCTTTGAACCTTATTGTAGAACTACGCCAAATGTTAGGCTATACACAATATGTCATAAGATCAATGGTATCAATTTACAAGGAACAATAAGTAATTTTCACAATTTTATGACAAACCTTACATGCTATTAAATCACAAGTCCTCAAGTTCAACCACCACTTTGATTATAATTACAATTAATGTTAAAATTAATAAAATATTGTAGAATATTTTACATCTGAACAAGAGGCACTGAAGTTTGTAAACACACACCACATATGAACATTTCACATATATGTATACCATTTTTATACCCTGTCAGTAAATTCCCTTTTGATTTGTTTTTGCAAAATTACAGCTTACAATGTAAACAACTGTCACATTTATGACATACCATTAGTCTGGTTATCAATATGACTCTAAGAGTGAACTTGGGTCAGTTTACATATCTGATTATATTGCAGCCCTTTCTTCTTTCCAAGTCACATATATGTTGTTGGGAAACTCATACACTGTGTTTTTTGTCATCCTATGATACTTTAAGTAATGATAATGCATATCCCTTTCAGAGCGTATCTGATACAAATGAATTTTTAGGTTAACAGGTAACTTTGAAACAGAGGAGTTTTCTTTGCATTTTGATAAGGTTGATGGGTGTATTGTAGTTATTTTGATGCTGAGGACTTTAAGAGTCTAGCTAATGATGGTTTAAACATCTTCCACCATAATAGTAGAATTCTGAACAAGAACTTTGAGGATATTCATGACTATCTCAAAACACTAAATCACAACTTTTCTGTTATTGGATTCACTGCAACTTGGTTTAATGATCAACCATCACCCCATATTCATACTGATGACTTTACCCTCGTTGAACAAAAACGAACAAACCAAAGGGGTGGGGGAATTTGTCTATTTGTAAGAAATATAAAACTTAACATTCTGTGTCCGCACTGATCTTTCCACTTTCAATGATTTTATACATGTACTAGAACTTTTGTCTTCTGTTTTGTCTTCTACTCAAGTATTGCTTGCACTTGTTATAACTGAGGAGGGAGGGGGGAGGTGAGGGAAGGGAGAGGAAGGAGTGGTTCTGTTTTTGTTTTTTTTTGTGGTTCTCTTTCTAATTGTATAGTTCTGTTTTTTTTCAGGGAGTGTCACTACCCTACAAGCCATATAGGGTCTTTTAGCTTCTAGCTTCCTTTTAAAAGTTGTGTTTCTCATCTCCTTCTATGTTATATGTCATACTAATGTTGTGATTAAACAAAAATAAATAAGTGATTGAACAAAAATAAATAAACGAAATGAAAATTTATCATGAGTTAATTCAATACGGAAGAAACATACTACTTTGCAGCTGTGCAATAACACTAATGTACTGAATTTGTGCAATACCTATGAAGCCAGTAGCTTTGTGTGTTGGTTGCCTTGAAGTTCGCATAACCTAGATACTATCATGCACATTTGATTTTTAAGGGCTGCATGATGTCAACTTGCAACATGACCAGATTTTACTCCAATATGGCTGACCACTGTACATAGAACTGCACAAATAACCTTGTTTTAAATTCCTTTGTTCTGCATCTGAAGAGGTTAGAAGTTAGTTTTGTGAAGAAACCTGCATGGTGTACATGTTCTACTAAATGGTACTCAACAATGACACATCAGACTTTCACTCTCCTTTTAATAAAGTACATTTGTGATGTAGCTGAGGGTTCTACTATAGCCACCTATAACATCAATATAAGCCATTAGGCAAAACTCATAATCCAGGTATACTGGACATAAAGATTGACAACCTGAGCAAGCCTTTTCATACCTAGATCCATTTATAGAGAACAAGAAGAAGACAACACCTATTGATAACATAGTGAAAATACACAACTTTAAATAAACGGACAAAGGAATCAAAAGTTATCTTCAGTCTGGAAAGAAAAATTGCAGGAGGCTGAAATATGTCTTTCTATCAAGTGCTTTCTGGATCTATAGTTCAAGTTTCTCTATCTTTATGAATCTTGTAAAGTGTAAACCATCCATTCCATTCTATTTGCATGTTTAAGTTAGTTTTGTACTGATATGTCCTACTTTCCAAGCTTAGTTGTCCTGTAGTACTCACCAATTATGACAGTGATAACAAACTGACACTGCTCTGTATTTCCTGCAACATCCATGGCAGTGTAAGTGACTGTAGTTGACCCTTGAGAGAAAGTATCTCCAGGCTGATGAGATGATGTAAGAGTTACATCTCCAGTATTATCAGATGCTGTGGGTGGTACCCAAGAAGCACTTGTAGAGCTCCCACGAGCAATAATCCTTGAGATGTCAAGAGGACAGTTGGATATCACTGGACGCTGAGTGTCTGAGAATGGAATCAATATGTTCTACTTAAAATATACTCGACCTTTATCTTGTATAAGTAAGTCAGCAATAAGATAGCAATAAGTCAGCAATAAGATAGTCAGCAATCTACATTCAGCCACACTTTCTAGTACAAACTATTATATGGCAAGATCAACTAAATTTGAAGATATGAAGTTATTTCTATGCAATTCAATAACTAGTCATTCAAAATAACCCTTTTATAGTCAAACCTGTGAATTCAGAGAAACGTTTAACATCCTCTGACCACAGGCAGAAAAAAAAACCTTAACTTACAGTTCAGTCAAATGTCTGATATTAAGTTTGACCTTGTCATATGCACCTGCATCTACGTACATCTGTTACAATATCTTAATCAGATTGAAATGTGTCGATTTAAAGATTAAACATTTATTATTGAGATGTCTGTCAATATGAAAATGGACCATTCCAACTTTTATTTTGTTTTTCTGACTTTGCCTGAAGACCACTCATGTATGTGTGTCTGTATTTCTTTTGTGTATATATGTTGCTGGGCAGTTAATACAATGTATTGACCATTAAGTGCTGGGAAAGTACATTAAAATAATCAAAGTTAAATTACATTGTATTCACAATGTTTGCCTGAAATTTATCTTAAATAGTAAGCATGCCAATAGCATGGATATCCCTGATCCATCATCTACACAAGTAAAACTACAAATATCAGTCAGGTGTGGTTTAAATTTGGATGTAGTCATGCACAGACAAGTAGAACTGAAGGAGTTAATTCTCACAACCCACAGAAAGTACAGCTTACTTCATCCTTAGCAAGCACAACAATTCATGCAGAAAAAATGGTATACATTTAAAGAAACTGTTCATCAAAACACTTAAATTTAACAGAATATATGAAAACAGACAGCAGGTTTTTTCTATTAGCAGAGCTTGACTTTAAATTTAGATCATATGTGTTCTATAAAATGCAATTTATCTGATTTTAAATATGATATTTACCACCATTGTCTATTATATTGACAGTAGCAATCCCATGCCCAGGAACAACGTATACGGATGATGGTAACTGAGTTGTAATTATAGCCAGATGGAATACTTCAGTAGGTCCAATGGGCATGTCATATAAAATGGTTATATCCACAGGTGTACAAACCTGTCCAATAGATATTGTAACAGCAGTGTTAATGTGAACAAAGTCTGAAGATGCAGCAGCAGAGTCTTGAGAGGTGACCACTGTAAAAAAAAAAGAGGAGAAGAATGAGCTGACATCTATTAATAATATTTTTTATATTTTAGTGACATATTAACTAGCTAACTTAATTGTACAAATATGAGATGAGTTAAGGCTTTTTACTGGTTAGATGCAACTTCATCACATATCCAGACAGGCGATATTTCCGAAGGGTGCATCTGATCGTGAGGGCCCAGGAAAATCTCGGACTACTCCACAAACAGTTGAGGAGTGAATTTCTTTAGTGCTGTTGCAATATTTAAAACTGAAACTCATTTTTCAGTTTATACCATGGAACATCACCCACTAGAAAATACACAACTATCTCAGAATTTCTTCAAAATTTGTACACGCAGATATTGTCCACTTAAAAGGCCAAATTTCAAAGCCAAAATCAGGCCTACGAATCAAAAGTTACCAAAGAAAAGTTTGGTTATTGTTTACTTTTAAAGCTCTATAATAGGCATCTGAAAATAGTCATTTCAGCAATTATATACAGTTATAATGCAACTTACACTGAGTTACACATTGAAGGTGCTGGAAAAGTGACATAAATATTTGCGTAAGTAGTAATATAAGAAACCATTCAGCTGCGACATATCCCTCTCTACACATTTCAATGTGTAACTTGTGTACTGTGTATCTTGCAATTTGCATTTTGCAAATGTGTATTTTGCATTATTACTGTAAAGGTAGGATATCAAAGAATTCCCTCGGCAGTATACTGGCGAACCCTGTATGTTTGGCTAGTGGGACGCCTGGGGTTCTTTACGAAAACCAGGTTTTGGCGGGCGCTAGTATGATGTGCACTCAGGCACGGCGGAACGGAAAAATTATTGGGGGGGCTAATTTGTGGAGACTATCTAAGCGGAGCGCCACCATCGGTTGGCGCGGAGCGTACAAGAAAATTTTGGGTTTTTTCAAACCCCCAGATGGCCGGAAACGACACTTCCTGAGTGTTTTATGCTGCGAATACCTAGCCCTAAAATATGGGTCTCAAGCCTGCAATTTCTTAGATTGAACGAGAAAGTCTGTAAAAACATTGTAATTTGTATATTCGATGGTGTTTAAAGAGAGTAGCTATAACTCGTAGTGTACTCGCAAAGACGTTTTGAGTGTAGTAAGGGCAGTTGCGGAGCTAGGGGTATTGGTCGGGGGGGGGCAAGAATGGTCTGTAGGGCGCTTTCGACACTATCTAAGCGGAGCGCCACCACAGATTGGCGCAGAGCGTACAGAAAATTTTTGAGTAAAGATGCTCCCTAGATTGCAGGAAATGACCCTTTCCGGGCCTTGCTAATTTGCAGATAAACGGAGAATAAATAGGTGTCGTCGCCATTTTGTCGGAAAATTACACCAACAGAATATGACAAATGTCAATAGGTAGATGAGAGCGCAATAAAATAGTCAATAATCGCGAATAAGTAAAAAGTAGTGAAAAACTGAAAAGGGCGCCAGCAGTCCATTTGAGTCCGTCAGGGGGGGGGGCATCTGCCCCCCTGACTGTATGGACGCTCCGCCACTGAGTAAGGGGATGTTGGAGAACTGGCTGAAATGAGGCAAGTCATTGTCCTAAGACGAAATTGTGTTGCGCTTACCGGTACTCACACTCACTGCTTCCACTTTTCACGGGGCGGTTGGGGTGACAATGTGGTCTATAGCCAGGGGACGGGCCGAGGGTCCCCCAGCAATTACTAAAATTATTACACCTATATAGTATACGTGTGCATCGGACAGATCGACAAGTATGCATTGAAAAATGGGCAGATGCACGTTTCGGAGCCTTGGTAAATATTGGGGGGGCTTATCATGCATTTGCCCCCTCAACTTTTTCATTGGGGGGGCTGAGCCCCCACAAGCCCCCCCGGTTCCGCCGCCACTGTGTGCACTTACCGCCCATTGTAATCTGATGATCCCATTCATGCTAACAATGTGTACTAAATAATATATTATTTGATTTATCAACATTTAGAGAGAGCTTGTTTGCAGCATATTTAAAATGACAAGCCATATTTTTTCTCAGCTGGCAGTTGCAGGTTTGCTTGGAAGAATTAAAACTGTCAGTATTTATGAGGTAGCCAGCTTGAAGTACTGAAATTAGCATACATTTTTGCACTGTGAAAATTCGATGTAAGCAGCTTGCATGTATCACAGAGCCTGCTAGAAATTGATATGGATCTTCAGTCAAAAATATATGAAAATGAAAATGAAAATAAAAAAAGCAAGAGCCCAAACGGGCACTATGGCTCTTTGCTTGTGTTGAAAGTCATCACCCAATACCAGTGGCGGAGCGTTCATACAGTCAGCGAGGCCGGATGCCACCCCCCCCCCACAGACTCAAATGGACTACTGCCAACATTTTCAGCTTTTGACAACTTTTTACTTATTCACGATTATTGACTTTTTTATTGCAATCTCAAATACCTATTGACATTTGTCACATTTTGTTGGTGTAATTTTCTGACAAAATGGCGATGACACCTATTTATTCTTCGTTTTATCTGCAAATTAGTAAGGTCCGGAAAGGGTCATTTCCTGCAATCTAGGGAGTATCTTTAATCACAAAAATTCTGTACACTTCGTGCCAACCTGTGGTGGCGCTCCGCTTTAGATAGTGTCGAAAGCGCCCCTACAGACCATTCTCGCCCCCTCTGACCAATACCCCTAGCTCCACCACTGACCAATACCATATTTATGTCCACATGAACTAGAGCTATTAACCAATAATTGTATCCCAAGTTTAGATATAATCTTATTTAAGGTTGTGGAATTAAAGGAATTTTTTAGTGGCAGTCTATTGGGTACATGAGAAAGGCTTTATTTAATAATTTTTACATCGACACAGTTCTAGTGCGGGGATCTTTCATCCTATGATTAATGAGAAGTAAATTTTTGAACCTTGTGCCAACATAATCTAATATATTTGAACAGTGGAGAACGATGAGTGCCAGTGACATCATCACGGCATTTTGTTTTGGGGCTGGACAGGCCAACATTTCAGAAACTAAAATTCATCACAGGACAAGGCTCAGGGCAATACAAAGACAAAAAATGATATGACCATGGAAGGAGTGGACCCTAGTTAACACTACCAAATTCCTTCACAGCAATTTTAAAATTTCAAAAGAAATTAGGTCCAATAAAATTTTGCACATAAATGGTCCCAAAAATGTTTGGCCCAGACAATGCTCAATCATATATTTGCCCCCAAAATTTGAACCCCAAATATGTTGGCCCAAATGGTCCCAAAATATTGGGCACCACAAATGTTGGCTCAAAGGATGTGTCCCCAAATGCATTTGAGGTGAAATAAAATTTGGGCCCACCTAGTCGAAAAAATAAGCCTGGAATATTTGGCCCAGATGGCCTACATATACCAGCTATTAACCAGCAATTGTATACTAAGTTTAGCTGCAATCAAAGGTTGCAGAGTTATAGCAATGTGCAAACAGTGTCAACCCATATGGTCCCAAACATATCAGGCCCAGAAATTTGGGCCAAAAGAATATGCCCCAAAACCCATTTTAGGTGGAAACTAGGGGAGCAATGCTGCAGTGGCTCAACCCATCATCTGTGAAAGGACACCAATTCAGTGGAGGACTGCCATGTGTCTGTAGTACAGTGTTATATGTACATGCACTGTTTAATTAACTAAACTATGTATGGAGCATACAGCTCCATGGCCAATGTCAGCAAGATTAGACCACTTCCCAGCTTTGACTGATATGAACTGGCATCAAATATCAATTGAGGCTAAGGGTGCTTTACACTAGATCCGGATCATATCTCAAAATCAGGATCTGATCCTGACATCAAGATCATGACTGAAGTGTAAACGCAGATCAGATGCTAGCAGAGACCAGGATCTTATCTGGAAGTCAAGATCAAATTTTGTAAACACTCTCGCATCAACAGTGACCCGAGATATCCGGTGACCTCATTACATCACATGTATCTAGAGTGAAATTCCAGTCCTGTATCATACATGTTGTGATTCTTACGTAGATTGAGTGTGTGGACGGTACATATCACAGTATTGTCACCCTAAGGCTATGCAACCATGACAACAACAGTTTTGGAGTATGTACGTAGCGATCCGTGGTTGCTCAAGACTCATTTCCAATTTGATTTTTTTACCAACATAAGTCTATCGGGGCAGGCTTCAAAAAGTGCTTAACAAACGACTTTCGTTGCACATAGTTAGTACCAAGTGTTGTTGGTTGGAAGTTGTAGAGGAATGTCTTGGGAACATTTTTCGCGATGTTGGATGATTGAGGTGTTATTTTGCGGGTAAACAACAAACAAATGACATCACTCTTATACGGTGAACGAAAATTACAACAGCAGTTCCTTGTCACAGCAACATGAAAATGGCATTTATTTATTTATTTTTTTTTTCCATCTCATTTATTCAAAAGTATCATAACATATGGTACACATTTGTTTAAATTATTATTACAATTACAATTTTTACATTATTTACAATTCTGATTACTACATTGTTATGGCATTTAAATGGTCTTGCAATTATTAGAACCTAGATGTTTTTTGTTGACAGTTTAAGAGGGATGTCCTGAGATTTTCTTAGGAGTTGTTGGATGATTGGAGAGATGTTATCTTGCATGTAAACAACAAATGACCTCACTATGAAGTGTGGGCTAAATTGAAAATTAGCAACGACTATTCACAGCAACATGATAATTAGTTTTTTTTTTAATGTAGGTTTGTTGCTTGAATGTTTTAAAGAAATGTCCTAAGAATTCTTGAAGAGTTGTTGGATGCTAAAAGAGGTAATACTTTACGAGTAAACAATCAACAAATTACGTCACTGTCATAGGTTGGACGACAATTAAAACTCAGGAGTTCCTTGTAACAGCAACATGAAACGCCAAAAATTAAATGTTCTTGCACTTATTCAGAAACAGGATGTGTTAGTTGAAAGTGATGGAGGGATATTAAAATGAAATTTAAAGAGTTGTTGGGTGCTAGGAGAGGTGTTATTTTACGAGTAAATAATATACATATGACGTCACTCCTATAGGTTGTACGATAATGAAAATAGAGCAGTTTCTTGTCAAGCTAGATAATAACATAATTTAAATGTTCTTGCACTAACAGTATTCATAACCGGGTAATGTTGGTTGAATGCTATATAGGAACGTCTGAAGAACATTTCAACAGTTGTTGAATGTTTAGATAGGTGTTATGTAAAGAGTAAACAATAAACAAATAACGTCATTCTTATATGTTGTACTGTATGACAATTAAACAGCAGTTCCTTGTCACAGCAAGATGAAAATTAATTAAACACAGTATTAAAACCAGGATGTGTTGGCTGAGGTAATAGAGGAATGTCCAAAGAATATTTTAAGAGTTGTTTGGATTCTTCAAGCAGTGATATTTTTCAAAAACAACACATTTATGCTGTGTTAAACAATTTGAATAAATTCATTTTTAACCCCAGCCGTCTCCTGATGTCTGCCTTGGGACTCACCTTTAATGCAAATGTAGCTGGTCAAAAATGGAGTGACCAGGCAAAAATATATATTTTTAGGTTTTGGAAAATTATAAGTAGCACCTTCCCATGAGAGTAGGACCAGATGACTCATAATGGGACAACTTGAAAAGGCGTAACGCTCAAACAAATAAACATACGGAAAAATAGTAGGTTAACTATGCACATGAATCTTGTATTAAAAACAATGGGGTTATTTAAACTTAGAAGAAAAATTTAAATGATTTACATGGGTAACTTACATATCTTATCAGGGCTGTTACGTCTAACAAGAAATCCACTGAACTTATTGGAAAATAAAATGCTTAAAAGTCCTAACAAAATAAGAACACAATCGTGGCGTGTCAACCAAAAACAAAGTCGCGAAATATAATTGCTTCTTGGTTTACTTCCGGGGCAGGTTCACTCTCTTGGGGGACATCTCTGGGGTAGGTTGGCTCTCTGGACGGCTCTAGACCAGCTTGCTCTTCACTCCCTGGTATCTGGGGTCCATTGACCTATCAGCTGTCAATTAAGTTACTAAACAATTACCAGACACATTACTTAACCTGAATCTAAGCTTATGAATGGGTCTCATCAATGTAGATACAAATCCATCACCAAGAATATTCCTACCAAAACAAAATAGCTATTAAACTGTCTTTTTCTCCCACAGTTCTCAAAAGTGTGTAGAGGCTTGGAGCCAGTACATGTATTCCTAGATAACAAGGACCAAACAAAACAATTACTATGTTTAAAAAAAGACAAAGGTCACACAGAGCCACCTAACCACAAAATGTTGCCCTGTAGCCGTAGTAAACAAGTGAAACTTTAGGGATCTCCTCAATCTACCAAAGTAAGTTTAATATTCATTGTGAAATGAATAAAACAAAATAAGAAAAGGAAAGTATCAAATGAATGAAACAAAATTGGAAAATGAAAGATAATGATAAACAGCAACAAACAATTAACCAGGTTATGCTTTGGTTACACAAACAATCCTTTCTGAGTCCTCACTGTCAACACGACCATAACCCAAAGCCACTTGCTTAGGGTGAAGTAGTCTTCCTCTATGATGTGTAAACATAATGTCTTGGGCAATAGCATTTTAATCCTTTCATCACATCTCTGTTCAGCAGCTTCTGTGAGCCTTTTTTCAGCATCTCGTGTCAGACACTGAGACAGCTGGTCCGTCTGCCCGCTACAAGATCTTCTTCCTTCCGAAGTGAGTCGTGATTTTCCACAAATTTTTGTTATGCCAGAGAAATCTCTGTAGAGGGAGCAAGGCAAATTTTCTTTTCTTTGGCGCCGATGGACCTGGACTTTCATCTGCAACAAATCAAAACCAAATTTGTTTGGTTAATACAGTATTTTGAATTGTCCTGTCCATCACACTGTGGTTTTAATTTTAATTGTCTACACTGGAATTCAACTGACTAATAAGCCATCTGATGTTTCATTTATTTCAGTGTAAGCCTGGAGCCATGAGCTTGGTAGGGCATAGTTACAAACCCACACACTACAAAGGTTTCAGAACACATGCAACCCTATTTGACAGGATTTCCCATACTAAAAGAAGGCCTCACCATACATGCATCAAAGTAGAATAAACCAAGCAAGATGCTTTGATATAAAATATTTTATTCGAAATTTTTAAAGAGCTGTAATAAGACTATAGGTGCTACTAAATCAAGTGCCATGCTGATGCTAAATAGCTGGAAACTTACAAATGCCAACTCACTTTTTTCGGTGTACAAGGGGATCTGTACAAGGGATCTGAGACTTGGCAATACTGTAGCATTGCCTAGGCCTATATACTTTATATTGCCCTGTATATAAGCTACATTACACACTACATTTGTTTGTGTGTGCCAGTACTACCAGCAGCCATAGAGACATGCTCTAGGCTTAGTTAGGCTCTGTTTTGACAAATTAATCCAAGACTCCAGGCTAGACCATAGGCCTAGGCCGACATTGAATATTGATAGGCCTAACATCAGTCTGCCTATCGAACCTACACTGGTGTTGATTTCATTTCTTTGTTTCATGACACATAAAACATGAAGTAAATGGTATCATAAAATAACAGATAGCAGTATATAGTAGCTGTTGATATATCCTTTAATGGGTGCTACGTAAATCACTTCTAGTCTAAGGCAAACTAGTAGTATGGTATTGAAGAGCCTTGTCCTAAATTTTCATAGTTGGCATTACTATCACTTGCGGAAGTTATGTATACTTTCTTGTCACAGTAATGCTCTAACATGAGTAATAGTAACAGGCTTAGAATTACCTTTATTGTTTGGTATTGAATCATGGAAGCATCTTCTAGGCATGGAAATTTGCCAGCTTCAACTGCTTCATATCTCGGCACATTTGACGTCGGTTTGCCAACTGTTGGCTGTAAATTTTGTTAGACTTTCAGCCCATCGTTTTCTTGTAATGCAGTACGTTATGCAGACGAATTGTAAACACGTACAAACGCTGAGCCGAGCAGTTTCTGTATCAGCTGACATATCACATGATACACAATAAGGATTTTGATTAGCTCTTAACTGAAAAATCGCTGCAGCTGGAGAAGGCCTAACAACGCAAAGCGGACTAAATAAGTCCGTCTTAAACTGCTGTTTACTCCTAAAATAACACTTCCCGAACCATCCAACATGGAGAAATGTAATAAGCATATGAAAACACACCAGAATATGTGGTCAAACCTTGGTACTAAATATGTGCAACGACAGTGAACGATATGGAGCCTGCCCTGATGGGCTACATCGGGTGAATAGCGGGGGAGGATCAGAGTATGACTCAACTGTAAATGCATACGGATCAAAGCATAAGTCTATTTGTACCAGCTATTTACTAACAACTGTATACCAAGTTTGGCCACAGTCCCACTTACAGTTGCAGAGTTATTGCAATGTAAAGAAAATGTCAGCCAAAGTGGTCCCAAAAATATTGGGCCCACAAACTTTGGCCCAAAGAATTTGTCCCAAAATCAATTTGAAGTAAAAATAAAATTTGGGCATACCCAGTCAAACAATTGGCTTGGAATTTTTTGGGGCCCAAGATAGTCCCAAACAAATTAGACCTGCATGTGCCAGCTATTCAGCAACAACTGTATACCATGTTCGGTAGCAATCAGACTTGAGGTTGTGGAGATATTGTAATGCAAAGATTTACATTTGACCCCATAATCTCATTATTATACATCTACGTAGCAAATATGACAAATATCCATCACTCTGTTACTGTTGATCTAAGCAAGTGTCACAGATGCATACATACACACACACGCCAACCTGACTGCATATGTTAATTTCCTTCCAGCAAGGAACAAAAACATTTCTTTTAACACGATATGTAGACCTGTAACTGTAGCTAAATAAAAGTAAAAATTTAAAGTTATAACAAATGGGCAGGATTCCGCATCTCGGACTCAACACTTTGGTCAGGGAGGTAAAGTCACGAAACTGCTAGCGAACTGCAATTGTAAACCTCTTTATCTGAAAATGAAACACAAACTCACAAATCATGAAAAAACATCGGAAAACGTTGTTGTTATTTAACTAACATATATGCTTTTCAGTCCAAACTTCTTCCAGTTAATCTTAACAGTGATTGTTTGTATAGCTGCAAGTTGAGTGATTATTCATACAGTGGTAAGAACATTCCTTTTATGCAGGAAAGAATTAGTTGGCTAATAAATAGTCCCTTATGAATTGACAGCAAGCATTCTTTTATCTCCATATTCATTGAAAAAAAGTACATTGCTCATGATAGGAGCAGCCATGATTGCATTTTTTCAGAGACTATCATGAACTATTTGAACTATTGTTTTCATCAAAAATGTTAGGACTGATTTTGGACTGAGTTAATATTTGATATTTACATGGGACGCTAACATCTCTGATACTGACTTGTTGATTCTGACGTCACAATTTTCTTCACTCTGCTATGGGACTTACATTGCCACATTACATTCTGACTACATGTCAATCAGCTGTAGTATTCCATGCAACTATTGAACAGATCTCCTTTGTACGCAAAAAGACTAAGCTATTTAATTGTTGCCTGACCGTTCTAACTCGTCCTTGTCTTATGAAAAAGAATCCAAGTCAATTGGCATGTGATTAGGTTTACTTGCTTAGTGGATGGGGAAAAGGTGGATACATATACAACTGCAGACCAATATGACATAGGGAAATTGTATACTTTCAGTAGGAAAAAGAGTTTCTTAAAATTATGAGAAAGTTTATCAGCCTTCTTGGTCTCCGGCTGTTGAAGAATAAATAACTGTTGGGAATCAAATTAAATAATATCTGGATTAAATATACAGTATGTTTCAAATAGAATTTTCTTCCAGACATTTCACTAAGTTATTTTCTCTTTTTTTTCTTTTTTTTCATGGATATTACACTCACATCACACATACATGCATGTTCCTATATCATTTGCATAAAGGTTTTGTAGGGGAGTACTAATACATGATGTGTATATTCAACTAAATCCAGACCTTTAGAGCAATAATTCCTGCTTTCATGATCTCAGTATTTACAGTCATTCAGTTGCTGTGTCTAAGCTATAGTTTTCTTCATTTAATTTCTTTTTCATTATACCTATTCAAACACAGCATTTTTTTTTAATGTGTCAGCCTACAGGTAAGTATGTGTATTGATAGTTACAGAATGTTTGTCCTTGTAGAGACAACTTTACAACACAGGTTGTTATGGTCGACTACATGGATGCATATTCTTAATGCGCAAAGGCAAACAATTTTGGGATGTTGCCTCCCTGGAACTCAAGTTTAAAATCTTAATAGAAATACTGGGCTACACATTAGCCTTTTCAACAGTTGCTCACCCTTGTTTTATTCCCAGCATTTGTCATTCTTTACCTTTGAAGTCAGTCTTCATTGTAACTATGTACCTTGATGACACTGAACTTGTGAAAGTTGCATACCCATTCAACATTTTTCTTTGCATTCATAAGAAAAAATTAGACTTCTTGTTTAATTAAACATTTGACTTCAGAGTTTTCATTCTAAAGGTCTTGACTTAAGACACAAGTTCCTATGGAATGGCATCCTTCTTCCACATTTCAAAAATTCAGCCAGGTGATTGAGGGCATTTTTTACATGCATCAGCACTGCCGTAAATTTGACCTTTTACCCATGTCAAGGGGTGAAATAAAAATTTTGAGGTCAAGAAGCCACTTTTTTGTGAAAAGTGGTGCCTGGTTTACAGGCTTTATGGTTTGTCTAGGAGCCACCTGATAGGAACCAAGTACCAGTTTGTAATTTAAATGAAAAATGCAGCATATAGGTCATACCATGAAGATAGGGGTGCATGAGACTTGCTCACACTATCAACATCTCCTGAGAGAAAGGCCCATTGAAAAGCTTGTCACATATAAGAAACTATGAGTGACAATTTTTCTGTAAACTAACCCCCATGTTGCAAGCATGTCTAAAATTCCATGCGCCACAAACTCATTATTCAATCCCCATCTATAATGTAATGAATAGTCTCTGCAATATAGTAGTACAGAACACTTCTAGCTGATGCTAGGCATATACATCCAGCTACATAATACACACTGAAAAGTGATATTTCTGAGCAATGAGGAAATTAAACTTCATCTCCAAAAAGAAATTGATAAACAATGTAAAAAATGTCAAAGAAACAATGTTATGTTGGCTATGTTCTCCCAAACAATTCAGTTTCCTGTAACAATTACTTTAGTACAAGTACCTATGCTTGGACAAGGAACCTTACTCAACATGTAGCTCTAAGCTGTGGCTACCTATTGTTTCCAGCTTATTTTCTTGCTGTCATCATTGCCAAATCCACTATGACCACAACAGCCAAGCTTAGAACGTGATATTTTATGCATTAAAAATCTATGGTGAAATAGCATGGCACAGTCACAAGTCACTTCAATTGTTCCCCTTGGGGAAAGCCGAAAGGGGTAGTGATTCCTTGCTACACTTGATATCAAAACATTTAACAATACAAAATATTGTTTCCAGTATGATATTTGCACCCAGGTGGACCTAAATATCAAGTACAAAGATATCTCAGCTTCAATCTTTGAGTTTTCAAGGTTAAAAGACTTTGACCTCTGTTGATGTCAAACGAACTTTGACCTCCACCAAAATATTAAAAGGGATGCTGTATTCACTAATGGTGGATCCATGTACTTTAAGTGTGGAGTTATCCAGTCTATAAGCTTTAATTTCACACTTTGGAACACACTTATGGTCATCCACATATTTATTTTACAAATCATCACCACATGGATTCATTCTGCCTCCAACAATGAATAACAACAGAAAACAAACAGGCTTAGGGGCTCCTTGCCAACTTTCAAGTGAACGCTTCATTGTAATATTGTACATGTTCAGTTTTGACCTAAAATGAACATAGACTTCCACAGATTACAATATAGCATTCTGCTACTCACTAAGTGAATTTACACAATGTATGAATTTCATCCAAGCTTAATTCTACATTATACCATTTACTGTTCAGAGTTTTGATCTCTGGTGTCCTCAAAGTGACCGTTCATCTTCATAAAATATGTGAACTTATAAAGGTTGTTTGCTAAGTACTGCATGAACGTCACACAAGCTTTGCTTTTGGAGGCATTGTGTTCAGTAGGTTATAAAACTTGTTAACCTGTTGAACTTTGACCTCTACAAAAAAGAGCCAGCATTCTTGTACTTTTGGTTATAGTGTGAACCAGGTGTTCATACCGTAGAAACCAATAGGGTTCATACACTTAGTTGGATTCCCAATAAGATTTGCTTTTGAAGTAATTAAGTTTGGTCTTAAAACGGTTGTCCTCAACAGAAAAAATGTGCTTCTAGTACAAAGTTAATCAGTAACTATGAAGTAGAACACCATGTACTTTTCAAGTTATAGTGTTAACAAAGTTGTCACACTTCTGGTGATCTCCAATGACCTTTGACCTATATGTAAAACAAAATTGTTCTTGTAGCTACTAAGGTGGATCCAAATATCAAATATGAGTTCATCAATAATTTGCTTTTGAAGTAAATGCAATTACAAACTTAAGATTCAAATCTAACCTGGAACAGTCGTTGTCAAGGTGGATGGTTGTCTGCAAACATATATCCGGACACTTATATCATCACCCACATTCCCCTCTGTAACTGACACTTCTAATGGACTAAGATATACTGCAATTTCTGCAAGACGAGAACATTAACAAACATGTCTATTTACATAACATAATAAATGGAAAATATTCTGACACTAAGATAATGCCACCACAAAATATGAATTTACATCTTAATGCAACTAAAATTCATCACACCTAACGTATATACATACATGAGCAAGTGATTTTGCAGGCTGAACAGTAAGTACATGGTTAATTTCATAAACTTTTATTTGGGTGGAGATGGGGAGGGGGCTATGGTATTCACATCGATACACCTTTTGCCAAATACTTTCCCATTGCTTAGTACCAATGATAAGGAAAATTTGTACTGCAACTTTACTAATAAGTTTGCGGAGTTCTGCTCACTTCTATGAGACTCAAATCTGAGCTCAACACAAAATGAGCTTCACACAATGTTACAACAATAAATATGACAATCATGAAGTATGCATATGTAACAACTTTGGAGTAAGGAAATATCACAGGGAATTGGCATGTAAAACATAAATTTGTTGTTCCACAAATAACATGGTTCTTGAAAATGTTTGTGATATTGGAACATAAACTATAGCAGATGCATCTTTCAAATTGTTGCAAGCTTTGATTTCACATATATTCTCCTAAAGTTGCGTAAGATTGATAAATCTGCTAACAAAAGCTGTTTTCTTACTATTACTTTATACTTCTAACTGCGTTGCAATATCTCAGTCAATGGTTTGCTGTACTTAATATCAAACATGATCTTAGATTTGATAGGATAAAAATTTATAACAAGAGCCCAAGGGCACTGTGGTTCCTTGCTTGGGGTATATGACAATACACATAATATTATCAAGCAAGATTGGGCTCAAATAGTCCAAGTAATTGTGGTCCTACATGTTCCCATAAAGTAACCAACACTATAGCCAACACTTTTGTGATCACAAAATGTGATCGGATTTTGGATCAAAAGGCACTTTTGAGATCTAAATATGGCGTCGAAAATGTAAGAAATATAAGAGACCTACAAGCGTGCTAACAGATATGATAACAATGGTGACCTCAGATGACATGACCTTTACGTTTCAAAATGTTCCACCACTCCGTTCACAACTTGTCCCAAAATATCAACAATGTCACACCTTGGCATTGAGATTTAATTGCATTAAATTAAAAAAAATAACTTTGAACTTGTATACATAACTTCACACACAAAGGTCACCCGAAGGTCAACCAATTGACATTTTTGATCGGTGAGACCTAAATAGAGCATGACTGTAAAAATGCAAACATTTTTTCTTTGCCCATTTTCTCCCCCCAAAATACTACTTTTTTAACATTAGCTGACCTTTGGTGACGTTGGACCACATGACCGTTAAGTTGGAAAAAATTCCCCTATACCATTTGCAACTTGTCCAAAAAAATAAACCTTGTCACACCTTGGCACTGGGAGTTATTGCATTAAATGTGTGAAAATTAACTTTGACCTCATATAACTTCGCACACGAAGGTCACATGGGGGTCAACCCATTGACATTTATGATCAGAAGGTACCTTTAACATCTGAAAATAGCATCGAAACTGTAAAAATCCACAAAACATGAAAAGATCACCAGAGGTCAAATTGAGGTCAAGGGTCACCCAGATGCGGGTCGACAATTGGATTACATTGAAGCAACTCCCAACCCTAACGGACAATTTGTTCTCAAGTTATCGCAAAAATACTAGTTTTTTATCATTAATTGACCTTTGATGACCTCGGATCACATGACCCTTAAGTTTGAAAATATTCCCCTATACCATTTGCAACTTGTCTTAAAATATCAACTGTGTAACACCTCGGCACTGGAAGTTATTACACTAAATGTCTGAAAATTAACTTTGACCTCATATAACTTCGCACACGAAGGTCAGACGGGGGTCAACCCATTAACATTTATGATCAGAAGGTACCTTTAACATCTGAAAATAGCATCGAAACTGTAAAAATCCACAAAACACGAAAAGGTCACCAGAGGTCAAATTGAGGTCAAGGGTCACCCAGATGCGGGTCGACAATTGGATTACATTGAAGCAACTCCCAACCCTAACGGACAATTTGTTCTCAAGTTACCTCAAAAATACTAGTTTTTTATCATTAATTGACCTTTGGTGACCTCGGATCACATGACCCTTAAGTTTGAAAATATTCCCCTATACCATTTGCAACTTGCCTCAAAATATCAACTGTGTAACACCTTTGGCACTGGGAGTTATTACACTAAATGTCTGAAAATTAACTTTGACCTCATATAACTTAACATACAAAGGTCACCTTGGGTCAACTTATTGACATTTTTGATTGATGAGACCTAAATTAGAGCATCAAACTAAACAAATTCAAATATTTTTTCTTTGCCCATTTTCTGCCCCCAAAATACTAGTTTTTTAACATTAATTGACCTTTGGTGACCTCGGATCACATGACCCTTAAGTTTGAAAATATTCCCCTATACCATTTGCAACTTGCCTCAAAATATCAACTGTGTAACACCTTTGGCACTGGGAGTTATTACACTAAATGTCTGAAAATTAACTTTGACCTCATATAACTTAACATACAAAGGTCACCTTGGGTCAACTTATTGACATTTTTGATTGATGAGACCTAAATTAGAGCATCAAACTAAACAAATTCAAACATTTTTTCTTTGCCCATTTTCTGCCCCCAAAATACTAGTTTTTTAACATTAATTGACCTTTGGTGACCACGGATCACATGACCCTTAAGTTTGAAAATATTTCCCTATACCATTTGCAACTTGTCCAAAAATATCAACCATGTCACACCTTGGAACTGGGAGTTGTTGCATTAAATGTCTGAAAATTAACTTTGACCTCGTATAACTTCGCACACGAAGGTCACACGGGTGTCAACCAATTGACATTTTTGATCGGAAGGTACCTTTGATATCCAAATCTAGCATCAAAACCAAACATTTCCTTTTTTCCTCGTTTTCTCCCAAAATAAGCACATTTTTTCTAATGTGACCTTTGACCTTTTGACCTTGGTTTCAGATGTAGTTTAATCTCCTGATTCCAAAAAACAAAACGACAAGTCTGTACAACCATCCTAACTCCGACCGAAAAACTTTGACCCCATATAACTTCGCACATAAAGGTCACACAGGGTCAACCTATTGACATTTATGATCAGAAGGTACCTTTGACATCTGAAAATAGCATCGAAACTGTAAAAATCCACAAAAACATGTAAAGGTCACCAGAGGTCAAATTGAGGTCAAGGGTCACCCAGATGCGGGTCAACAATTGGATAACATTGAAGCAACTCCCAACCCTAACGGACATTTTGTTCTCAAGTTATCGCAAAAATACTAGTTTTTTATCATTAATTGACCTTTGGTGACCTCGGATCACATGACCGTTAAGTTTGAAAATGCTCCCCTAACCAGTTCACAACTTGTTCCAAAATATCAAGCTTGTCACACGTTGGCACTGGGAGTTATTGCAGTTTTAACATTTTTGGTTTTTGGACCATAACTGACCTTTGGTGACCTTTGTGGGCACCAGAAACAATAGGGCACACCTTCTCCATATGGCGGATCCATAGTCCAAGTTTGGCCTCAATCCAACATTTCCTTATTGAGATAGAGCGTACCCAAGCAAGTGTCACAGACACACACACATACACCCACACACACATACACACACACGCCAACCTGACTGCATAGGTTCCTTTTGCTAAAGCAAGGAACCAAAAACACTCAAATCGATTGATACTTTAAATTAGTCTGAGCTCGATCTAAACATGAGACATTCACAATCAACTTTGATATCCATCCAAGTTTCCCTTTAATATTAAGATAACATGTCTACTACAGCAAGGCATTGTACATATTCCCTTACACACATACCTAGATGCATACAGCATAAATTAAACATGGTTATGATTTATTGAAACCAAAATCAGTTACCTAACATTACAGAAATTGCTGGTTGGATCAACTTTACTAATTTTGGACGATACAAATTAATTTCAGAATGATACACATGAAGCATTTCTCCCTTTTATCATTTAAGATAAAAGTGTAACAGGAGAAAGACGTTTATGCAAAGTATCATTAATTGCTAACTTTTGGACCAGTCGGACACTATTTGGACAGGGTAATTACTTTGCTGTTTGCCTATTGGGTAGTATTTCCATCATTAAGAATAAAATTTGGACCTTAATATATCATAGTAATACTCAAAATAATCTTGGAATATCCTTTAAATGATACTGAATACTTACAATGGATTTAATGATACTAACCACTCTGGCATGTTGGACCTGCAAATCCTTGACTGCAGGAACACACACCATTACTACAGGTACCTCCATTCTGACAGGTATCAAAGCGACACCCTATTGGGAGAATAATACATCATATGGATTCAATTACAACGAATGTCAACATACATTAGAATGCACAATATATTTAATATTGATTTTAGTTATAAATCAGAATGATATTTCCCATTGACAAATAAGTACAAGAAAGAAATTTCTGCCAATTCCACAATTACTTCCTTTGACATTGAGATTAGTTTATAATGCATAAGCAGTTATCAAAGACAATGTTTTTCTTCTCCTCATACTACTTTCTTTTAATTAAGAAAATAAACTGAAGCAAGTTATAACAAAAGTTGATAAATGGTATCAAGTAGTAATGATAAAAGGATCATATTGTGTATGTGCATCTGAATACACATTTCCAACATTAATGACACTTAAAACAAGAAACAATAGCTCTAACATTCCAGTCATCTGGTTTTAACATTTGTATCTATGTACACATGCCTGAACACTTTGCTACCATTTATCTTTCCTAATGCATAAATGATATTTCATGGAAGAGTGACCTGCTATTAGGTGTAATACTCGTACAAGTAAAGAAGCAGATTTGCAAACTTTTAGCACATACTAGCCATAATGAAAAGGGTTTTTTAAATTGGAGTTATACAAAAATTGATTCTGTGAAATAAGTTAAGAGTAAAGAATAGATTTTGTTGATTGGTTTAATTAGCAATTTGTCTATAACTTAAAGGCACGCTCAATCCACTACTTAGGACGGAATATTGCAAATTAGTGTAAATAACATCTTCTATAACTTAAATATAAAATAATGATACAACTTAGTTAACCTATATGAAGGATTACAATGCTTCAGTGAGTCTCATACTGACAATATCTCACTAAATTACAGACATTGTAAAGCCCATAACATATTCAATGAGCCCAAGCTGATTTAAATGATAAAGCTCAAGCTGATGCATAAAATTTGCAAACATTGCGGCAAGCACTGAAAACAAACTACTGTAATGTAAAAAGCTAGGAAAGTAATAAGTTGAAAGTTTATGTGAAGTTAATGAAAATTCATGTTAATCTGCATACTGAGTAACACCTACTTACGATTGATATGATGAAACTATTACATAATACTGCTTTAACTAATTTATCAGTATACAAATGCAAAGATGTATTTGAAGAAACAAAAAGATGATGTCATACTTGTTGTACAAAATGGTTCAGCATATCCAGCTGGACAAGTGCATGGTTTCTGTAATACAGATGGACGACAAGTTCCACCATTGAAGCATGGATGCTCAAGATCACAATTAACTGTAAGAAGAGAAGCAATAGCATTCACTCACTCAGATGGACAAAAGAATCACACTAACAGTTATTGAGTAATGGTCTTCTCTGGATTAAAATGATAAAAATGCTTGCACAATAGTAATGGATGATTAATTAATGCTCTATATCTTTTACTAACCATGTAGCTAGTTGGATGCTTTGTACTTAAATTTAGTAATTCATTTGTGTCTTGGGAGTATGCAGATTTATACCTCCTGTGCATTTTAAGCCTTGTGAAAAATGTAAATGTTCTGTTGCTACTTACACATTAAACAGTTTTACAATCATTTGAAAAATGTTTTTAAGCAATACAATTGTGTACCGTTTGGATCATTTAACAAATCTGGCATTTTATTATCCACTACTATCTATTTTGTCTTTAATAAATAAAAAATAAACAATCTAAATTTGATATGATTTAACATATTTCACACATATGAAAATTGCAAAACCAATAGTTTATTTTCTTAATGATAATAATGTTGTCACTTTGAAACAAGTTTGTAAGGCTTGAAAAAGCCAGCATTTCGAATGCTGGATCACTTTTAAGTTTAAAGCTGACTTTCTTCTTAGGCTGCACATTAGAAAATTTTACCTAAAATTTGAACATTTTGCCAACAGCCATGTTGTAATGAAAAATAGATTATGCTGAATTAATAACCAAATTAACTGCTGATAATGTGTTCACTAGAACTAATAATTTGTAGGTTATTAATTGCAAACACCAGACGTTGTCATGTGGAATATCCACCCCATCTTCAATACCCTGTAACTTAATTGAAGACTAACACATCACAACAGCTTTTTAATACTATCAAATTAACTTAAAAGTAAAGACTTACCAGGATCATCATTCATTATTGTAATGGTGGTTTGTGTATTACCAGGCAGAGTGTATACAAATTGTTGCAATGCTTCTGGTATCAATAGGACAAGGCTGAATTCCTCAGTCTGCTCAAACATTTGATCAGCTCTTATTGTGACAGTCTCATTTGTACAGACTTGTCCCATAGGAATGGTGACATCTTGGGAGAAGGGAATGTTCTCATAGTCAATGCCACTAGAAGCTGATCCTGATGATGTATACACTGCAAATAAGAGATAACTAATACAGAAATACTGAAGATATTTGATGTGCACAGAGTGAAGAATATTAGTAATTTATTAGGTAGGGAATCACAATAAACACCATTTCTGAACAAGTTATTCTTCGACCACTCCCCATGATGTTTGATCACATACTCTGGTAGCCACATATTTTATAGTGCTTGCCATTATACTTTTATACCTGTGTAGCTTGCAAGTCATATCACATAACCATGCCTAAATACCTCACCGGGCTAGCTTTAAAGATAGCATACAGTCAGAATAAATAAAGAAATGGGCAACTGAAGGAAAGATCTTTGATCTTTGTAAAAAACTTTATGAACCATTTTGTATACAGACTACATTGTATTCACTCCAGCCACATGACATACTGCAAATTTGACAGTGATAAGTGCACCACGGACACAGTAAGCGGGAAAACCAAAGTACTCCATATCATACTACTACGTAGGAGCCATGAGATGAAAAACATAGAACAACACATAAATTAACCTCTGGCTGATGCATGCTGTAGTATGTTGTGGGGTAATATTTATGGTGGATGAATTCTTAATAATAACTAACTAGAGCACAAATTGTTTTACTCTATTTTCAATTGGTCACTGTGTTAAGAAATTTTTGTTACTGGTTTTTCATTATTGTTGGTTATAGAGGAAAATATATCAATATGTTTTCCATTGAAAAGAAATGATAATGAAACAACTATTTAAATCACAAAGTATAGGTTACATTATAAAGTCATGCTCTATAAAGTAATTCATACAAACCTTGCAATGTTATTTGTGTGTTGTCTGGTTGTCGACAGACTTGTACCGTCACATCATGGTCATTGTTTCCTTCACTAACTGTTACTACTACAGGATTCACATATGCAAAGATAGCTGAAAGACAGTGAGAAAACAACATTAAACACCAGCTGTCATGATAACTTACAAAAGAAAAACTTCTATAACATATTACAACCTTTCAATTACATAACATGAGACATAAAGTTATTTCATTTATCATGCTTATAATATATGTTACTTGTCAAACACAAACACTATTCCTGGCAGTTAGTCAAGTAATCAAACCATTTCATATCAGTTTGGAGATTGAGCCTTTCACATATATCTCTTGCATCTTGGCTAATCATCACAATAATGTCAATGACATTCAAAATAAAAATTTCACAAAATCTATCCAATCAGAAAGAATGGTTCTGTGGGTTATGATTCTCTTCATTCCATCAATATTTTAACAGCTGGAGCTCAAACATCATCACGCAACATATGAGAGTTGTCTTCTTCTATTAATCAACTGCTTTAGTGTGTAAAGAACTGTCCAGGAAGTGATTTGCACATAATAGACAAAGTTAAAAGCACACTCTCAGCTAGGAAATTTTTAGAGGGCGGGCCAATTTCATAGGTTTGGATGGTTCACCGTTAATCACGTGACACGGTATTTGTAATATACTGCCAGTGTACAGTGTAAACCCTGTATGTAAATATACGTAATGTATAGCACAGTTTCATGCAGTGGTAGCATAATACACGTAACGTGTATATTGCGGCCGCGTCGCCGCGCTGTTGAGGTGGAAGGCACAGGTTGCTTTATTGTGGGTCCTAATGCCAAAAGCAGTGAGCGACAAAACGGACATGAAATGAAAAGTGTACTTGAGCTGGTGCTACGTACGTGGACTGGGTCTCCAAAAACGATCTACTGAAACAGAGATCGGGGATCGACAAAATGACCAATGCTACCTTCGCGGAGCATTTACTGGCATGGCAGATCATACGAGAAGGTAGGCAGCAAATTATGCTAACGACTAACGTTATATATTTACTATTTAGGCTACTGCATACTGTTTTCTGGCCGAAGTGTTTGGTCTGCCGTAGGCTTCATTGTTATATTGTTCAATAGATCATGCTAGCTAGGCCTACTACTACGAGTACTACAAACTAAGGCAACTAGGCCTAATACACCGAGAGACATAGGCTAGTACAGTAGTAGTATAGTCAGTTTTGCGAAGTTTGGAACACTGCGAAGTTCGGACACCCCTAAGAAATACGCGATTTCACGATAAGACAACCTACAGCAAGAGCCAATTGCACGAAAAACTACGAAGCTACAGTTATTTTCTCTCCAAAATGACCCAACCATACCAAGTATAGTTTCAGGTGATTTATACCATGAGAAATAGTTTTGGTGTGTTTTAAGGCTTAGGTGTCCGAACTCCGCAGTGTCCATGCTACTGCAGTGCAGGCTGCTGTACAAACTGTAGCCTAGCCTAGGCCGAACATTTCATGAAGTGTTATTTATGCTTTTCTACTTATATTCGCCTACTAAGCATGATCAGTATGGAAGTGTGCGGTATCATGTGTTTGGTTTATGATTCGGTAGCTTTGCAAATATGAATAGGACTAAGCCTACATTAGTGTAATATGGATTTGGTAGGGAGATCTCCCCACAAGAAAATTAAACTCGAAAGAAATGCAACTTCTCATGAGCGGAGCAATAGCAAAAGTAGGACTACTGTAGCCTAGCTCCAGGCCCAGATTTATAAAATGATGCACCATGGAGGGCCTGCCTCAATTTGATGGTTATTCCTGTCAAGAGCATTTTTGATATGGGCATATTTCTTTTGTAACTGTAAGTCTAGTATGCAATGGGGAAGTGAGGGACGGGCCTATACGCAATAAAGTAACTGTTTTCATTTCCTACTCTACTTTACCAGCACAATTATAGAGTTCCTAGCAACAAATAAATTAGTCTGACAACTTGAAAATTTACTGCATATTTGCATGCATGGTCATTCTCAGTTACAGACTCCTAATTTGTGTAGCCATTTCAGTTTTTTTTTTTTTTGTCTGAGAATGGGTTCTTAAGTGGTGAAATAACCTCGAATCTGCTGAGCAACTCCAAGATGAATTAAGTTACTAAGGCATTGGGTTCTTTTACTTTTTTAAGTCTAATATGCATAGGCTAGGATATTTACTTTGCCTCACTTGTTTGTCAATCCGCTTAAACACTTTAGCTGTGGATGATTCTCCACTTGCAAAGAAAAAATGTACGCATTAATTTAAAGGCCGTGGCTATTCTTACAACTAGTCGTAACAATTACTTATAAACTATTCTTACGACATCGGCGAATTCATGCGCAGTAAAGTAAATAAAGCAACTGCGCATGTAGTAGGGGTAAACCTAACCCTAACCCCTAACCCAACCCTTAACCGGAAAATATTGTTACTCCTAGTCGTTAAAAGAGTACTCCTAGTCGTAAAAATAGCCACGTTAAAGCAACTGTGCATGCGTAAAAGGGAATTCTTGTTACGACTAGTCGTAAGAATAGCCACTTTGTAATTTAAACTCTTTCACCCAAATTAGAGTTTGCCTATAATACTCCCAACTTGCTATAGTAACTTAAAAAAAACGGTAGCGGCTTTTCCTGTAACTGTAGTGTAAAGTGATAACTGATATTACTAAGTTTTCCAAATTAATTCAAAACTCAAAAGCCTTCTCAGAAAGAAGCTACACTAGCTCTACGGGCTCCTTTGTTGAATTAGTGAAGGATAGTAGATATTGTTCACATGCTTATGCATTCATAACATGATAGTTTGCTATCATCGTTGTTTAATCATAAAATCAAGGACAACATAAACAAATCAATGTCACCAATAATTGTGAATGCCACCATTTTATGTTCGACAAAATTTATCACATTTAATTTAAAGGATACACCATGCATGACACATTGACGGACACTGAAGCACATATTGTAGTTGTAATAACGCACCAAATATGCGCTTCATCGGACATGACGCACCATTCTGGGGGTAGTTGAGTCCGTCTTACAATAATTGATAATTTGATCATGATATAGAAATTAAAGACTTTTGCCAAAATATAACAACATCATAGGCTTCATAGCTCTACACATAATCTGATCATGCAGTTCTAAAAATTATACAAAATGAAAATGATACTACTGATTTGTGAGAGAACTAGAATGGTCACCCATTATATACCATATCATGTTTCTATAGTTTATATCTTTTAAACACTTCATTGTTTAGGGCACACCTGTAGAATATTCCGTAATTTTTAGTCTTGGAAATAAGCAAAGCCTAGCTATATTTTTGAAAGCAATTATGCATCCCTGAACATGATGAAATTTGGTGACATATTAGTGTATGAGCAAGCCTACTGGAACATTGCCATTGTAACATCAAACGTTATGACATTTAGTGTATGTAAGGTATAAGTAGATGAGTTATAAAACTGCAGGTGTATACTACTAACATAGAAATAGAAATATAATGGAAATTGTTGCACATCACTAGTTTAGGTTTGCACTATGTTAGTAAATGGACCATTCTTGAATACTTGCAGAGTTGACACTATCATAAAGCAGATGTGATGAATTTATGCTGCCAATAGCAAAGTTCTGTATTAACTAGTAGTGTTATTACTGTTCTGTGTTTGCAAAATTGATTTGAATTTTTGACTATTTAGTGAAGGGCAAAATGTGGTATTCAGTAATTTATGTTGGAAGTTATATAATTCACTATGTCAGGGATTTACTCACACTGGGCAGCTACTGTACGCCCAGCAGTTCTGAATGCCGCCCCGCACAAACAGTATTTAACCTTTTTCGCCTAGTACTTTTTGATGATAATTTAATAAGTTTTACCATAACCAAAATCTGGGAGAATATATGGCACAGAATAGGAATATAGCACCACCTAAGCATACTTCATGTGCAAAATTTGTCCATTTGGGGGGGGTACCCCACCCATGAAATCCCTCTCCCAGGGTGTGGATCACACTACCGCCCAATCTGCCTGGCACTCAAATATTCATGAGCACTTCCCTGCTTTGCGTACAGTATGCATACTGATATATTATTTACTTTGCACATCCCGGTATTATTTGACTTTTTCAGTTGAAGGTGTGTGTCCAATTAAGAAACTCGAGAGGTTGGTATCCAAACTGATCAACCAGAAAAGATAACACCAGTTCCTCAGTGAAAGGCCATGCCCAACAGAGGCTGATGCAGCAATGCACTCCAGCAGCTATACCCCAGTGGAGACTGGTAATTTTTTTATTACATACTGTAACCATTCCATGCTGTAAATAAGTCTACATTTTAACTAGGTCTGCAGTCTACTACTGTAGGACTGTATATGACTAACCAGATTTAGGACATTGGACACATTTATTCATTTATTGTATTATGTTATATTAATGACACAGACATGTAGTGCTAAATATGGTGCTAATACAGCCACTGGAGGTCTGTAAATGTGCGGGACCCAAAAATGTTCAAACCCCACAAGTTAATGATAACAGTACCTGTAGTATTTTTCCTTATCTCTGAAAAATAAAGACATTTTAATACCTGAAGCACTTTGTGTTCAAAAATTGTACATTTATTCTTTTTTCTTTATGTTTTCTTTTAATGTTTCATGATGATGTGGCATCATTCGTACATACAGTACAGTACTTGCACTGCTTAAAGATAGTTACTCTTAACTGCCTATACTGTAGTTGTCATCTGATCAGGTTGTCATGTGCATATAGTTTCATATCAGCAAAGACATTGACATTTTTGGCAAATTTTGAGTGTGAGCTATATTTCTAGTTTAATGTGTTAGGGGCATCATTAAGGGGTCTACTTTCACCCAGATTTGAACAATAATTTTTAGTTATTACAATGAGTGCAAGTTACAATCTCAGTGAATAAACAAACATAACATTTATGCTGGCTCCAACCCAGTTACCTTGGCTATGAGCCTGAATGTCTCTTTTGCAATTAAAATCAAATAAATCATATCTTGGAAATCATTTGAACAGGTATATCTTTGTGACACTTCTGTCCTCACACAATGCCATAAATATGTCTTTTTTCCATTTTCATTTCACATTACAGATGTACAGAACATCCTTTAGAGGAACAGTACAGCACAGCATAGCGTTATGGCATGATGGATGTTTTTCAAGCAGATATAAGGGTTGGAACTGGAAGTATTTGTGTTGGATTGTTTCATCAATAAATGTGTGCTTCTCTACTTTACGTAAGATGATTGTCATATTTCTTGTTCTCCAGTGAAAGCTATGGATTTGCATAGTGAACGTTGTTAACATGGATACGGACAATTTTGAAATAGCTGATGTCAAAGCAGTTTCTCAGCTTATTTAAATACCATACATCAAGGACACAAGAGTGGACAATGGGAGTAACAAGTATCCAGAATGTAGATATCACAAGGCTTCAAGACAATTGAACAAACTGTACCATAACAGACAACAACAAACATGGTGTCTCAGTAAAATGAAGTTACTAAGCTAGTGCAATGTATCATAAGAATTTATCTTCTCCATGGTGTCAAACATTGATTGTTGCATTCAGTGCGTTATGTATCCTTCTCCTTTCTGTAGTATTTAGCATTGATTTGCATGTTCATTCATAGTGTAAGTAAACTACATAATTGATGTCATCATTGTCATTCTTACATTGAGTTCAACTATATACAATAACCATGAGCAGGGAAAACTTACCACTATCTCACTTGCATTTTTAATGTTCAAGTGACCATATTCATACTTTAACCAAAGCATTTCTTCCATATTAGATAGTGTTTATCCAGAGTAGGCTACAGGATATTTTCGAGGTGGGCTATGTAGTATTGTCCCCAAATTAGCATGCTATAATTGCTAGAATATTTAATATGTTCCTAGAGGTATTTACTTCCAAATTGTTCTAAGGCATTCTAATTGAAAGCAAAATATGCCTGAATGTCCCAGTGAGGTAAATTTCCTGGAAGGTGGTAATAAAACCAGTTTCAAAACTTTGACCGAAGGTAACCATATTTGAATATCTGGTTTATTTGGGGCCAATACAGCATACTCTGGTCGAGAGTTGGCGTGGAAGCCACCATATGTTTGTAGTAATGCAGTAAAATGTAGTAAAGGCAGCTGGAGGAGTCCAGTTTACCCCTGTGCCGAAGGTCATTCATCTTTTTGGTTTTTTTGGAGAACACTTTAACCTTCCCAACCACAGAGCTCCCAACTGACCCACAATTCGCGGGTTGGACCCGCATTCTAACACCCAAAGCCCCTGACCCACTCAAGCATCCCAAAAACCTGCATTGTAATTGACAAGTATCCATAAAAAAATTGCATCAAATTTGGACTTAGCAACCATCATTTCTTTAGCATTTAGCATAATAGAGTATAAAACCTCCTTTACATAATCATTTGAACCTCAAATTAGGCTATATTTCATTTCATTGGGGCGGGCAGCGAACATTTTCATGCCACGGGCAAGAATGAATTATCACCTACTACTCAATTTATTGATATTACACACAAAAAAATGCATATTTCTCAGAAAATTGTAGGTGACAAAAGCCTTTCTAGGTGCCACCAGTTTACATGTAGGCATCACCAGGATTCCAAAAAAAAATAAAAAGGGGAGGGAGACACCCCCCATATACCCCTCCCCCAGGATGGCAATTCGTGGCATGGACCAGCATTTGCCTTCTCAAGAGTTGGGAGCTATGCAACCATACCATTAACGACATGTCTCTATAGGCCCAGGGGATTGAATCCTTAGGTAGCCGTCCTGAGCTAGTGCGAATCAGCAGAGAGAGGTTGTGGATGCTACGCCTTCGCACCATTCAACCTCATGGGCTCAACATTCAGGAAGGACATGACTAACTTTTCTTCATTCCCCCTTCTTCTCCCCTTGCCCCCCTCCCCCATTACTCCTCTTCTCATAGCTTTTTCCACCACTTTTTTTCTCCACACTTTTCTGTCGTTGTCCTTCTCCAGTTTATTCCCAACCCCTTCCCTTAATCCTCTCTTTGTCCCTCCACTGTTTATCTCCTACCTATCCTCTTCCCCTGTTGGTTTTTATCTTTCATTCTTCTCTCCATCCCTTGTCTACTAATCCCCTTACATCTATCTCTTTGTGTTCACCATGCTCATTAACCTGTCTGTATTATGTGCGTGTTTTTTCTACACAGGCTCTCTAGTGGATAAGCTGTTTGCTCAGTTTTATTTTATTTTGAACTCAAGTATTGAAGAACGTTAGGCCAGAAGCAAGTCGTTTCGTCAAATAACAGTACATAAGCAGCACACATTCAGTCACATGTTTATAGAGAATTACACGACGAAACTATTCGCATTTTATTTCTTCAGCAATTTCTCCAACAAAAATCGGCAGCACGAGATCATACGGCCCGTAACAACTACCTGCCCCTACGAGCTGGTATACTGTAGCGTTTTCCCAGCAGTACAATATGCACTGTTCCATATAGCCAATTGAAAAATTGCGTAACTCGCATAGCACACAGTACAATTACACAGTATGCCTATAGGTTACGCAACACTGAGAGGCAGATTATAATCTCGGAAACGTGATACCTTCGCGGTAACGGTACCCATTTGCGTATGCTGTTTATAGCTAAGGATGAGAATGCCATATTAAAGAAATGAATATGTTGCCTCTGTGAGAAGAGGGCAGCATTGTTTTTATTTTTTAATCGGGGAATACGTTGAGACAAGATTTTTGATTTTAGCAATTTCCTAGCTGAGAGTGTGCCTTTAAATGAAAACAATGCAAAAAAAATTGTTACGGTCTTTGTTTGAATATTGCTTTCACCTTAAGGGAATTCTGATATTTGAATTCAGAAGCTGGTATTAGTAACATCAGAATTTGGGTCAGTTGTGCAAGAAGACATTGTTAACCAGCAAATGCCTATTGCACAGCAAAAGCTCAGACACAAGTGACTATGCAGATTAATTTTAAATTTATGAGGTCAGCAATGACACTTATACATATCATGGACCAGATTGGAAAACTGGAGGTTTCTGATATATAATGCTCAAGACACTGATATCAAGCAGCTCTTAAGTACATAAAATGAGTGTTTTGTATAAGGATAGTTAAAGAGGGTATGAAGTGGTGGGTTTTAATGTCTTGTACTGGTTCATCTTCATTACTACAAGACCACCCATGCAAAATAAATATGGCACCGTAAATACGGCTTCAAACGCAAGAAATTTGCTGTCAACACCTCTCAGAAACTTTGTCAAGCTTTGACGAAAATGATTTTCTTGAAGAAGAAGATGAGGAAATAGTTTTCAAGGGTGATGAAGATATCGGTGTTTTGCCATATCAATTGAGCCCCTTGCAGAAGAATTGCAAAATGATCCCGATGGCCGAGATGCATCGCTGCCGATCAAAGTCCCTGAGCAGAACGGTTGGACTATCGTGAACCGAAACTGGTCATAATCAAAACCGAGCATAATCAAAACCACCGTTATTAAGACCATAATGAAGGGACGCGGAGGGGAAGTCGAAGGAAGGGTCAGCCTGCTCGTTAAGACCAGATTCAGAGACAGCAGTATACGATTTCACCAATTTATTCAGTGTAGAAAACAGAAAACGTAGAGAACAGGAAAGCATAGAAAGCCAAGCCAAATATGTCAATTACAAGTTGTGCCCGCGTAGACAGACCTTCACCATCGCACAACCGAGTAGCCAAACAGAACCAAAATTAACTCTTTATCATCGTTTTATACTGGAAATGGACGAACTTTTCTTCTCAGATTCTAATAAAGACCATGCTCCACTCTTCCCCATGCCAAGCCAGGAGGGTGCATTAGCATAAACTCAGGCTAACAAGCGCATGGATATTCTTAATAATTACATCCAAACCCCGTATTACTTCAGAGATTTGACTATAGCACCAAATTATAAGTAATTTTAAACATGTATACATAAGAAAGTAAGAATCAATAGTAAAACAGACTAGGATAAAATGTAAGCAGCACTACTTTAGCTTAAAGATGTATCTACATTAACAAAATAAGGGAAAGTGAGGTTATAGACAAAGAGATGCTGTTGAACACATGCTGCCCATGCGGACCAAGCCATGAATAATTCATGGGCCAGCCAATTACAGAAGAACAATAACATGATTGTACTAAGAACCTATTTTCAACTCACTACAATAATATGATTTAAATTATCTCAAATGTCGATGATCCTGCTACTTAACTTCGTAGCAAAGTTTCTAGAATTTTGTTACTTACAGTGCAAGGTAAATGTGACATTCTGTACAGTGCAAATGCAACCCTATAGTACTAGAAGTGGTAACAAGGGGTCCAGACCTAACTAATAGACATTGTATAACAGGCTAGCCTGTGTAATTAATCATAGCATCCCGAAAGTGCGCTGGGTTCCTCGACTGACGTCACGCCGCATTACCGTATATACAACAGGTTTTAGAAAGGTTTTACCTTAAATTTTTGATCGTTTATTCCTCGAGGATGCATGCTTCATTAGAGACAAATTGGGTATCATTGCAGAGCTACTAGTGTACAAAATATGATGATAAAGACAAATCTGTCCATTTTATTAACTCTTCAACTGCAAATAACAATGACAGCTAGTGTTATATGCTACTTCTGGCCTTCATCATGTTGTCTTATTTATTATACAAAAGTAACCAGGAATTAGTGTTGGCCAAGCTGTGCAGGAAATGTCCACGACAACACATGATTGTCACACACAGTGGCAGAGTGTCCATACAGTCAGGGGGGGGCAGATGCCCACCCTGACATAGTAAAATGGGCTGCTGGCGCACTTTTCAGCTCTTTACCACTTTTTACTTATTCTAGATTATTGTCTTTTTTATTGCGCTCTCATCTACTTATTGACATTTGTCACATTTTGTTGGTGTAATTTGGCAATAACACCTATTTATTCTTCGTTTATCTGCAAATTAGCCAGGCCCGGAAAGGGTCATTTCCGGAGATCTAGGCAGTATCTTTACTCAAAAATTTTCTGTACGTTACGCTCTAACCAGTGGTGGCGCTCCACTTAGATAGTGTCGAAAGCGCCCCTACAGACCATTCTCGCCCCTCCTGACCAATACCCCTAGCTCCGCCACTGGTCACACATATTGGAAGCCAATGCCTAATGACTAAATTATGTGCAATGAATCTGGTTTATCAAACAACAAACTTTCAACATTTGGTAAACCTTGATTTTTGACTGATGAACACTTGGTAAACTTGAATTATCACTGAGAATCCCTGAAATATCACCCCTGTTTATTACTGACAAACATGTATTGTCACCTAATAAAGCCAGTTCATTACTTGGAAAACTGGCTGTATCTTAACATCTTAATTGGTATATCGATTGACAATTAGTCTATCTATATCTTTCAGCTTCTAAAGAAGATCCTGCTAGGATCAAAATGTCAGGCCCACTTACTTTTACACATTCCCTTACACAGGCTCTTTAGTGCATAAGCAGTTTGCTAACAATTTTTGTTTTATTTTGACAATTAATCTAGAGGTTTATCAGTGCTTAGATTGTGGGGAGACAGGTAAGCAGGGAACGAAGTAAATAAAAACAGCTTTACAAGTGATAAATTTAGAGTACCAACATAACTTGGAATATCAGTCCATATACTGGGTGTACAGCATCAGATACCCTAGACATGTATATGACTGTCATTGAAGAAAGCATATTACGTATATGGTCAAACAAAAATAACTTTGAGATGAAATTGTACTGAAGAGTGATGTTTTGCTTAAGGCATTAAGTATTTCTGCTAGTGTTATACATCATTTTAAGTCTTGCTGAACAGAGAAAGAATTGGGAGATTGATCAAGATTGGATGCATTCCCCATAATACAGCCTTCTATAAATATCCCTGTTGAATGATTGTGTTATCATTGCTGACAAAATGGCTCCACATCTGTCTCACTTAATAAATTTTCTGTCAACCTCTTTGCATTAGAATCACAGAATGAACATATGAATCAGGTTAAACTGCTGATAACCAGGTTTCTGAACAATGCAATTTTGATAAATCAAGACAATTGAACACTTCATCAGGTTAATCAGTTGCTTTTCCAAGTTTATTTTAAAATCCAGGTTTGCATATCAAAAACTGTTGCGTACCAGTTCAAATTCTGGAAATTTGGTGATAATTAAACTGTGTTTATCAGTAGCTACATCAATTGGTTTTGTCATCCTGCTAGTTGGAAAACTCCAAATCTAGATACTCACACTGAGTGTAATGATAATGCTTCATCTGTGAGCACTCTTTCTCTGGATATTTCTATCAGTACCTCTCTTATGAGTCTACATTATCAACACCCTCATCCAGTTAGCCTACATTATCAACACTGTCATTCACTTAGCCTTCCTTATCAAATCTCTCTACCTTATTAGTGTATATTATCAACTCTCTGTATCTTAATAGCCTACATTATCAACACTCTCTCTCTATTGTTGGCCTACATTTATATCAACACTCTCTATCAGGCCTACTTTATCAACTGACCAACATTACGACCTCTCTTATCCTACATTATCAGCCCTATGATATTAGCATATCAACTCTCTCTATCTTATTAGCTTATATAATCAACTATTCCAATGGCCTACAATATCAACACTCTCTATCCCATTAGCCTACATTATCAACTCTATCTTATTAGTCTATATTATCAACTCTCTGTATCTTATAAGCCAACTCTCTCTATCTAATTAGCCTACATTATCAACCCTCTCTATCTTATTAGCCTACATTATCAACACTCTCTTCAATTATGTTGAGTCCTTAATCTCTACATCACTTGATATCTACTGACCAATCCTCTACAAAGAATGTATGGTTATCATGCTACACAGTTCATGACAAAGGGATGAACATCACAGATTTTCACTGGACACACAAAAAACAGTTTTAATTTAATAATACATATCCAGCATACAACATATACCTGACCCTTGTCAAATGCATTAATTACACTGCAGTTATAGAGTATCTATCAGTTGAAGCAAATGCATTTGATTTTGACAATGAATGTAACTTTGCAAGTGAAGGATCACATTAATAATTCTGACCATTCTCTTACACATATGTGATATTTACATGCATACAATGGCATACATTATATATTCTGACAAACTGACTGTGTGTTAATGAATATCATCCATTACCTCACTCATTACAAGTTGTCAATGATCTTATACAGTAGCTCTCACTCACTCACTGTGACCATCAAAACCCATACACGACTTTATAGTCATGAGAACAAACTTTGAGAACAAATGTCTTTACAAAATCATGTTAATTTTTTATGATAAAAGTGACAAGTGAGGTTACTTTGACATTTACAATGTTCCCTTCGCATAATCAAATAGTACATATTAATGATAGACTTGATAGACTTGAAATTGAGCAATCATAATTCGAGGTTTGTCTGTATCAAGTACCATTCTATGATATGCAAAACCCCATTCTGTGTTTTATCACTAAATAAGTTGAAAATGTTGAAAGAGAAAAGTCCACCCACTGGAGTTTTAACTTTGAATTAGATCTGTACCATACTGACTAATATTCATGCAACGCTACAAAATACTGTACGTGGACACAACATCTCACAAAATGAAACAGAATTAGAATGATATATGAGATACTAAGAATACTTACCACTCTCACATGTTGGACCGGCAAAGTTTGTATCACAGTTGCAGATGTCATCAACACAGGTACCATTCACACAAGGTGTATTCAGACAACCTAGTAAATAGTGACAAAGAAATGATAACATATCATGAGAAACACAGTAAACTGTTACAAAACTTGTGAGTGAAATGTTTAGATGATTTGAGCAAACTTAGACTGTTTCTGTTGATGCAGACATGAGAGGTTACAAATATCTGAGAAGAGGTGGTCAAATATTGTACGTTGTATTAATTAACCTGATTTGAAAAAAACAAACCTTAACATTTCCTTGACAAAATATTATGTATGTATGTGTGTATGTATGTGTGTATGTGTGTATGTATGTATATATATTAGATCCTCCTGAAAGCAGGAACTCGCGAAGAAGCCTCATTGGCTTATCAAAGCCGCAAGCTGACCGAAGTCAGTCTCTTACATTCATATTTAACGTCCATGATTATGAATTGTTAATTGTCAACAACTCTGTAACTGGACGACATACATTAATCTGGGAGTGACTCGAACCGGGGACCTTCGAGTCACTCCCAGATTAATGTATGTCGTCCAAATTAATGTATTAATGTATGTCAACAAAATTAATGTATGTCGATTAATGTATGTCGATTAATGTAATGTAATGTAGACAGATTAATGTATGTCGACAAAATATTAAAGAAAACAAATTGTTTTGCAAGTTTTTCTTTACATTAAATATGAAAATATGTTAGGTTTCAACTGAAAATACAACATAAAGCATGACAAAGATGATGTAAAAGATTTTACAGAAGCATACAATTACCTATCCAGCTTCTAGTACTTGGCCTAACAACACAACCAATTTCAAAACAGCTTCAGTTGGCAAAGACCCAGGCTTTATTAAATTTTCCTAACATTATGCTCTGTAAGACACAAGCATATATTGTAGTAGGACACGCTACCAAAGGGTAGTCAATTGTGTACAGCCTACATTCTTGGTTATCTTCGGCCTAATGTCGAACTTATTTATAAATAAATGTTTGAGGATTAATGAGGATAAACATGAAACAGCACAATAAATAATTCAACATGTTAATTTTCAACTGAAAATACCATATATTTTATAATAACATCAGATGAGAACATAAAGCAAGATAAAGATATGTAAGATATGATAAAATTTTAAAATGTCAGTACATACTTGTTGTACAAAATGGCTGAACCAATGGATATCGACAACTGCACATGTCTGGAGGCCCATGTATACAATTACCTCTGTTCAAGCAAGGATAGTCATTGCAGTCCACTGGCAAGAAAAAAGTGCTTATTCAATAAAAATCACTGGTCAAGACACATTTATGATAGCTGGTTTATGTGACAAAATATTATCTTATCTTTTAATGGAATTAGAACAGACTGACCAACTCTCTGACAATTTCTCTGAACTTGGGTGTGCTTGATAGTTTGATACAATATAAATAAATACACAGTGTTTTAGGTGTCCAGGGATTAATTGATCTGCTGAGCTGTAGTGAAGCTTTTACATTTAAGGACTGATGTACTCTACAGTACAATGGGAAATAACAGATCAAAATTTCTACATAGATATTGTCCATCTGTAACAGTATCTTCAAATAGCCTACAGTAGCACAAGAAGACCCTTCAAACTAACAGCCCAAAGTGTAGACTATATATATTTTATGTTTGGCCTTATATTGAACAGGCTGAAGTATAGAGGCTGACACATGGTACAGTCCATTATATTTACTGCTGTATGTGTTAAGTTTCCATCCATTTGTAGAACCTTATAGATAGGTTGATGTTTTCAATATTTGACCTTGTAATTGAGTGCTTTTAATGTAAAAGTCTATACTAGTCCTTACACAATTTGTGTCCAATACATTAGGCTCATTAGTACTTACCATAAGAAAGCAAACGTTAGTATAAAAGAAGGATTTTGCTGTTGATTTTAATATGGAATTTCTGGCGTCACTTGCAATTACAACTCATTAAGGGACCAGATCTTGCTGAGTTCAAAGATGCACATATATATCATGCTTCACAGATTAACAAAGCTTAACAAGAGCCCAAAAGGCACTATAGTTTCTGCTTTGGGTAATAGTAAAGTGTTAAATTGTATGTCACCAAACAATATCATAATATGTATGCCCAAATGTACATATCAGCTATTAATCAACAACTGGGCGATTCCATGGTAACTCAAATTACACTTTTTCCTGTTTTTTTTTATAATCCAAGTGCTGTGGTTTGGATATGGGTTAGTGTAACTCCTCAATTTTCTGTGGTGTTATATCCAACATTCATTGCTACAATATGAAATTATCAAGAATTATAATTCTCTTCGCCTTAATGTATGGTGCGCTTCCAAATATCGGTAACTCGCATTACGGAAAAAGGACACCTGAAAAATTGACATCGGTACAAAATGGCACTGTGCTCAAACAAAGAATGATTTCTTCAATTGCATACATGTAGAAGATATCTACCTTACTGATGTTTATATATATCAGCAGTAGAAAATATGAAACAACTTCAGATGTGGTGTGGAGGGGGGAAAAGTCTGGTAACTCGCATACGGTAACTCTCATTACACTTTTTCCAGTCATCGATTTTGCTCTTTATTCATCAAATTCTTTGAAAGAGATATGCTCCAAAGCCATTTTAGAGACACTTGGAAACTCTTAGAAACTGTGAAACTCTTTCCAAAACTTTTAACAACACTTTAACAACAATTAACAAACATCCTGACAATTATATCAATAATAATCGAAGCTTATTGAACCAGAAAATTCAACTGAAGAATTATTGATTAACAAGATTGAAATGTACACTCTTGAATTATCAATCCATATTTCCAATCAAGCTAATCCAAAACTTTTGACTAACAAGATTGCAATGTACACTCTGTGTACATTGCACTCTGTGTATCATCTGGCTTCGTTGATAGAAAGTTTTGTCATCCCTGGGGTTCGGCCATTTCCAGTTATCGATCGTTCCTGTGAAATCCAGTGGCCTGCTCTATTTAGTGTAATTTGGGGATTTGAAATGCATTGGAGTAATGGTTGATTTTCACATTGTAATGACATAAGACAAATATTGGGGAATGGGGTTTGCACATCATGATATCTGGGGAACACACATTTGACTTGGTAAACCAAACCAATCTATCCCAACTGACCAAGCCTCCGCAACCCTGCCCCCCCCCCCAGCGGCCCCAATCGTTCCTGTCCGCCCTCTGCCCACCCCACTAATTCCGAGTTGCCCACACCCTTGGCAGCATCAGTTTTCATATCAAGACTAATGTCCATCAAGATGTTAGGCACATTATAATGGTCATGATTTACAATATTTGCCCATCCTAGAACATACTAGATTACTATGTGATAGGCTACAGACTAATATATTGTCCTCAATATTGTATGAAGCAATTAATATCCCATGAAAATGCTAATGTTAAAATGGAGAAAGAATATGCTCACTTTACTTATTTTATGATGTCACAGGTTGAATGCAACTTGGAAGGTCCATTATTTCACAAAGATCAGGTGATAAAATCATCAATGTCTGTTGAAACTGTCCTAAGGGTCACATGTGATGTAATGGAGGTTGCAGTGCATTCTGGGTACAGGAAGTACCTACTGTGCACACCTTATAAAAGTATATATTGCACTCAATTGTTTTGTTGATTAGTAGTACGGTTAGTGTGCTTTGTGAGATTTAAATAGTATATTGTAACTCGCATTACAGCGGTAACTCGCATTACTGGTAACTCGCATTACAGTTTTTAATGGCTCTTTATACAGGTACTAGGTACATTTGTAATACTTCCAACTATTTTTATACTCTTTACTTTGACTAGAAGCATAATATGAAATGGCAGGAAATTATCTGCTCCAGTGAAAAAAAAAGTTAAAAACTTGGTCTCTTGGTAACTCGCATTACGTTCTCAAATCAGCTCTGTGTCGTTACAGACATATATGCCCACAAACCAAAAAATGTTTTGGGGAATTGTGAATATTATTTTAATATATCACTAATGGCACTACCAATACATATATATCAAATTTATTTAGGGTGCTTTCAAATATGGAAATCTGAGACTTTGAAATATCCATTCTATTTCCCCAAAATTCAAAAATCAACATTAGTCATGTATTCACATTTTTTGGTACAAAAACATGGTATAGCTGGAAAAAAAGTACATAACCAAGACCCTAAATGTGCTTATAGCATATTAGAAGCCAGAAATGGCTGCACAATGATTTTGAAAATTTGGGGTCATGTCCCTGTTTTCAAGGAATTGCCCATCTACATTCAAACTTTGGGTATAATTTGATTTAAGGTTGTGCAGTTATAGCAATTTTAAATATTTGGTCCCTCACAAAGAAATTGGGCCTGATAAAATTTTGCACCTTCATGGTCCCAAAAGTATTTGGTCCAGACAAATTGGCTCAAAGATATTTTTGCCCCCAAAAATTGACCCCAAAAAATGTTGGCCAAAAAAATTATAAAGAATGTGTCCAAATATGCATTTTAGCTGAAAATAAAATCTTGGCCCATCTTGCCAAAAATTGGGTGTCAAATTTTAAGGCCCTGATGGCCAATATAAACCAGCTATTTGGTTGGGGAATGTTAGGATACAATAAATATTGTGTATTATTTTGAACGAGCCACAAATTTCTGAGGTTTCAATGACCTTTCCCGAAATTGTCCCAAACTTTCTACAACTTTCGCTACATTTTACTTTATCTTAGTGAATAGTGATGCAAGAAACAACCAGAATGTGTGTTGATGTTTCTATAAATTGTTCTACGCAAGTATGCCAGCAAAAGGCAGAACAAAGCTGAACTGGTAAACATGCTTAGATCTTTCACTGAAGCAAGAGAGAGATTGCCATCACCTCCAGAGTACTGTCTTGTTGCTTTCCTATATACTCAGAAGTCTTGTATACTAAGATAGCCTATTTGTTCTGATGTCATAATATTATACTACTGCCTAATTGTTCAGCATAAGCATGATATCTACTGCTTTCCAGTGTTAATAGACACTATTCAACAACTAGTTGGACACGCTGATTGTGGTTCGTCAGCATCGGTTGGGACAGAAGTTAACATTCAATGAAACTCATCTCACAAGGATCTCCAGTCATTGCAAAAGGCTACCAGAAAATCTGCACAACAAACCCTACGCTGGTACTTTGTAAGGTACTTTTAAATATAATCACATATCCTGTTTTAAGTAGTTACAGCAATTGATTTTACCCTCACATTTAGAATTGTACAAATTAGTATTTAAAAGAAGGTGATTGAATGAGAAATATATTTGATCCAAACATATAACGATGCTATCTTTCAATATATTGTCTACCTGGGTACATAACTTATTATCTGACCTAGTTTCGAATGTGGTGTAACAGAAGTGTTGGACGCCACCATGGATTCCAGAAAATACACACACAGCTTGCTACCTTCGGTAGACACAGTGTACAGTCTTACTTACAGCTGCGATCAATACCTACAGCACACTGAACAAACGATACAGCGATGGACATCTCAGGTCCAGCTTAAGATAACAAGGCATCACATTTCATTACTGTCTGCATTTTGTACCTACAAGCAGAAAACTTCACTTGCAAGCAACAGAAAGTTAACTTTATCAGAGCGCGGCACGTGGTTTGAGACGAGTCTTCAATGCCTTTAAAATAGTTCAAAAGCTTTAATCTTCCTAGGATCATTGATTCAGGTTGGCAGAAATCTACCCACAGAGAAGGGGCTATGTGCCAGCAACTGGACATTTTTACATGGTGAGATAAATGTATTATGTTTGCACAGTGACAGCGTTATGCATGTACATGTATACAGTAAGTTTACATATGGGTGTACATCCATATCAAAGACCGGTAGGGTCACAGTACAAATAGAGTAGAGTTCATAAATGACACAGAATATTCCACAAATATCGAACTGAGATTACTCTACTCTCAATCTTTGTATGAATAATGCAGGACATTCATGCATCTGCAGAGAGGTAATGTAGGCCGGTAGACATGTCTCTGAGTTGCCATCTGGATATACTTTCTGGTCTAATGCCAACAACTGGTCACCCTTTATGGACAAACAAGTTAATGTATTACAGTTGGGTGGTAAACCCTAGTGTTGCGCCCACAATTGTAAGCTAGCTATATTGGTAAGACCGATATTTGCAATATCAGCGGCATATTGGTAAAATTTAGCCTCACTACTGATAACGGCAAACCAATATTGAACTTTTTTTTCACAGCAAAGTCACTACTTGTTACTTGCGGTGATTATTAATCTGTTAAAAAAAATCCATTTATTTAACCTCAATTTCAATTTCGAATAATAGCCAGTGTTCAATTTGCCATTCAGCTGGCCAATTAAGACATCAGACGCAAGTCCTGAAAACTATTTACCAACAACTATCTGACCTTGCAGGCCACTAAACGTTACATATACATAGCAGCCTTTGTTGCACGTTAAACTAAATTTCGTAAATCAGATCTCAAGCAGTTGATCAAAATGCCGTGTGTGAAAGCTTGATGGATCAATGTCACCCGAGATCAAGGTGACCAATGACAGTGCTATGACATAGTATCTTTTCTTTAACCACAGTTATCACACGAAACTTGGCGTAGGCCTTTTGTACAGTATTACGTAGATTCACAAGCATTGTAATACCAATAGTAAGCTATTCATAGAACATACGTATAGTTAATTGAAGAAAGTACACAGCAAATTCATTGGGCACACACCGATACTATGGACTGTTGAAACAACATGGCTGCGAAAAATGTCATAGGAAAAATGTGGTCCGACGAAGAACTATGATTTCTCATTGACATATGGGGGAGCACAGAGATTCTTTAGAAGGTGGACAGAACTTACCAGAATTCGTGGGTGTTCAAAGAGTTTTGTAAGAAATTTGGTAGTGCAGGATATACAAGGTCGGCAAAAGGAAGTAAAAAAAACTTCATAAATTAAAAAGAGACTACAAGAGTTGTTGACCACAAGCAAAGTGAAGTTGAGACCAAAGACATGCTTTACAAAGGTAAGACTGATACACCTTTAGGACAATTGACACATATGGGTAAGTACCTTATTGGCTTAGGAAGAATCTGCTTTGTGATATGCCAACGACTTTCGACTGTTTCGCACCTAATAAGCTTTCTCCCTCCAGATAAAGCTCACTATAGTACCAATAGCCACATTATCAAAGGAGTGAGAACTCTACAAAAAAAGGAACTCTAAAAGAATGCTTAGACACTGAAAAATTATGAAAAATTGAAAATTGCCAAAAATTACCAAGTTCCCTTTATCCAATCATAACAACCTGTATTGCCATTCCAATGTGGCATCTTCACTGCTAAAATCACCAAGCAATTGTAGAAGTAGGCTTATTAAAGGGGCGTGGTCGTCATGAAATATCGACAGCAATTTTCTCATTGGTTTAAGGTTTGTTGCCAAACAAAATTGTTCATTGTGATGTAAGAGCAGGGGAAAAAAAAAATTCGTTTTCAGTATTCAAGCTATTAAAGTTTTTGAATATATATAATACTGTATTTTAAATGATTACACTATGCGCAAAGATCGGAAATGACTGGTTAGATGGATTCTACTTTAACTAAAAGAGAAGTATAAATGGTATCTGACCACTAATTTCCAAGAAGTCTGCCGAAGACATGTGTGCAAAACGCAGGTGTTGTTGCCACAGCGGCAATATGAAGTGCATGCACTACATATGTACAATCCTCATCGCACTAACCCGAATCGGAACTGTTGTTGTGCATGCTGTATGTGTGTCTGCAGACTTACAGTACAGGCAACCAGTTGACAACTCACCTTCAGTATATAACACTACATTCAGTACCACAGCCGAAACATTCGCTTGAACGTATATTTTGTGGAATTCGAAAAACCGTCTTTCAAAATTACAAAGATGTCAACTGAACTAGCGTTGCAATCATCATTGGATTCACAATTTTCTGGTGGAGACCCTTCATGTTGTAATTGTAATAACACATGTCAGAGACAGCCCAGCACTAGGACTAGGGGCCGAGCAGGAGCTGGTTGCCCGTGCAAGGGACTAGGGGCCTACTGCAATTCTTTCTGTACGTGTGGGACAAAAAGGAAAGCTTGCTAGAATAAACCTACGGTAAGTTAATAACTGTCAACATACGTGTAGGTTAAGGTAGGCTAGGCCTAAATGTGTCATTAGTAAGCCTAGGCCTATACTATAATTAACTGGTATAAGGCAAAGGGTAAGGGTGCTCACGGTGTGCAACGATCGTCAAATGTAATGCATGGTTAGGAGGGAGGGTGTCATATGCACTTACAACTTGAATTTTAATGGACAAAGCCTTATTTCATCAGCAAAGAAATTATTTATTTATTTATTTAACTATATTAGGCCTAGCCTAGGCTAAGTCTAGTAAGTTTAGTGTACATATAGGTTTATGCCTATAATTATAAAATGAACCAAATAAAAGTAGCCCTAAAGGCTTGGGCGCTTGACATGAATAGGGTTAAATGAGAATATGACATTGCTTTGGAGAGTGAGGGCGATTAGGGGATGGTTGTGAGATTAGGGGATGGTTGTGAACAGCATGGCAAGCCTGATACAAACATGGTAATAATCTAAGACTATAAGATTAAGCTGGTATATTAGTACTGTAGATACAGCAGTGGTTCTATACCGTGGGGTGAGAACCGGGGATTAGGGAATGGTTGTGACCAGCATGGCAAGCCCTGATACAAACATGGTAAGAATCTAGTACTAAAGGGGTACTGCTGGTATAGTACTGTATGCACAACAGTGATTCTTTACCGTGGGGTGCGAGCAGGGAGCTATACTCTGTATGAATAACAACTGTCCTGACAGATTAAAGCCGCATATGCCTATACTATAATGATATCTAGAGCATTGCCATCTGATATCTACACTCAAACAGGCTCAAAGCAAGCCATGCTAGAAATATTGCATTCATAAGTGTTCTTTGAATTTTTTTTCTTTATACAGGATTTGTCAGACACTAGTGATAGTGAGGTCTCACCAAATGAGCAAGCCGGTGAAGATGATAGTGCACCTGGGCAGCAGAATGTGGCTTCAAACAACAATGAAGCTCAACTTCAGGTTGGCATAGCACACACTTTCCACTTTACTAAATATTTACATTTATTTAATGATGATAGACCACAAAAATCATTCCGTATGCAGATTATGATGCATAATAATGTACCGTAGTACAAGGTTATGTCACAACATTTGGGCAACTGTCCACTGTTATTAGACCAAAATTTGTCCAGATTATGATGTATATATATAACACAATGTTGTACAAGTTTACGTAACAATGTGCAACTATGCCCACTGTTATCAGACCAATATTTGCTTATTTTTCTATTTATAATTTATGTTGTACCGAATTCTTATAACAAAGAATGTTGTCACACATACATTGGTGCAATTGGACACATTAGTGTCAGACACACCATCAGATCTCCAGAGAGTGATTTTCAGATTGCAGCTAATCTTACAGGTTTACGAAGTTCCTTAACAGAAGCAAACTATGTGATGTCACCATGCATGATGATTGTGCTGAACCCCCCCCCCCCAATTCGTAATCCCAAAGTAATTTATCCACACCAGTTATTCATTCAAAATATTAAAGTTTAATGAAAACTATAACTCATAATACATTTCCAGCTAAAAATTTAACATTCCAAAATATGTCAGATTTCAAGGTTTTAAGTAAATAAAGATTAGAAAATAAAAGTATAGCTTCTGAGGAATGTCAGTCTTTGTGAAATCAAAGAAAACCACTTTTTGTCTCTTTCAGTGATAACCAAACTAGTTATCTATCAAGATGAGTATTATTTTTCGTTTCACATGAATGGCTGCAGTCGGAATTTTTTTGGTATAAAATCAAATGAAATGTTTGTGTTCAATTCCATCTTAAAGGGATATTCCAGTGGCTGAAAATGTGACAATTTTTTGGATAAGATTAATTCCACACTGTGAAGGTTTCTGTGTTAAGAATGCCATCAAAATGCATCTTTGTGATTATTTTCATCTGCTGTGCTCCACATGCATTCACAAAATAGCAAAATTCAAAATTTCACCATTCAGAGTGCTATGATGTAGTGAGTTTGACCCCCAAAAATAACCTGCATCTTTACTAGCAACCAATTTCCCTGCTATCCCTTAATATGTTCATGATTGTACTGAAGAAATAAGCTGTTTTCAATTGTCCAACAGATGTATGTACAAGGATTGTCACGAGAACAGTTAGAGCAGGTTGCAGTAGAGCTTCTCCGCAGAAACCCAGATGCTCACAGTGATCTCACTGCGCCAAACCAGAATGAGGAAGTGACTGCTTCTCGTGAAGTCCCTTCATGGTGCAAATGCCTCCAATGTTTAGAGATGCTAACTGATGTTGAAAAGAAGTGCTGCACAAACAGGGTGCAACAATGTGTAACCTACTCAGTTGCATTTAGGGATATTTGCCTTAATGCACACATCTTGGGCGTAAACATGCGTATGCGAGAGGATGATCTTGCTTTGGAAGAGAACAGAACCAACAGGAACTACAGACATTATGCTTACAGAAATTTTATTTACTGGAAGTTTGGTCGTCTAGGTAGAGGGAATAGAATGGTATTGCCATCCTGTTGCATCTCAAAGATAAGGGAAAGATTTCCATCTGTGGACGGACAATATGTAGGATTCAATCCTGGCAACAACCTCATCGATTAAGAGAGAAAACAATTTGAAAAGAAACCATATTGGCACAGTGATAGTGATAAGAGTGGGGCAATGGGAGAAGAGCAGGGGGAGGGGTGAGGGGTTACTGTTACTCCAAGAAGTGAAACATTGTTGAAGGTTAACTGATTATTTCATGGTTTGCGATAAGGTTTTCAATCCTATCAACAACCTTTGGTAGAGTGATGGTAATTTCTTTTCTTATGTTTATAGACAGTAGTAACCAATGTGGGATAATGGTGGGTGGGGCTGTGGTAGGAGTTTTCGTTCAGTGAAACATTGTTGAAGGTTAACTGATTATTTCATGGTTTTCAAGTTTATAGAGAGTGTTAACCTAAGCAGGGTGGAGTGGAAGGGGTGTTATAGTTTTTCCAAGGTGTGAAAGAAGTTTGCAAATTATGCTTAAGGTAAAATATTTATTTCTTGTTTTGAAAGGTATAAAAAGTTGGAATGTAGGTGGCAAATAGCAAATGCTGATGCAAATAATACAGATGTGAGCACTCGAAATAAAGGTATAACAAGTTCAAATTTAGTTGATGACAATGTATTCTCTTTTCTTTCTCTCAATAATGAAGTATTATCACAGCCATTGAGATGTGTTATAGACAGTTTAAAACCACGAATGCTATCAGACCAAGTTGCCAAGCTTGTACTACTTTGAATTTTGATAAATAACCTCTTAAACAGCTGAGTTTCAATTACAGGGGCAGGACTACAGTAGGTAGTCTAAAAAAAGATACTAGAACGTCATAACCCTACTAAAAGCCCTATTGACTTGCATGTTAAACCATTACAATATTAAGTTTTAAGTCTAGATAGAAGTTCTGACTAAATGCTACTCACCACTCGATAAGACTGCAGTTTGACACCTCCGATGCATGCAAAACTTTATGGCAATACTTAAGACTTTAAGGCATCAATCAAATGACATGTTTACAGTGTGTTACAAGGATAAAATGGTATTGAATGTTATTTAGTTTTGACATGAAAATCAAAAAACATGCTTTGCTTGACTTGTAACATATATAATAATAAAGTGGATTTAAATCAAATGAACTAGTAAAGTAGGGAGTCTTTAAATAACTCTTTATATACTTTAAATAAGTGTAGTAAATTAATAGTACACATCAAGACTTAACTTTATGTAACATCTCTCCTAGCCATTAGGGTGATAATCAATAACAAATCAAGTGAAATAAAACTGCATTTTTGGAATGTCCCATGTCAGCTGAACTTGCAAATCTAGACTGGTACTGTGCAAGTAAAACACTCATACTAGGCTTTGGAGCACTGCCAATATTTGGTTTGATGTTTTTTGGGTGATCTTCAGGTAGAACTACTCTGGCTGATAAATGGCACTGATTCTCTTGTCTAAGCAGAAAGACAGTTTTCATTAATTCAGGAATGTAACCAAAATCCTTAGGCACTTTGACTTTTTGAGGCGCCCATTGTTTAGATCTTTTACTATATTTCGCCCGATACATTGGTTTGCCATCAGCAGTTGAATCATATGCTCGTTCAATGTGATAGTTGTGATCAATTGCAGCCAGCAGCATTCTAGTTACATATCCATCATAAGAATAAGCACAACGTTTATTAGCATACATTAGCATATGATTGTGAAAGGATTCAAGAGAACCAGTGTGCTTGAAATTTGTATAATATGGAAGAGTGTTAAGAAATTGATTCTTGAGTATTACAGACCTAAGAGCGTCATGTGAAGGTGATCCCTTCTTCAGATAAGGCTTACTGTGGTCGTCGACTACATTCACCAGGTGTACCATCAATTGACAGCAACCACTGGTGTTCGTCTACAATGTGGTGAAGAAGTGACAGAAAAATTGACTTTATTTTGATATCATTACCGCCGCACTCTTTAGCGGAGTACCAGAAATGATTTCGTATAGCAGGAATCCATAAGTGAAGGTCAGTGTTCTCCTTGGCATTTGCTACATTAGAGAGTTTCTTTACAAGGTTTTTTGCTCCATGCCAAACATCCACTTGATGAGAAATTCCATCATATTTTGGACAATTTTTTAGCAGTGCCTTTATCTGAACATGAGCATCTGTCACTACTTCACAGATTTTAAATGTTTTCATTAGAAAGTCCAATCCTCTTTCAAATCCAACTCTTTCCATGTTTGGACTTTTCCCCCCTACTTCCCTAACATCAACTACCTCTTAATGCAAAATCTTGGAAGAATCTTCATCCATGAAGCTGTAAGTACAGTATTGGGCACAATGACCAAGGGAGTCTGTTCTAGCATCTCCTGCTACACATAAACCTCTGTCTTTAAGTTTGCAGAATTCTGCCTTTTGTACCTTCTGCCAGGTAGCTTTAACAGCTGGAGTGACATACAACCTTTGAACACGTAGAAATGTTGTGTTGCTTACAAAAAAAAAAAAACATTGGACACTTTAAAATACGAGGCCATTTTAGAATAATTGTTTCCTTAAATGGTTACAGCTGACGAAAATTGAAAATACCACAAAATCTGTTTTTTCAATACCATTTTCCACACACATGGCCATCCTCACACTTCCAAGAAAAAATAATTGCTGTACCAATAGCACTCCATTGATAACATAAGGTTCTAGTACAATTTGTGTGTGTGCAGTACTCCCCATGAATTAAATTCAATAGTTCTAACAATTTGTTTAAAGATACTACACATTTCTCTTCCTCAATTAAATCAAAATTTTCCCCTTGAGGGGCAGTTATCTGGAAGAGACTCTTCACTCTGCAGTTCTGAGGAGTCCATCTCAAGCTCTGGAGGAAACACCTCACTCTCTACAGTTTCATTGGGCAGTATTTCTCTGTAAAAATAAAATCCAAAAATTCAGTGAACAGGTATATTGATAGATCATGGAAGCCTATTTGCATCAGTACTGTGGGAACTGTAAAGTAAGTGCAGAGGCACAAAATTCAGTCATGGTATTTATTTTTCTTTGGGTGGGGGTTGGCGGAAGGGTGGTTCGTATGAAATGAAAGGGGCATCAAATAGGGAGATACTGTGAGGGGGGGGGCAGGGGGTAACCTCTATTTTCACATGTATCATGTTCTCTAGTAGCAAGTTTGAAGCACAACCACCATGGTCAGCTCTCAGAAAGAAGAATAACTTTTAAATTTAGCATTTTTCTCTTTCAAAATATTTATATACCTAACACCCCCCCCCCCCGCCCCCATCGCTGTATCGTTTTTACACTGTGTTGTGGTTATTGATCACAGCTGTTTGTACTGACTGTACACTGGTGTCTAATTACCAAAGGTAGCAAGCTGTGTGCATATTTTCTGGGAGCAATGGTGTTATCTAACACTTCAATTGAGACTTGGTCAGATTACCAGCTTAGACTTTGTTTATGTGTGAGTCTTCACACTCTTTAAAACTTTGTTACTTGATAGCATAAACTTCCCCAAATTGACAATACTGGCATAAGGAATCATCCTTGAGTGCACCTAATCATTGACAGTCACCATATGGTTGTATACACAAGTGTTTTAATGGCCAACAATACTTTCCTGTGTGAAGACAAATTTGGCTTGACCACTGAAATAGTACACTGTCTGTTTGATCATGAATTTGTGCAAAGGAGCGTTCAGTATGGCTAGCATTACCAACTTCTGTACATATTCAATCTCCCTTGTTGTTCTTGCCCAAAACAGGGTACACTTGGTATTATTTTCTATATGCAGGGAACATCGTAATGAATGTTTTGTAAAGCTCTGGTAAAGCATGGAATATATTGGAATTTTCAATGGCCAAAGTTGTTATTTCTGACCTAATAATGCACATTTAGCAGAGTATTTAAAAAGGATTAAAACCCAAACATCACTAAGGATATGGAATAGGGCCTGGATGAAACTGTAGGCCTTAGCTGACTTTTACTGATTTACTGAAAATAGTTCCTCACTTGATGGTATGGCTGGCTCCACACTGTACAGCTTTGTGAACTTGCAGGTTATATTTAAATTAAACTGATATTAGTGATAACTGTATCCATAAAATCTTCCATGGAGTTACTTGTGATAGTCTTTACTGTATACTCACCCTTCATCAATTCACAATAGTTCTTCTTCACCATGGGATATGGCTGCAATATCTTCTTCATCACTGTGAAACGACCTTCAAGAAAGTAATAAAAACAGGCAGTTGCAAGGGCTGTCAAAGCACATATTTTACTCACACCACTTTCTACTGAACAGAGCAACATGTTTGTAGTTATAAGTCTTCATCTAAGTTGTTCTAATATGACTCCAGCAATTGAATATAACCAGCTAGGCAACGCATCATGCAAACCTGTAGTTAACTGGTGATTCACGTACAACTCCTACTAATGAGACTATATCTTCAACCAAATGAATTTATATCTAAATGTATCCGATATATTCTTACTTCAAAAAATTCCAATATCTTATCTCTAACTTGACATAACATTGATTGAACATATTTTGAATGGCTGAGCCCTTCCCTCTTAATCACAGTGGGTAGTCTGAAATACCATAGTGGTAGGTATTATTGGAAAGGTTTCCTTTCCTATGAAAATTGCCATTGTTTTCACATGCATTCACGAAAAAAATGACATCATTGAAAAACACCTTACTGTATCTTGCTATACAAAATGCTATGGGAATGTGGTTATGTATGAACATATCTATCATCAATTCCCTTAAAAACAATGATTGGTTTAAAGACTTGGGTGGCAATATAAAGATCTCAAGATATAATTTCATGGAGCCTTACAAAAGTAAAAAAATCTGTCATTACTATGTGAGAATATAATAAGTAAATAGAATAGGGGAAAGAAGATAGAAAGGGGAATAATAGAGGAGAAAAGGGAAATACTTACTCTTCCTCAGAATCAGAATCTCCATGAATAACACCATCTGATGTTGGTCCCAATATTGGTGATATAGTTGGTAGAAATTGTTTCGACAAGGTTCGCCTTACTGTTTTATTGATGGCTTCCAATGGATGAGGTAATACTGCTGCTGCTGTATCAAAATAACAAATGAAATCAACTTAGGAATGTAATATTTGATACTCAGTACATAGCAGAAGGCTAAGGGGGAAAAGGCTTGACACCACTCCAGAAACTGGAATGTAGAAAAAAGGATGAAAGTGAAATATAAAAAAGGGAGGACATAGTTCCTTTGTATGTGGTATTCATTTTGGTCATTGAGATGCCACAATAACTACACCAAAGTCAACACAACCAAACCGAACCCAAAAGAGTCAAATGGTAGGTGATATTTTGCATATGACATTTGGGATGGATTCCAAGAAGTTTTGGACAATTTTGGTGATTGGTGGAAAACCAGCAAGTGTGTTATGCATAAAATTATCCCAACCCTTTACCCAAGACATTTTATAGTTCTGTGGCTTTTGTCCCTATATATCTGAATTTCCCTAAGCATGACACTAATTTAAAGTTAAACTACACTAGTCCAATGGCTGCATTGCAAAACTAACATATTCTTCACTGAATGGAAAATATGAATTTGCAATGAAATCATCTCTTGTTTGGTATGTTAAGCAAATTGTAAACATAGCACAAGAAACAACTTCAGTCAATTAAAAAAAAAAGAAGTACAATAATTTTCACCTGGTGTTGACTGAGCCATTGGAACTGTTTGAGATTGGTTTGGCAATCTTTGTCCTGTATTTGGCTTTGTGGGACAAGTAGATATCTCTGGTGTTTGGTCTGTCAAAGAGAGTATGAAATTATCATTACATATTGGTTAAGTATATACCAGCATCAGTGATAGCTCATTGATAAGAATAGTACTACTAATGAACATATGTGATCTATCAATAATATTCACAACAGTTGTCCAATTGAAGTGACCTTTATGCCCCCTGATAGGGAGCAACCTGTTTTTATATCATTTTTTGTATGTAGCCTACATATAAATCCAGGTTACAATTACGGCTGACAGTGCATATTTTTGAAATTTTACAACACAGTACTTTCCACAAGATTTGTCATTGAAAACAAAAATTCTCCTGGAACATATTTTGGGATTTAGAATCGCTAATATTTTTTAGCCTTCGTTGAATTTGCCAGGGTTATTACATGGCAAAACATCTAACTTTTTTATGTTATTCTAAATAAGAAAACCACCATCGAACACGAATCATATTATAACTTACATTATATCACCATAAAAAATACTTACTGCTCGATACTAATGTGCAAGTTTCACTATCTTCAGTCTGGGTTGATGCATTAACAGGTTGATTTGTTGCATATGGTACTTTTGAACAAGAAACCTGTTCTTCTGGCAGCCTGAAATAAATGTGAATGAATACTGAACTAATCTGTCAATTTAATCACTCTACAGTCTCACTGGATGAGAAGAACACCTGAATTACATAACCATTAGGTGACAGCAAAACAATATAATTTTTTATAACATGATCCACAGTAGAACAAAGATGCACGATAAGATACAAACTAATCCAGCCCTAAGCATTAATTACTTCATCAGTTTGAGCTGAAAATATGCAAATTGAATAAATTTAAAGAAGGTATTGCAATTAACTTGAATACCCTTCATTATCCAACACTGTAGAACAAATATGTCCACTGTAATAGTTAAGATGATTCCTAAGGATAATAGACTTGTATGTGGTAACTATAATCTAGCATACCCCCTAACCGGCCCACAAAAGTGTGTGTGGGAGGAGGTAACCAGAAGTTCGATATTAACAGTTAACACTTGTTCTCTGTATGAGCAGATACATTGTACTCAGCTACAATCTTACAAGTTTTAAACTGAGAAACTAAGACCTGGAACTAATTCAGTTCATGATCAATGCTGACATTGTCCATAACTTAAAAACAACTCTAAAGAGGGCCATTGCTAGGCCTTGGCATAATAAAACCCACATGAAAAAGTTATGCCTAAATAAGAGGCTATATAGCAACGAAAATTCAGTCTGAGCCTATTCCTAATCAAATATTTAAAAGGTACTTGGAATACTATATGTCCTTGCTTCACCTATATCGAGAGCAAGCAATTTAGTTTCAGTTGTAGGCCTACATCAATGTTTGACTTCTTCACCTGTGGATGGAAGACCTAGGTCTATCAAACATTTTTAAAAGTTTATGCATGCTGAAAGTTACACACTTACCAGCAAAACGACATGCAATGAGATGACAATCAAGGAGGTGTTTGGCAAAGCCGCAATGTGTTGAGGAAACCATAAAGTCTTTGTCACTTATCCCTCGACTTTCTTTAAATTCGCCTCGTTTCGTCTCGAAACCTTCTTTCTGTCAGACCCACTCATCGAAGGCGTCGGAAAGAAGAACCCATGTGAACCTCCGTTGGTTTAATTTCCGCTTTCTAGGATGTTCCATACTTTGTGAAGAAAATAACTTATTTACAGTAGCCTTATTGTCAATAAACGGTCACTCCCTGCATTGTGTACTGGACTTTCCCTACGTACAACTGTAGCAGACTGCAAATGGGTGAAAGTTGCTGATGTTCGTCACGTTGCGGTGATCATTCGAAAAAGTACTGAGTGACGTCACCTTTGTGACGTCAGAGAAATGTACTGTACAGAACTCTGACGTCCAGAGGGAATATTCTAAAAACCACTACGTCACGACCATGCCTCTTTAAAAGGGGACAGACATATTCGCAGCTACTGTACAGTATCACATTATAAGCTCTACCCACAATTGAGGGTTGAGCTAATAAAATTTGCTAAGAAAATAAGGCTAAGAAAATAAGGCAAAAAAATAAGGCCCCAGAATTTTTAGTGGGCCAAGACATTCCCAAAATAGTCAGGTCTGTATGTACTGGCAGATATTATATACCAAGTTTAGCTACAATCCTACTTACGGTTGTGGAATTCTGCAATGTAAAAAAATGTGGGCCCCACAAATTTGGGCCCAAAGAATGTGTCCTAAATAGCATGTGAGGTGGAAACAAATTGGGCCCACCCAGCCAAAAAATGGACCTGGAAATATTTTTGGCCCAGATGGTCCCAAATAAATTAGACCTACATGTTCAGTACCAGGGCTATTAACCAACAACTGTGTGCAAAGTTTGTTTACAATCTGACTTAAGTTTTGGAGTTATTGCAATGTAAAGATTTTTACATTCGACCAAATAACCTCATTAATATTTAAGTCCACACCAAAAATTACAGGACACACCTTCTTACTACAACACATAGATACATAGCAAGTATAACAAATATATCCAACACTACGTTGTTAAGTCATGCAAGTCTCACAGACGCACACATATGCTTCAAGCAACCCATCCCTCCCGCCACTCCCACACGCCAACTTGACTGCATTGGTTTCTTTGCTTCCAGCAAGGAACCAAAAATGCATTTCATTCATTCTCATTTCATTTCTTTATTCCAGTATAAATTTACAGAGAAATTTATAAATAGGATAAAAATATAAAAATATACAAAACATCAAAATACAGGTTAAGACATATAAAAGTTTATGAGACTAAGTTAATAGTGAAAACATAAAAAGCGTTACAAAAGTTATCAAAATTATCAAGAAGCTACAACAAAGGATCTAAGAAGCTGTCTTTACCAGTTTACAAAAAGGGGGCTGTTCTTTAAATAAAACGATTTCTTAAACAGTAAAAATTCTAAAACATTATCAAAAAGCTACAATAAGGGATCTAAGGAGCCGTTTTGTACAAAAATGGCTACTCTGTAAATAAACGAGTTCTTAAAGAGTATAATTCTAAAAGATGGCGTAATATTTGGATTTCTCAAATTGTAATTTGTTTTATTGCACAGAGAGTTGAGCTTGGAATGTAGAGGATGTTCGTTAGAATTAAGTTCGAATATTTTTGACAAGTCGTATCAGTTCATTCCTAGCAGATTCATTGACTCTATGTACAAGATTCCAATAATTAAGCCTGAAAATTTTTGAACAAAATTTAAGAAAACTTCTTATTCTTCTCTTATCTTTAATGTGTACAAAATGGTACCATACCGGAACCGCATATACTAGGATCGGCAAGACAGACGCCGCGAACACCCTTTATACTGTATCACAGGAAAAGTATGGGACAGTGAATGCTAATGTCGAAACAATATAATACACTTTAGCTAACATTTTCGAGATATGATTTGTAAAAGTTAACTTATCGTCAATGCACACTCCTAGATACATAGTGCAAGAGGTACGTTCAACGCACGAGCCCTGAATTAAAGTTCTCTGTTCTTTAACATTCATTAAACCTTTGTGCTTAACATTTATATTTTCAAACAAGATTTCTTTTGAGTTATTTGGATTCAAAATTAGATTTTTCTGCTCACACAAGCTAAAAATTCTAGAAATAAAGTACTGATATTCATCTTGATCTTTACAGTGTGTGCTTTTACTGATTCTGCAGGAAACAGCAGTATCATCTGCATATTTAATAACATTGCAGTTGGAACCTGAGCGTATCTCATCCGTGTGCATTGATTGAACATCTCCTCACATCACCAACAGCAGTAACATCCCTAAAAATGCATTGTGGAAAAAATTGCATGTGTTCATTTGAAAGTGACTTTAGTATATATACGTGGTAAATATTAATATGCAGCTTTGTTGTATGAATCAGTTCACAGGTTGTTAACAGTATTACCATATATATGACTGCAGGCCTGCATAGCCTACAGTACAGTATATACTGGACATAGTATAACCTAGGGTGTAGGTATGCCTCTATAGTAAAGGCCAAGTTGGGTTTTGGTTAAATTTGTTATGAACCAGTATCTGGGGACCGACCAACATGGAAATGGGTACCATATGGGAGCAAATTTATGAACCTTTCCTTTTACTAAATATTTCCTGGAATACAACCCACTTTACTTTCAACAGCCTGGGCTACAACCCACAACCTTCAAGATGCTAGGTTTCATTGCTTCTAATGTCACTGCATCCACTGGTAAATGTCACCGGTTCCAATGACCCCATTTGAGAATGAATGGGGGGGGGCATGATCCTTTTTTTCTCCTGGAGGGGTAATAACTTAGCGGACTCCAGACAGGTCTACATTGGGAACACAAAGTGGATATACCGGAAACAAATTAGCATTATGCAATGACAAAATCATCACAATATATACAATTCATAGTGAGGGATTTGTCTTGTTCGTGCATTGTCATACTGCACAATCACGACGTGATATTGTATGCAGCAATATCTAAAATGGGAACAGTAAAACCACAATATTTGTTTTGTTGTGAGAGTGTGCATCTTTGCAAGCAGGGTTCTAATTGAGTGGTGCAGCACATGATATTGGGCACCAATGTTAAGTAGTGTCATTTGTGTATCAGTTATAGTGTAGTTTATGAATGAATCATGTGCTGATTGCAATCCTTTAGAATTCCCCGCAGTTGAGTAACTAGTGTAAGTGTGTTGATCCTTTTCATGGGTTTAGGTTGCTTTAGAATGGTACTGTAGCCATACAAATTGGTGAGGTGCGGGGGGGAGGGGGGGAGGGGGAGGGGTGAGTATGTCCCCATAAGCACATTATAGCAGCAACCATGCTGAGCATATAGATCAAGATCTTTGAAGAGATACTGTATAAATTTACATTGCATGTGATGTATTAGATTCTCCCTTACTACATATTACAGTTTGTGTAGGTTTCTCATTAGCAACCTTATCAAACAATTTGCTTGAAGAATCAAATCCATATTAGAGAGCACAGCCATGTGTGTGCTTTTCTGAGCACTTTTCAACATCAACCTATTGGCTGCACAATGTGCTAATGTTAACACCAAGTCTGTCACTCAACATTGATGGATTACTGAGTGGAATGTAGCTCCAATAGCTTCTTACCAACTAGAGATGATAAGCGATTTATTTAAAACAATTCAAAAGGTGTAATCTTCCTAAGATCATTGATTCAGGTTGGCGGAAATTAACCCACAGAGAAGGGGCTATGTGCCGGCAACTGGACATTTTTACATGGTGAGATAAAGTGCACAGTGTTATGCATGCACATATATACAGTAAGCTTACATGTGGGTGGGCCTACACTCATATCAAAGACCAGTAGACCTACAGTACAAAAAGAAGCAGAGTTCTAAAATTTCCCCAGAATATTCCGCAAATATAGAACCGAGGTTACTCTCAATCTTTATATGAGAAATGCAGGACATTCATGCAACTGCTGGGAGGTAACTTCAGCTGGTAGTCATGTCTCTGAATAGCCAGATACACTCTCTGGTCTAATGCCCACATCTGGTCACCGTTGGCCAACAGAGTAGTGTGTGTAGCACAGGGCCAGGCTTCATGGACAAACAAGTTTTAATGTCCTACATTTGTGTGGTAGACTCTAGTGTTGCACTGATAATCGTAAGCTACAGTATATTGGTATCAGCCGATATTTGCAATAACAGCAGCATATCAGTATCCGTAAAATTTAGCCTCACTGCAAATATGGGAAAACCAATTTTGAACCTTTTTTTCACAACAAAGTCACTTGTTGTTACTTGCGGTTATTATTAATCTGTTCAAAAACCCCATTAATTAAGCCTCAATTTCAATTTGGATTAATAGCCAGTGTTCAATATGCCGTTCAGCTGGCCAAGACATAAGACTCAAGTTCTGAAAAATTATTTACCAACAACAATCTGACCTTGCAGGCCACTGAACACTGGCTATATACTGAGCAGCCTTTGTTGCACGTTAAAGTAAATTTCACCACTCTGGCCGCTGTATTATATGAATGAACAAGTTGCCCTTTCAAATATTGGCATGAATCCAAGAAACCTTTTGTATATTCAGTCAATAGTTGTAAACATGGTATATTCAGACCTATGAACAATGCACTGCGGGCAAACACAATGGAAGAAGTAACGTATGTGACGTTGAAACACATCTGATAATGAAGTATATAACTACAGTATAGTGGTAGCCTATCACACTATCTTGCACCTCTAGGACTTCTGAGGATTTGCTGAGAATGAAAGATACGCGTGGAAACCCTTTACTAAGTCCTTTAAAAAAATTGCCCAACTTTTGTAAAAGCTGGAAAGAGCTAGTATCATGAAAGAAGTTTGTTAAACCATCAAGCATAAAAAGATTCTATTTTGAGAATCAAGTTTGTGTATCACAATTTGATGCCGGTTGCTTTACGAAATATTTCAAACATGAAGCACTTGCTAATTTTGGCTAGGCCTAATTGTAGAATAGCTGGCTAATGGTAGGATATAATTTGTTGTGGAGACTAAAATTTGAAGGAAATGTTTTTCGTTTTGGTTCTGGTAAACTCATGGGTGGAAAAAGTTCAACTGTCCTTTCTAAATGAAATCAGTTTTATTCATCGCACAATATCATCTTTTAACATTTTTGCTTAGAAGCTTGTGGCTCCATTTGATGGCAGTTTGTATAACACTTGCAGCCTAAATGCATGAAAATAGTAGTTGGTCACTCACACAACAGAAATAACAGGAAGGATAACACGAGTTTAAAAAAAAAATTGCTAGCACACATGTGTCATGCAATATCAACTTGGTGTGAAATATGATCATTTCAGTTTAAAAGAGGCTAAGACTAACATTAGTGTTGTAAAATACGCACATATTTTGTTTTACTAATTTACTAATGGGATTCCAAAAAATGAGAGCCTTACAAGATGCACATGGTTACTGTTTGTGAGATTTGCAAACGATTTGCAAATAATTATAATAATATTAGTTATTACTACAGCCGATTGATACTTTGCGTATTAATGCACGACTTAAAATGCGTTTTGATCTTCATATTGGCTGTTTAAAAGAATTAGTATCGGGTTGATATCGTCCAAAATCGATATTTGTGATATATCAGCACGACACTAGTATACTTAGTAGACCCCAACTAGTTAGTCCTAGTCCTAGCCTATGCTATGAACTTGGTTGACATGTGCCTTGCATTGGATTGTAAGCACTGAAGAAGCCTTTCAATACATGATACCTGTACTGTAGTGTATATTACAGAACAATGTGTTATAGAAGAACTAAAGAGCCCTAAGCTTTTTCTAACAGGCTACATTGTGAGTGTACCACACAACGGGTCTACTGTAGCCTAAGCCTACATAGCCTATCTTAGCTATAGCCTAGGACGATGCCCATTGGTAAGCTCTGGATACCCGTACGTGTCTTGTGACTGGCTCACATCAACAAATTTTGTACTTTTTCTCCTCTGTAAGTCCCGAACAACGTACCTTGGGTTTTGCTTGGTTGCAGCTTATTGCAAGCCAACAGTACCGTGAAAAGGAAACTCAGCGTAACATCGAAGTTAGCAAACATAGTGTTACTAGTACAACTCAACCTTCGAGCATCGATACTGTTGTAGTTGAATAATCTTGTGAAGTTTTGCACTGGGCAGCCAGATACGTCGCGCATGCAACGATAAGATGTTTGATTCAACAGAAAATGTCTGACAAAATTGTTACTTTTTCGCATAAAGGTATTATTTGTACTCAGTCGCAAGCCACAGTTTGAGGAAGTTCGTGTTCTACTGAATAAGGAAGTAACATCGACATGACCATGTAAGTCACGCTTCACAACCTCCACAATATTTGTTTATTCTACTGTCGTATAGGCTAGTGTGGTGTCAAAGTTGTGTCACGTGACTCTATTCACAAACTGCAAACAGCACGGCTGGATGCTTCCAAATGTGGGGGTGTGAAATGCCTAACTTACTATTCCCACTTACTGCCTATTATCTAATCAGCTTCTTTTGAATCCAGTTATAACAATCTAAGCTCCTTTTTTATTCTTTCGTATGAACCTAGAAATAATGGAATAAATGCGTTTCAGTGGGATAAAGGAAAACTTCTTTGGGCGAGGATCATATACATTTGCTTCTGCTCTTGTACGAATCAGCCGCACAAACTATTAAGACCCACGATATTTTTAGGTAGTTCGGTCAACTTCTTTATCCCAACAATTAAATTCTAGACTTGTTGTATTTTCTTTTTAAAAAGAGGCTAAGGAATGATCGAGCTTATTTTTTATTTTCAACCTAATGTAGTGTTGTTGCAAAAATAAAGTTGCTTAAACTTTGTATCAAAACCACTGAAACTTGAATTAGGCCATCTTTAACATAATCATCGTTCGTGATTTACTTTAATATTTTCACAGTTATCCGACATCTCATGAGTTCCTGGGGCACCATACACATGAGGCACCAATGGACAAGCCGGAACTTAGAAGGGAAGCATTTTTCGTTGTTCAATTTGTAAACTGACATTACCATTCATGACTGTTTACAGAATTGCAAGTACGTACTTCTTAATTATTTTAACAATCGAATCTTTGAAGATGTTTAATCTCGAAATTTCAAACATTTAATACTTTAATTTTCCTTTGAATTGTAATCGCGGCTATTTATTTGGAAATGTTCACAAATATGTAAAATTGCCATGCATTGTTTCATCGAAATATTGACTTTTCATGTCATGTTGAAATTTCGAGAAAGGAGATCGAAAATGCACAGAAGTATCTAGTAAATGAATCAATAAAGTTGATAATTATCATAAAAATCCAGTGTAATGCATGACATCAATAATTTGACTGGAAGGTTAGCATGGTGGCAACACGGATAAAACTCTGGAAAGACATAAACTTGCTCGAGCCTTTATTGTTCAGTGGCATATGTAAAAAGATGTTTATAAATTTCATAGAACCATGTCCTCGTTTGAGGAAACAGTAGACAATGATCAATATACCTTGGTAATAGAAGACTTCAACAAAGTGTTCATTTATACAATTACTCCCGACAACCGACTTTACAATACTTTTCTTTACCCGAGTATCTGGTCAAAAGATAAATTGAAACCCTATAAAAGGTCTACATCTCCCTGAGAACAATCTCAGTGTCAATCTCCCAAGAGTGACTCAACAATATTGCATTAGTTTCAAAGACACACTCGAGCACATTGTCTTTGGGAATATCGAGATAGCTATAGTCAATCTACGTATATAGATGCATAAACATTTCAGTTGATTTGCTTTATTTACATCGATAAACTAATCCATACGTAGGCAGAGTACTGGCTGTCAGTAAGAGTTGCGTATGTCACCAGACTTACAAACTCTACATGAGCTTCTTCTCCATCTCGCTTTTATTTGTAACTTGTATGATGTAATATGATATTTGAATAGCTCGCAGGGATTCGGAAGCTCTATGATTTGTAATTCTTAATCTTTGAAAGATGACTTGCTGTGGTTTGTTTAGTTAAATCTTTAGGATGTCCAATCATTATAAATTGATAGACAGTCATGATGACAGATGTTTGTAAACACTGTAACTCAATATATTCACCTTTATTGTGCTTTATGTTTGGTAGGCTATATAGATCCCATTTTGTAAAATCTTACGGACGTTGAATGTAATTTGCGTTTAACCTAAACCCGTTTTAAGCACGATAAATTCAAAAGTAAAGCTTGGCTGAACATACTCCCTTAATTTGTTATGCAGTTCCAAATTATGAATTCCAAAGTAATGTCGAGTGGAATTAATAAACTTGGTTACTTTGTAGATCCCGTTAAGTTAGAATTATATATTTGCGGTTTACCACACATACGTTCACCTACGTGCATTCGTGATATCTGTGGAAGTAAATTGTCAACAATGATGCCGCCAACGTACACAAACTGTGTCAAACACGACAACTTCCACCTGAAATTTTAATTGAAAAGTAACGTTACTGCCATGGTCGTAACTTGAAAAAAGCATGTTATGTTCAATATGCTCATTTAGAATGTGTCTGAAATCACTGCCCCTGCTGGCTCACTGTAAGCACTCCAAACCGATTCACTAGAATATCTAATGGAGTGACTTTTCGTGCAGTTTAATAAAGTAAATCATTTTGCTCAAAATGGTGAAAGTGAATACTATCAACTAGTAACAATAATAAACCACCGCTGTTCTGGTTTTATGGGCAAGGGAGAATAAATCTGTGTTAATTAGTCATTTTCGTTGTTGTTGGAAGGAATATGTTATCTTGTGGTTTCATCATCTCTGCTGTTATAACGTTGTTAGTCTTTCATCTCCCTGAGCAGACGAACAATATAGCTTGTATTTTTGGACTAGCTGGAGACCTTACCTTGGGAGTAAACTCCATTAGGCCTACTGAGTAATTTATCTCTCAGTATCATGACTAATTGAACAATGTTTCATAATAAAAATGAAACTTGAAAGAACGAAACAAGCACAGACATTATGTAACAAAACTAGGTGAAACCATGTAGATATCCAGGTTAACTTTGTTTGTATTCAAATCTGAGAAAGTAGACATAAAACGTTTGTATAAATGCTAACACATACGACAGACATACTTTTAATGTGCATAATGCACAATATTATACAGTCTATGGAAAGTTATTATCAAAAGATTACATGCACTCAAACATCTGTTCTAGCTATTGCTTTCTGTTATAAACTGATACTAAACCCCCTCCCATCCCCTCTCAGAGTAGCATATGACAGTGAATTAATATTTAACATTGATCCTCTCCAATATCCCTCATCACAACAACGTGCATACTGTTCAATAGCCACTTCAATGTTCATGATTGGGATGATAACTTTAACGTTTTGGCTTGATCATGGTAACCATATTTTCATTTCCACTTCCTCCAAGCACACATTTTTAATGTACAACATACACTCTATGGAAAGTTTTAACAAATAATAAATACACAATAGCTTTTGAACCTATTTTTGGCTGTTTTCAACTGCTAATATTGATAATACTACCTCGCCCCATCCCCCCCCCCCCAAGTCTACTAGCATTCTTTAACAACTAACAGTAAACATGAAGATATGTTAAACCACTCAAGTACCCCTTCATCACATCAATCAATTTGTCAATGCATTGTTATATATGAAAATAGTAAACACATAAGAAAGTGTAAAAGTGAAATAAAAGTTTATAGGAGAGAAAAAACCTCAAACCTGCTTCCCTAAAATTCTTCTAGCATTCGATCATTACAGTAAAAATTAAGATATATAGGTAAAAGCACTGTTCAAATATAAAAATAGTAGTAAAACCAGGAATTTGTAAAATAAAAATAACTGATAATAGGAAAAACCTGAAACCTTGTAATATTCTCTGTATATATCTGGCTATTTACATCAACTGAACCAGGGTACATGGGTTTGTTATTGAAGTGAAAGGAATAAAGTATTGTTGTATGCTGATTATGCTACTTACTCTTGTGATGATGGATGCAATATTTAGTTACAAAGCTCTTCATTTACATAAAATATCTGAGGCTGTAAAATTTTAAATAAATTCCGCACTTATCATTACTGCTTATGATTTTATATTTACCAGTAGTGTCTCATTAGGTACAAATTGCATATTGTAGTTGGATTTGACATATTTGGGAGCATTAGTTAATGACTATCCTTGTGACAGGGAAATGAAGACTTTTTTCAACATATTTCATTGGAGTTACAGCCATGTTTCTGCTTTTTGTTGAATTTTGAAAGGACTGCTTTGTCTAGTTCTAAAAAACATTTCATTTACATAAGGCAACACTAACTCCCTTAAAAGTGATTTTTTTCAACACAATAGGCATGAACCATGAATGTTTCAGCAGTTCTGGTATCAAGTGACTTCCTTATGGCATTGATGTTGTGCAAGTGATGGTATGCTGCCCTGCAGATTGATGACACATGAATGATACCCGGGTCACGTACAGATGATGAGTTCTCAACAACATCACTCCCCACTTGGATTTTAGAGACCTGGACCCTCTTCTTGAAGTATAGAGGAGTTAAAACAAGTAGATCAGTCTTGATATTCAGTTTGAGGAGGCAAACTTTCATCCATAAATACACTCCTCAATACGGTGCTGAATGACATCATGTTCACCACTGTTGGTATCCAATTTGACGAAAATCAACAATTGGGTGAAATCCACATACATATGAACATCTAGGTTGTGATTCCTGCAAATAGCTGCCAATCGGGGAGAGTAAATTGTAAACAGCTTTGGACCCAACAAAAACCACTGAGGAACGTCAAATGTTAGCACTGTTGGTTGTGACGAAACCTTCTTCATCAACACTTGTCATTAACATACACTACAAAATTACAGCTCTAGTAAGTGTTTAACTATGAGAATGAGGGCTCCATTTAACAAAGCAACTGACCATGCAGAATTTGCACCAAAAAAATGCAAAAAATGTTAACTCTGTAGTTTCTACTTGATTTCATAGGAGACAATATCAAATCCAAGGGATTTATTCTGTTGCAGATGTTGACGGATTGTCCATACTATCCATAGGTATGTTAGATTGACTACTTGACCCGAGCTGTGAAGATGACAAGCTTCTCGTCTTAGCCTGTCTGGTAACCTTTGTTTGCGTAGAATCCGTTTTCTTAAATTTTTCTTTAAATGCAGGATTGGCCGCACACAATAACAGGAACATTAAGATGCCCTGCATTGAGATGAAGAAACAGTAGAGATAATCAAATATCAGAGTTTTGGTATCGACGGCAGCAAAAAATCCAAAAATCCAAGACAGACCGAGTACGAACCAGAAGAGAATTGCGTGGCGGACTCGCTTGATGATTTCTCTACGCTTGGCGTTTTCAACTGTTTTACTGACCAAGAGAGGGCGGCAGAGTATTTTACGAATCACCCAGATGAAGATGAGGAAATTAAACACAAACATGGCACCCACTTCCATCAGAAAACCAAAGTAGAGTGCATAACCAGGATGGATGAAGCAGCTTTGGAGATGGAAAAATAGATTTATCAATCAAAAAGATGTAAACAAAATTAATAGGATTAAGATAATATTTATCATACATAAAACTTATAATATAAATATGTCAATATCATTATGTATCGTAACAGAAACATTTCAGCAACCTGTGTCATAAAATGGATTTTGTGCACATTTGTCGTAAATTGGAATAATACATCACAATCAGGAAAATACATTCCTTCACCAGTTCTTTCTATTTTGACAAAATTAGTAACGCCATGTATCTCAACCCCAACACCCTCCTCCACCTTCACCACAACCACTATTGATCCAACACCCTTCCTGAAGTGGGAATGATTGAGGCTTTTGCTAGTAAATTCAGTTGTGTCAGTCATTACATGCTAATTAAAAGGGGACAAAAAAGGCTTTGATTAACCACCTCCTCTTGAATCAAATCTAACATAAAGAACTGGTAGCAACGAGCACCCTCGGTGTATATCATCACTATAGCCATGTGCCTTACACCTAACCTTCGTAATAGAAAGAAGAGAGAGGGTGAAAAAGTCAAAATATATGAGACTTACTAGCTCGCAGATTGGAAATCAGTGCTATTGTCGAGGAACACCACAAGAAGAGCACAAGCGGCCGGTAATCCTTATGGTAACAACAACAAAAACAGTCAGAAATATGATGATATTCAAAATTATATTTCATTATTTAATTGCTTAACAAGTATCCTTTGGTGATCAAAAAAATTGGACCACAAGTCAAAGCTTGAGATATTGTCAATCTTTTTTGTGGGTTGTGCTCTATGGCGCATCCTCCATTACCTATTCAAAGTAATAGCCCATTTGATACCGTCATTGGATTTCTGTCCGAATCTGTGTATAATTCCATCCCATTAATGAGTTATAATAATCCACAAAATCGTCACTTACCATAGGCTAGTAGACAAGCTATTGGTATAAAGTGTCGAACGGTGCTCCTTTCAGCTTTGAGGAATAAATAGTACATGTTCATAGCTTCTGTGGACATCCAAGCCAAAGTAGCAAGACAAAAGAAATGGATGGACACTGAGGCTACCGTACAATGGATCTCCTTCCCCACTGCTAGAGGGCTCAGTAAGAAGGCGATGTAGAATCCCAGGAGAGATAGACAAAGGTTGATGTGAATATGAGTTGGCTGCTTCGACCTTAAAGATCTAAAATAAATATAACATTACATAAAATATTAAAAATAATCTATTACAGTTAACAAAGACCTTCAGTGATTTCCTGCTACTACAGTACTTTTTATGTATCGGCACTCAAATGAAATCACCTCTGCATCCAATTACAGGGCTTTACACAATGTAAATAGATTTGAAGCTATTTGAATCCCAGTCGAAGAGACTCGTGAGATGATGATATACAGTTACAGTCGCAAAGTAAGGTGACTCGGGTTACGGCAGGTCAAGTTGCTTAGTTTTGTGCCCAGGCTATATCTGGGGTGACATTTGTACGATGTATGAAGTATATACAATATCGAATTTCAATAGAGAAAGACACAGATCTTTATAAATATTAACATATTACATTAATTTACATTAAAAAACACATGAAGACAATCATCTATGCTGATATGATGGCATTCGTAACATATTACAGCAAAAATGAAACTAACAATATTGGTCTGAGCCAATATTGTTAGATGGTGAAAGAATTAAGTAGCGCTAAATTGGGGATGTGATGCTTAAGAACGTCATTGATGATAGACTTTATGTGCTCAGTAACTTACTTTAAGGAGACAAAGATTATCAGACATCCTACCAGAGCTAATCCTGAGATTATCGATCCAATCAAAGTAATATAGTATAGAGTAACTTGAGCCTCCACGGGTCCCTTACGAACTCTCTGTTGAACAAGAGAAAATGTTAATGGATTTACGCAAAGTTAGCAGGTTGCCTCATGTACCTCGTATTGTTGTACAGTTTATAATTACTTTACATGTGATTGCATGTATGGTATCCAAGAATGCTGAAAAAAAACAACCTTTGCATGTTCCATGTGAGAACCATCATGTGTTTCCTTTTTAACATCGATAAAGCAGTCATACGCTGTAGGCATATATCACACATGTCTGACATCCCTGGTGCGGATGACCTTTCACCTTTACATAATGTGATGAACTTGTGATGATTTCAACACTATTTCCCAGCTACGTTGTCGGTAATGTTAGTTACATCATTCATTTCGCTTGAAAATTGATCATGCTCATGGTGGGGGGGGGGAAATTTTCAGGGTGGGGGGAATTTATCCTAGGAAAAATTCCCCCGGGGGGAATATTTTCAGGGGGGGGAATTTCCTGTTACACCTGTATTTTATGACTTTGATGTTGTATCACGTTTCAGAAAATATATCTGGTTGTCCCATCACAATGGAAGCTGGACAGTGATTGGGGCCTAATTATCAATAGCTATCCAGATGGTCGGGGACAGGCAATCCCAAGCGCACCTTATTGGGCCAACACCTTGGCACCCAATTCGCCAGTAGGCTCACTGCCCATACTACATCTAAGTTCTACCACCCATGCAACAGAATACATACCAACGTGTTGTAGGCTTATCACTCAGACACACGTGTATGCATATTGTGTGTGTTAGATGGACACGTTTCGTGTGCTTGTAGCATAGCCAAATGAGCCATTTTGGACAGCGCATGCAGTACAAATCCATCATTCATGTACAGAAATCACAATATTCCTGTTGTCTGACTGAACTGTCAAATTTTTAGAAATTGTACATAGGGAGGAATATAAGAGTTGTCACAAATTATGACCCAGTATAGATATTCCATTAAAAAAGTGTCCCACCTGCCCCCCCCCCCCAGGATTGACACCCATGAAGATAGAACCTGATTATATTTTATTTTGCACTTTGAATGACCATAGTCTTTCATTAGCAACAATGATTTGACGATTTGCTCCTTCCTAGAGTAAATCAACTATCACTTACGTGTACACTGTGCAATTTGTGTGTGGATATGGTATGGGTGAATAGATATACACATGTTTGCAGTTGTCACGTCTGCTTCCAATACAATAAAAAAAGTTGACAAATATAAGATAATAAATACTTACGATTAGAATAGCAAAACTGCCCAGCCGATCACATGAACACATGGTAAGGTCACGATTATCGTGGAACATCCTCTTACACCCGTCTTTTGTCCAAAACCCTTCCGCGGTGTTTTCATTATAACTCCAGACAACACAGTCCTGTGCTTCCATAGTTTCTTTTACACCAATTTTCTGGAGTGAAAAATAGGCTCATAACATTACTTGTAACAGATTATATTCACTATTCACATGTCACTTAATGTTATCTTATGAACTTTATTCCTAAAAGTCTAATTCTGAAAATAAGTCAGGGGAAATTAAATCAAGATAAGAATTATTTTTCGTCAGTGTGCATCTATAACATCACAACTATATTTGATCCTAGTGCATACTGACCGATTTAAAAAAAACTCAATTATCAATAACTTCTAGACGTTAGAGATGCAACTTTAATCTAAATTTTACTCGAACACGAAAACAAATTAATCTGTACTCATCCATAACAAGAATTACTTTATTGTGAGCCTTTTTCAATGCCTCCTACTGAAGAAATGCCATGGCTATCTTAGTACTACCTTGCTTCTTCAAACAAGCTAATTCTATATTAATTTGCTTCATGTATTGTGGAAATATCATACATAAATACATATATATGTATATAAAATAAAGAAATCCATGTGTACTCCAAAAGAAAATATTATTAGACAAAAGCAAAGAAATAAGATATGACTCATAACTGACAAATAAGGAATACTGTGTTAATGAACTGTGTAATAATAATAATATAACATATATATATATATATATATATATATATATATATATATATATATATATATATATATATATATATATATATATACACAAACATATATACATAGATATATATATATATATATTATATTTTTATATATATATAGATGTATATATATATATATATAAATATTTTATATAAATACACAATATGTATAGTTTGCTGCCATTTTGAAATTTGTGAAGCAATTACCATCAAAGCTGGCAAAACTTTCACAGACATGTAACTACATATGTGTAGATAGTGCTAATTAAGAGTTAAGATTTGGGATGAGCGTTGTGGACTGTATTTGTACCAGTAAGCTTCCAAAAGTGCAGATTGAAGAGTCTAACAGATAAAGATATTTATATAATTGGGACTTGCTAACTCTTTTCACACGAAATCATTTTTACCAGATTTGATAGAAATGTTGCGATCACAGGTGAACCCGGAGGGAGATTCACGATGCTGGTGTTCTCAGTTCGAATAATGGCGGAGATGATTTGACTTGCAATCCTTTCAGTTACTGTGGACTTATCTTCCTCTTCTATATTCTCTTCTACCTCTGTCGGCATTGATGGTCTGAACAGAACGTCATTACCATAGATTATGAAAGTTACCGGAACAGCTGTCAACTCGACACCAGCTGGATTTGGAAAAATTTATATACAGTTTTACTATACTTAAAATGAGCTACGTTAAATTAGTTAACATCATATGTGAATTATTTCCAATTTTCTTTCACATTAATGTACAAAAGAAGTATCATCATTTTGAAAAACTGGTTACGTAACTGCTGTAAATTATATCACTGATGTGTAAAAGAGACTTTCTTACCTCCTCCAAGCAAGTCTAAAACCGTTGTTGGTACCGATATGGATGTAGTCGTTCTCTCGAGAGGTATCGCGTCTCCATCAGAGAATAGTCGAGTATTGCCTTCTTGAAGAGCGCCATCGATTGACAGTGTCTCATTTTCCGGCAATATATTTGCATAAGCTAAGCTACTACCGACACCCCTTGCATCTATTTTAACCACATTTACCCCAACGTTGTCAAGAACTGTGGAGAAATTTCCATCATTTGTCTGAAAATTGGTGATTTGTTCCTCTAACGCAGCCACAGCCCTTCCTCCTTCAATCATGCCATCCTCTAGAATATCTCGATCTAGATTCATAAGATTGTCGATGGTTCTTACCGCTGGGTCCGTAACCTATTACAAAGAAAAATAAAAAAATTAATCAAAGGGAAATTACTGTAGATTGTCCCTAAATTATTTTTTTAGACGTGACATCTATTATGTCTCACCACATCCCCAGTAACCATGGAACCATTCCACATTCAAGCCATATATGACTCAGTATATTTCTGAAGATATGATGGCGAGTTCCTTGTGATTCTTATTTTTCCCACATTTAGCATATGCACTCAATTTCATGATAGAGTTTGTAGATCTGCTTACTTTAATAGAGGCCTCTCCTGCTCTCACGACTGACTCCAGAGATGAGATGACCAACTCTATCCTCTGTGGATCTTCTTCCAAAAAGTCTTCAAAATCCGATATTTCTGCTATCCTTTCCGAGGCCAACACAACCTCTTTGGTGGTTGTGTTTTCTCTGGTGATTGTCTGAATAGAAGTCAAGCATATATACGTATGGGGAAAGAAAATTGGGGGGGGGATGTGAGGAGAAATATCCTGGCAATAATGTGATAAGTATCAATTATATGGTTGTTCACTACATAAAAACCAACCTTGAAACTTTGAGTAATGTGAGATGTCCGCCAAACAGGCCCATCAAACCCCCAACACCCCTCAGTAACCCTTCAGTACAATCTGCTCCCCCCCCCCCCATCTACTAAGAGAAAGCTCAACCTTGTTTCAAAATGTTTAAGTCATCAAGTAACGTTTGTTTTTTGGAAAAATTAAAAAAGAAAGAGCAACATTATAACAGTTTATGACAGTTAAAACTTACATCAATAATATCCATGAGTTGAATTTCTAGCTCCGTCGCTAAAGTAATGAGAGAAAAATGTTCATATCAGGATCGAACTAGTTCTGAAACATTTGGGGAAGTGAGCGTAGTGAAAACAATCATAATGAGGGATTTAATTGGAATCTCTTCTCTTTGTCTTTGATCTGCCTACATTATTCCTTTTACTGGAATTATAATTAATGATTCTGTCTGTATATGTACATTGAAGTGTCAGCTGATACTGAATACGGTGAAGTAGTGGTTTGCTGTGAATTGCTGCTGAGAGCTGGTCAGTCATACTCTTATCCATTTGACAATGTTGGCAAATAAGACCAGGATAGCCAATATTTTAATTGAAATATCTGCACACTAAATAACAGCTTCATATAATGACAACAATAACAGCTTCATATAATATCTGCCCCAGAAAAACATATTCCCTTTTATTGCTAAAACTACACAAACTAAAGAATGAGAATATCGTATCAATGAAACTGATTAAAGGCGTTCTTTAATATATCTTGTTCAGCTGAAATACAATTAAGATAAATATCAGATAGGATGGATTGATAGATGTACGTTTGAAAATTGATATATTTAACTTTTGATTTTCTACTTCATGAGAAGTATATATACTAACCCATTTAAATTGATGTGCATCTGATAAATTCCTACATGGGTTACTTCCTTAACACACCATGAACATGAAGTGTGACGATTCTTCCTGGTTAATTCCTTAAGACACTCGAAAAAGCAGTACATCTCAGATTTCTTGGTCATCTCCTAAGTTAACAACTTTTAACAGTTTACAATGAAGCGTGTCAAATATTTTGAATTATACCAATGACATAGTAAGATGACTAGTAAATAGACCAGTCACAGATTGATTGACCCTTATTAATAGATGGAGCAAAAACATTACAATAGACAATCTCCATTGTTGTTGACTTTACTTTCAAAAGACAGTCATAGGTGGTGAACATAGATGTTCTAATAATGACCCCTTGGCACTTGCACCCAGTTCCTACGACTCTCGTCCTGAGTATGGTGTTGTTCGCCTGTTTTTTTTTTATGTTTTTTTACAAGTTCAGTGGTGCAAACTTTTACAATTTCATCTATCAATATCAAGGGAGGAAGGGGGTGGAGGAAAGTGATGAGTAGCGGAATGCATTGGGTAAAGACATTAACATATTAAAATATACAACTGAAGCAATTACAATCAGAGTGATGCATTGCTATTAATTGGAAGTAACAGTATGATCTTGCTACATATTATCTATGTTAATAAATTAGGAAACGTATGATTTTGTTAGTTGAATGCAACTAATGCCTGATCTATGACATTGCAACTAATGATAGGCAGCTAATCCGGGCTTTCTGTCTGGCCTGAAGAACTACCAGGAACAGACCTGAACGTGGCCCCATATAATGGTGGACCATGGAGTACCATATGCGACGTATTTACCCACTTTGAGCTTCAAACTTAAATACCAAATTATTATGTTATATTCATACAGATAGTATGAACATTATGGTTTAACGTTGCAGGGTATAGTAAGCTGAAACGAGAGGGGCAATATAATAGAGTATGCAATATAACGTAACGGGAAAATAGTATTCAATATTTAATTATAAGTGAATTCATTTATTTTGTTGTTAAGTAGTTTGGTTATAAAATTAGTGCACTAAGACGTCCAATAATTGATCACTAACTTTGACAGCGTGTTATTGTAATTTGTTGATTGTGGTATTGTAAACACCCCAGTATTTATAAGGACATCTCTGAACCGACATGTCCCTGCATACAGCCCTGACAGGTTTTAGTTTGCTGCGACTACCTTACAGAATTGAGTGTAAACAATGTTTACTGCTGTACAGAAACTTCTCCAGGAGAGTGGGGATGGCAGATGGCGGTTAATGGGGAGGGATGGTGGGGGATAGGGAGAAGGTTGGTGGATGGAAGGGGATGGCATGGCATGGAATGGGGAGGGGATGACAGGGGATAGGCAGGGGTTGGTGGATGGAGGGGGATGGGATGGCGCGGGGATGGAGGTGACAAATCAGGAACATACACCTGTATGCTTATGTACAATTGGTACAATTGACTTTGAAGGTAAATTTTGGGTGGTGGCAGAAATAGCAAAGCTACAGTTCAATTGGTGGAGTATTCCTATAATGCACACAGCAGACCAGACGCGAACCGATTATGTCACGATACAACATAAGCGCAACTATACTACTCTTAGGCGACTAGATACCTTGAAAATGAAAGAATATTTTCAGTTGCGGTACCAGAACCACACGGCAAAGGGCTTATTTTTCTTGAATCTCTCCCGTCCCACTCCCCCGCCCCTCGTTGTTATCCATGTAATACACATCATTAACAAGAAAATGCAGTATCAGTTTATGAATACGCCTCAGCAAAATCATAACAGAATATCTCATAAGGTGTTGCTTTCAGGGAAAATAAGATCAAAGTTCTTTACATCATATAACTTATGCAAATCAGTTTTAATTTTTGGCAGAGGGACGGCGCCCCATATTTGTTCATACCTGATAGTAAAGTATTCCCTTGCTACTAACTCTCTTGCATGGGCGGTGACTGAAGACAAACTATATTTTTATCAACACAGCATATATCTTCAATAAGTCAATGGTCTTCATCTCTTTTCCTACCTCCATTTTAAGGGTCTGGCGAATGGACTATGTACACCACCTCTGCACCCTCCCACCTTTTAGTGATGTATAAACCATACATCATAAATACTGTGTACTCTGTGTTCTTGAACATAAAGTTCATTCTGTTAATATATCTGAGTAACTTTATTGCCATGCATTCACACACACACACATATACGCCAATACCATCGCACACACGCCAACACCATTGCATAGATTCCTTCGCCATCGGCAAGGAATCAAAATCAACCAATATGCAGACAGACAGACATGCACACACAAAGAAACATGATCATAAGCCTAAGCCATTAAATAAGTATCATGTTACTTCTTAAAAGTACTTGATTTCCTGTGGTAATTTATTCTACATGAATGGAACTGTAATGACAAAGATATTTCTCGCCACTCTCCATATCTTAATAATGCCCATGTAGTTAATATTCTAAAAGTGACAGAAGAATATATCTTGTAATCAACAGTGTTATATGCTCCATAGTTATCTTTCAGAAAGTTTACACGATAGAGCATCTGTATTTATATAACTTAATGCATAAAATATTCATCTTTGGCAATTTTGATCAATTAACCACTATTCTTAAATCTCCTTGAATGCTGACCTTCAGTAGACAAGTTGTTCAATGTCACATGTCTATCCTTGCTTGAAACCATAGCATAAATTCAGTTCAAAGTTAGTAGGACAAACTGGATAAAGGTGACAGTTGTATTCATTACATAGAGCAAAGACGACAGAGCTATGACATACCTTCAGTAATGATGATGTTAAATGAACATTCGGCTGTATTTCCTGATGGATCTATAAACACATATGTTACTTGTGTGGTTCCACTCTGGAAGAATTGTCCAGGAGTATGAGTCCTTGATTGGACATTTGCAGTTCCAGAGTTATCAGTAGCAGTAGGTTCACGGAATTGGACCGTGGTGCCAAATCCATTAAGAGGTATGGTCCCTGATACATCTAGTCCTACACAAGCTATCACTGGTGGTACTTCGTCAACTGAAGATTAAAAAGTTGAAATGTTTAATCAAATTGGCAACTCAACATTGAAACTACATTTGTTAAGAGCATATATTTACACAGAGCGCTATTTATTACATCAAGAATTTGCTGCAAATTGACTTTGAAAGAGCAAGGAAATTGTCAACTTAATTACAGTTTAAACTACACATACAATATATATATACACCTTCACATCAACTTAGATTTGGTTGATATAGAAATGACAAAGTTTGCATGCTGTTAAACTACTTCAGACAAACTCTTATGATGTTTTGTTCAAAATCCTTTCCGTCTACTATATCGATCAGCAACACAATCATTGAGTGTGATTTGTATTGCGGAGCAATAAGGCTTAGCTTTGAACTTAATTGTATATAAAAAGACTTACTTTCAGTGACATTGACCCTGAATGTGCATTCAGCTGTGTTTCCAGCAGGATCAACAAAGATATAAGTTACTTGTGTTACTCCTGAACTAAAGAAGGTTCCTGGACCGTGGGTTCTTTGCTGAAGTGAAACAACTCCAGAGTCATCAGTTGCTGTTGGCTCAGTAAAGAAGACAAGTCTTCCTCCTGTTCCTAATGGTGTAGTGTCAGCCACATCTGGAATACAGCTCACAACTGGGGGGACGTTGTCCTCTAAAATATGGAAAGACAAAATATTCTTTTGGAGACTGATGATGTCTTGTTTAGAGTTCAAGTTGAGTTATCAGTGTAATGTTACTCACATCACAGTGATCTTGCCGCCATTTATCATATAGGTGTTTTCTCTGCCAACAGCTTTAAATCTTTAGCAATTACACGATTGTACACATACCTGTAGTCACTGTGACAGTAAAAATGCAAAAAGCATTATTTCCACTTGGGTCAACAAAGATGTATGTCACTTGTGTTGTTCCTTGGCTGAAAAAGTCTCCAGGTGCATGACTTCTAGACTGAAGAGAAACAACTCCTGAGTTATCAGCAGCTGTTGGCTCTGTCCAAAACACAGTGATACCAGTGCTGTCAATTGTCACTATTCTTGTGATGTCTTGAATGCAGGTTACATCAGGTGGTGTATCATCAACTGAAAAAATGAAACGAAGAGTCTAAAAGCTAATGGAACTTGCTGGTAATATTAAAATTCATTTAAAATTTTCAACATTAATACTTTTTCTTTGAATGGATAATGCCAGGTCCTGAAGTAAGAAACAGTCACAAATTATGATTGTATTACTGAGATATTGAGCAAATCATGTCAAAGTGCTGAAATTATGATTCTCAGCAATTATCTGTTTTCATAGCAAACCTAGATTTCATAGCATACCAATGCTAAACATCAATATTTTCTAGGTGTATCCCAATAAATTCTGGCAGAAAGAAGTGTTTTGATCACCCCAAATGCTCAGAATATAGTTCATCTGGTGAAACTATACAGAAATGTAAAAGGATTATGAACTGCTTCAAAATAAAACACAATGGTATTTAAAAGAAAGATGTATCAGCTTACTCATATCCATTGTCACAACTTTGAGCTATGCATAGAATCAATTGATATTTGCAGTTGCTAACTGATATGTACAGTTTGTACTGCCATGACTTATAGTCAACTATCAATGAAAACAGCTCTCACACTACTACTTTACTGTTGATCAAATAGTTTAATGTAGTCAACACTTTTCTGTCTATTATAATTACAGTCATCAAACTTTACTAACCACAAATTGAAATGAATACACATGTGTTACACTTTGTAATATTATTACAAACAAACAAGCACAGGTTAAGTTACCCTCCACTACTATGATATCAAAAACACAATCAGCTGTGTTCCCACTTGGATCTGCAATGATGTAAGTCACTGTTGTTGTTCCTGTCTGAAAGAACTGTCCGGGTCTTCGTGTAGCTGACAGAACTGATGCTGTTCCTGAATTGTCTGTAGCTGTTGGCTCTGTAAAGTCTACCGCAACACCATTGCTATTAAGCGGTATCTCTCGTGTAATATCATTGATGCAGCTGACCACAGGTGGTATATTGTCCACTGAGGATGGAAAAACAGTTTAACTACCAAGAAAGCTGAAATAAATTCTGTACACTATCATAAAAAGTAGCTACATTAAGAATATTTGGTGACTTATATTTAATAATCAGCAACACATTCAGTTTAACAGATACCTGTGAGAGATTTGGAGAACAGCCATACAGCATGATACAGTAGGATAAACATTTTATAAACATTATCAAGCAAAGCTCATGAACCATATAGCAGTTATTGATTTGTAGCTGACTCTTTTGGTCTGAGCAGGAGCTTCTATTAAAATCAGTCTTTAGAAATTGATGATATGATACATTTATCACAACCTCAACAACTAAATCAACTGAAGAGAGCACACATTCATCAGTACTAGTTGTAGCTGTACTATGGTTTGCATCACAAACAATTAAGGAATTCTTTTTCTAGATAACAATAATAATAAAAAAAAAGGTTTATATTGCCCACATATTTACACTGCAGAGCACTCAAAGCACAAAGAAATTGTAACCAATATATAGACACCCAGACAGACATACACGCACACACACACAAAGAAACACTATCAAAGAAATTAAGAAATGTCATCAAAAGCCTAAGCCACTAAATAAGTAATCTGTTTCTTCATAAAAGTACTGATACCTATGGCCAACTTGATTTCAAGAGGTGATTTATTCTACATAAATGGAACTGCAATGACAAAAGATATTTCCCTCCACACTTCATATCTCAATAATGCCCATGTTATTAATATTCTAAAAGTTACAGAAGAATATATGTTGTAATTAACAGTGTTATATGCTCCATAGTTATCTTTCAGGAAGTTTACACGATAGGGCATCTGTATTTCTAAAAGTTACAGAAGAATATATGTTGTAATCAACAGTGTTATATGCTCCATAGTTATCTTTCAGGAAGTATACACGATAGGGCATCTGTATTTATATAACTTAATGCATAAAATATTCATCTTTGGCACTTTTGATCAAGTAACCATTATTCTTAAATCTCCTTGAATGCTGACCTTCAGTAGACAGGTTGTTCAATGTCACATGTCTATCCTTGCTTCAAACCATAGCATAAATTCAGTTCAAAGTTAGTAGGACAAACTGGATAAAGGTGACAGTTGTATTCATTACATAGAGCAAAGACAACAAAGCTATGACATACCTTCAGTAATGATGATGTTAAATGAACATTCGGCTGTATTTCCTGATGGATCTATAAACACATATGTTACTTGTGTGGTTCCACTCTGGAAGAATTGTCCAGGAGTATGAGTCCTTGATTGGACATTTGCAGTCCCAGAGTTATCAGTAGCAGTAGGTTCACGGAATTGGACCGCGGTGCCAAATCCATTAAGAGGTATGGTCCCTGATACATCTAGTCCTACACAAGCTATCACTGGTGGTACTTCGTCAACTGAAGATTAAAAAGTTGAAATGTTTAATCAAATTGGCAACTCAACATTGAAACTACATTTGTTAAGAGCATATATTTACACAGAGCGCTATTTATTACATCAAGAATTTGCTGCAAATTGACTTTGAAAGAGCAAGGAAATTGTCAACTTAATTACAGTTTAAACTAAACATACAATATATATAAACCTTCACATCAACTTAGATTTGGCTGATCGAGAAATTACAAAGTTTGCATGCTGTAAAACTACTTCAGACAAACTCTTATGATGTTTTGTTCAAAATCCTTTCCATCTACTATATCGATCAGCAACACAATCATTGAGTGTGATTTGTATTGCGGAGCAATAAGGCTTAGCTTTGAACTTAATTGTATATAAAAAGACTTACTTTCAGTGACATTGACCCTGAATGTGCATTCAGCTGTGTTTCCAGCAGGATCAACAAAGATATAAGTTACTTGTGTTACTCCTGAACTAAAGAAGGTTCCTGGACCGTGGGTTCTTTGCTGAAGTGAAACAACTCCAGAGTCATCAGTTGCTGTTGGCTCAGTAAAGAAGACAAGTCTTCCTCCTGTTCCTAATGGTGTAGTGTCAGCCACATCTGGAATACAGCTCACAACTGGGGGGACGTTGTCCTCTAAAATATGGAAAGACAAAATATTCTTTTGGAGACTGATGATGTCTTGTTTAGAGTTCAAGTTGAGTTATCAGTGTAATGTTACTCACATCACAGTGATCTTGCCGCCATTTATCATATAGGTGTTTTCTCTGCCAACAGCTTTAAATCTTTAGCAATTACATGATTGTACACATACCTGTAGTCACTGTGACAGTAAAAATGCAAAAAGCATTATTTCCACTTGGGTCAACAAAGATGTATGTCACTTGTGTTGTTCCTTGGCTGAAAAAGTCTCCAGGTGCATGACTTCTAGACTGAAGAGAAACAACTCCTGAGTTATCAGCAGCTGTTGGCTCTGTCCAAAACACAGTGATACCAGTGCTGTCAATTGTCACTATTCTTGTGATGTCTTGAATGCAGGTTACATCAGGTGGTGTATCATCAACTGAAAAAATGAAACGAAGAGTCTAAAAGCTAATGGAACTTGCTGGTAATATTAAAATTCATTTAAAATTTTCAACATTAATACTTTTTCTTTGAATGGATAATACCAGGTCCTGAAGTAAGAAACAGTCACAAATTATGATTGTATTACTGAGATATTGAGCAAATCATGTCAAAGTGCTGAAATTATGATTCTCAGCAATTATCTGTTTTCATAGCAAACCTAGATTTCATAGCATACCAATGCTAAACATCAATATTTTCTAGGTGTATCCCAATAAATTCTGGCAGAAAGAAGTGTTTTGATCACCCCAAATGCTCAGAATATAGTTCATCTGGTGAAACTATACAGAAATGTAAAAGGATTATGAACTGCTTCAAAATAAAACACAATGGTATTTAAAAGAAAGATGTATCAGCTTACTCATATCCATTGTCACAACTTTGAGCTATGCATAGAATCAATTGATATTTGCAGTTGCTAACTGATATGTACAGTTTGTACTGCCATGACTTATAGTCAACTATCAATGAAAACAGCTCTCACACTACTACTTTACTGTTGATCAAATACTTGAATGTAGTCAACACTTTTCTGTCTATTATAATTACAGTCATCAAACTTTACTAACCACAAATTGAAATGAATACACATGTGTTACACTTTGTAATATTATTACTGACAAACAAGCACAGGTTAAGTTACCCTCCACTACTATGATATCAAAAACACAATCAGCTGTGTTCCCACTTGGATCTGCAAAGATGTAAGTCACTGTTGTTGTTCCTGTCTGAAAGAACTGTCCGGGTCTTCGTGTAGCTGACAGAACTGATGCTGTTCCTGAATTGTCTGTAGCTGTTGGCTCTGAAAAGTCTACCGCAACACCATTGCTATTAAGCGGTATCTCTCGTGTAATATCATTGATGCAGCTGACCACAGGTGGTATATTGTCCACTGAGGATGGAAAAACAGTTTAACTACCAAGAAAGCTGAAATAAATTCTGTACACTATCATAAAAAGTAGCTACATTAAGAATATTTGGTGACTTATATTTAATAATCAGCAACACATTCAGTTAAACAGATACCTGTGAGAGATTTGGAGAACAGCCATACAGCATGATACAGTAGGATAAACATTTTATAAACATTATCAAGCAAAGCTCATGAACCATATAGCAGTTACTGATTTGTAGCTGACTCTTTTGGTCTGAGCAGGAGCTTCTATTAAAATCAGTCTTTAGAAATTGATGATATGATACATTTATCACAACCTCAACAACTAAATCAACTGAAGATAGCACACATTCATCAGTACTAGTTGTAGCTGTACTATGGTTTGCATCACAAACAATTAAGGAATTCTTTTTCTAGATAACAATAATAATAAAAAAAAAGGTTTATATTGCCCACATATTTACACTGCAGAGCACTCAAAGCACAAAGAAATTGTAACCAATATATAGACACCCAGACAGACATACACGCACACACACAAAGAAACACTATCAAAGAAATTAAGAAATGTCATCAAAAGCCTAAGCCACTAAATAAGTAATCTGTTTCTTCATAAAAGTACTGATACCTATGGCCAACTTGATTTCAAGAGGTGATTTATTCTACATAAATGGAACTGTAATGACAAAAGTGATTTCCCTCCACACTGCATATCTCAATAATGCCCATGTTATTAATATTCTAAAAGTTACAGAAGAATATATGTTGTAATTAACAGTGTTATATGCTTCATAGTTATCTTTCAGGAAGTTTACACGATAGGGCATCTGTATTTCTAAAAGTTACAGAAGAATATATGTTGTAATCAACAGTGTTATATGCTCCATAGTTATCTTTCAGGAAGTATACACGATAGGGCATCTGTATTTATATAACTTAATGCATAAAATATTCATCTTTGGCACTTTTGATCAAGTAACCATTATTCTTAAATCTCCTTGCATGCTGACCTTCAGTAGACAGGTTGTTAAATGTCACATGTCTATCCTTGCTTGAAACCATAGCATAGATCTAGCTCAAAGTTAGTAGGACAAACTGGATAAAGGTGACAGTTGTATTCATTACATAGAGCAAAGACGACAAAGCTATGACATACCTTCAGTAATGATGATGTTAAATGAACATTCGGCTGTATTTCCTGATGGATCTATAAACACATATGTTACTTGTGTGGTTCCACTCTGGAAGAATTGTCCAGGAGCATGAGTCCTTGATTGGACATTTGCAGTTCCAGAGTTATCAGTAGCAGTAGGTTCACGGAATTGGACCGTGGTGCCAAATCCATTAAGAGGTATGGTCCCTGATACATCTAGTCCTACACAAGCTATCACTGGTGGTACTTCGTCAACTGAAGATTAAAAAGTTGAAATGTTTAATCAAATTGGCAACTCAACATTGAAACTACATTTGTTAAGAGCATATATTCACACAGAGCGCTATTTATTACATCAAGAATTTGCTGCAAATTGACTTTGAAAGAGCAAGGAAATTGTCAACTTAATTACAGTTTAAACTAAACATACAATATATATATACACCTTCACATCAACTTAGATTTGGTTGATATAGAAATGACAAAGTTTGCATGCTGTAAAACTACTTCAGACAAACTCTTATGATGTTTTGTTCAAAATCCTTTCCATCTACTATATCGATCAGCAACACAATCATTGAGTGTGATTTGTATTGCGGAGCAATAAGGCTTAGCTATGAACTTAATTGTATATAAAAAGACTTACTTTCAGTGACATTGACCCTGAATGTGCATTCAGCTGTGTTTCCAGCAGGATCAACAAAGATATAAGTTACTTGTGTTACTCCTGAACTATAGAAGGTTCCTGGACCGTGGGTTCTTTGCTGAAGTGAAACAACTCCAGAGTCATCAGTTGCTGTTGGCTCAGTAAAGAAGACAAGTCTTCCTCCTGTTCCTAATGGTGTAGTGTCAGCCACATCTGGAATACAGCTCACAACTGGGGGGACGTTGTCCTCTAAAATATGGAAAGACAAAATATTCTTTTGGAGACTGATGATGTCTTGTTTAGAGTTCAAGTTGAGTTATCAGTGTAATGTTACTCACATCACAGTGATCTTGGTGCCATTTATCATATAGGTGTTTTCTCTGCCAACAGCTTTAAATCTTTAGCAATTACACGATTGTACACATACCTGTAGTCACTGTGACAGTAAAAATGCAAAAAGCATTATTTCCACTTGGGTCAACAAAGATGTATGTCACTTGTGTTGTTCCTTGGCTGAAAAAGTCTCCAGGTGCATGACTTCTAGACTGAAGAGAAACAACTCCTGAGTTATCAGCAGCTGTTGGCTCTGTCCAAAACACAGTGATACCAGTGCTGTCAATTGTCACTATTCTTGTGATGTCTTGAATGCAGGTTACATCAGGTGGTGTATCATCAACTGAAAAAATGAAACGAAGAGTCTAAAAGCTAATGGAACTTGCTGGTAATATTAAAATTCATTTAAAATTTTCAACATTAATACTTTTTCTTTGAATGGATAATGCCAGGTCCTGAAGTAAGAAACAGTCACAAATTATGATTGTATTACTGAGATATTGAGCAAATCATGTCAAAGTGCTGAAATTATGATTCTCAGCAATTATCTGTTTTCATAGCAAACCTAGATTTCATAGCATACCAATGCTAAACATCAATATTTTCTAGGTGTATCCCAATAAATTCTGGCAGAAAGAAGTGTTTTGATCACCCCAAATGCTCAGAATATAGTTCATCTGGTGAAACTATACAGAAATGTAAAAGGATTATGAACTGCTTCAAAATAAAACACAATGGTATTTAAAAGAAAGATGTATCAGCTTACTCATATCCATTGTCACAACTTTAAGCTATGCATAGAATCAATTGATATTTGCAGTTGCTAACTGATATGTACAGTTTGTACTGCCATGACTTATAGTCAACTATCAATGAAAACAGCTCTCACACTACTACTTTACTGTTGATCAAATACTTGAATGTAGTCAACACTTTTCTGTCTATTATAATTACAGTCATCAAACTTTACTAACCACAAATTGAAATGAATACACATGTGTTACACTTTGTAATATTATTACTGACAAACAAGCACAGGTTAAGTTACCCTCCACTACTATGATATCAAAAACACAATCAGCTGTGTTCCCACTTGGATCTGCAAAGATGTAAGTCACTGTTGTTGTTCCTGTCTGAAAGAACTGTCCGGGTCTTCGTGTAGCTGACAGAACTGATGCTGTTCCTGAATTGTCTGTAGCTGTTGGCTCTGTAAAGTCTACCGCAACACCAAAGCTATTAAGCGGTATCTCTCGTGTAATATCATTGATGCAGCTGACCACAGGTGGTATATTGTCCACTGAGGATGGAAAAACAGTTTAACTACCAAGAAAGCTGAAATAAATTCTGTACACTATCATAAAAAGTAGCTACATTAAGAATATTTGGTGACTTATATTTAATAATCAGCAACACATTCAGTTAAACAGATACCTGTGAGAGATTTGGAGAACAGCCATACAGCATGATACAGTAGGATAAACATTTTATAAACATTATCAAGCAAAGCTCATGAACCATATAGCAGTTATTGATTTGTAGCTGACTCTTTTGGTCTGAGCAGGAGCTTCTATTAAAATCAGTCTTTAGAAATTGATGATATGATACATTTATCACAACCTCAACAACTAAATCAACTGAAGATAGCACACATTCATCAGTACTAGTTGTAGCTGTACTATGGTTTGCATCACAAACAATTAAGGAATTCTTTTTCTAGATAACAATAATAATAAAAAAAAAAGGTTTATATTGCCCACATATTTACACTGCAGAGCACTCAAAGCACAAAGAAATTGTAACCAATATATAGACACCCAGACAGACATACACGCACACACACACAAAGAAACACTATCAAAGAAATTAAGAAATGTCATCAAAAGCCTAAGCCACTAAATAAGTAATCTGTTTCTTCATAAAAGTACTAATACCTATGGCCAACTTGATTTCAAGAGGTGATTTATTCTACATAAATGGAACTGTAATGACAAAAGATATTTCCCTCCACACTGCATATCTCAATAATGCCCATGTTATTAATATTCTAAAAGTTACAGAAGAATATATGTTGTAATTAACAGTGTTATATGCTCCATAGTTATCTTTCAGGAAGTTTACACGATAGGGCATCTGTATTTCTAAAAGTTACAGAAGAATATATGTTGTAATCAACAGTGTTATATGCTCCATAGTTATCTTTCAGGAAGTATACACGATAGGGCATCTGTATTTATATAACTTAATGCATAAAATATTCATCTTTGGCACTTTTGATCAAGTAACCATTATTCTTAAATCTCCTTGAATGCTGACCTTCAGTAGACAGGTTGTTCAATGTCACATGTCTATCCTTGCTTGAAACCATAGCATAAATTCAGTTCAAAGTTAGTAGGACAAACTGGATAAAGGTGACAGTTGTATTCATTACATAGAGCAAAGACAACAAAGCTATGACATACCTTCAGTAATGATGATGTTAAATGAACATTCGGCTGTATTTCCTGATGGATCTATAAACACATATGTTACTTGTGTGGTTCCACTCTGGAAGAATTGTCCAGGAGTATGAGTCCTCGATTGGACATTTGCAGTCCCAGAGTTATCAGTAGCAGTAGGTTCACGGAATTGGACCGCGGTGCCAAATCCATTAAGAGGTATGGTCCCTGATACATCTAGTCCTACACAAGCTATCACTGGTGGTACTTCGTCAACTGAAGATTAAAAAGTTGAAATGTTTAATCAAATTGGCAACTCAACATTGAAACTACATTTGTTAAGAGCATATATTTACACAGAGCGCTATTTATTACATCAAGAATTTGCTGCAAATTGACTTTGAAAGAGCAAGGAAATTGTCAACTTAATTACAGTTTAAACTAAACATACAATATATATAAACCTTCACATCAACTTAGATTTGGCTGATCGAGAAATTACAAAGTTTGCATGCTGTAAAACTACTTCAGACAAACTCTTATGATGTTTTGTTCAAAATCCTTTCCATCTACTATATCGATCAGCAACACAATCATTGAGTGTGATTTGTATTGCGGAGCAATAAGGCTTAGCTTTGAACTTAATTGTATATAAAAAGACTTACTTTCAATGACATTGACCCTGAATGTGCATTCAGCTGTGTTTCCAGCAGGATCAACAAAGATATAAGTTACTTGTGTGACTCCTGAACTAAAGAAGGTTCCTGGACCGTGGGTTCTTTGCTGAAGTGAAACAACTCCAGAGTCATCAGTTGCTGTTGGCTCAGTAAAGAAGACAAGTCTTCCTCCTGTTCCTAATGGTGTAGTGTCAGCCACATCTGGAATACAGCTCACAACTGGGGGGACATTGTCCTCTAAAATATGGAAAGACAAAATATTCTTTTGGAGACTGATGATGTCTTGTTTAGAGTTCAAGTTGAGTTATCAGTGTAATGTTACTCACATCACAGTGATCTTGCCGCCATTTATCATATAGGTGTTTTCTCTGCCAACAGCTTTAAATCTTTAGCAATTACATGATTGTACACATACCTGTAGTCACTGTGACAGTAAAAATGCAAAAAGCATTATTTCCACTTGGGTCAACAAAGATGTATGTCACTTGTGTTGTTCCTTGGCTGAAAAAGTCTCCAGGTGCATGACTTCTAGACTGAAGAGAAACAACTCCTGAGTTATCAGCAGCTGTTGGCTCTGTCCAAAACACAGTGATACCAGTGCTGTCAATTGTCACTATTCTTGTGATGTCTTGAATGCAGGTTACATCAGGTGGTGTATCATCAACTGAAAAAATGAAACGAAGAGTCTAAAAGCTAATGGAACTTGCTGGTAATATTAAAATTCATTTAAAATTTTCAACATTAATACTTTTTCTTTGAATGGATAATGCCAGGTCCTGAAGTAAGAAACAGTCACAAATTATGATTGTATTACTGAGATATTGAGCAAATCATGTCAAAGTGCTGAAATTATGATTCTCAGCAATTATCTGTTTTCATAGCAAACCTAGATTTCATAGCATACCAATGCTAAACATCAATATTTTCTAGGTGTATCCCAATAAATTCTGGCAGAAAGAAGTGTTTTGATCACCCCAAATGCTCAGAATATAGTTCATCTGGTGAAACTATACAGAAATGTAAAAGGATTATGAACTGCTTCAAAATAAAACACAATGGTATTTAAAAGAAAGATGTATCAGCTTACTCATATCCATTGTCACAACTTTGAGCTATGCATAGAATTAATTGATATTTGCAGTTGCTAACTGATATGTACAGTTTGTACTGCCATGACTTATAGTCAACTATCAATGAAAACAGCTCTCACACTACTACTTTACTGTTGATCAAATAGTTGAATGTAGTCAACACTTTTCTGTCTATTATAATTACAGTCATCAAACTTTACTAACCACAAATTGAAATGAATACACATGTGTTACACTTTGTAATATTATTACTGACAAACAAGCACAGGTTAAGTTACCCTCCACTACTATGATATCAAAAACACAATCAGCTGTGTTCCCACTTGGATCTGCAATGATGTAAGTCACTGTTGTTGTTCCTGTCTGAAAGAACTGTCCGGGTCTTCGTGTAGCTGACAGAACTGATGCTGTTCCTGAATTGTCTGTAGCTGTTGGCTCTGTAAAGTCTACCGCAACACCAAAGCTATTAAGCGGTATCTCTCGTGTAATATCATTGATGCAGCTGACCACAGGTGGTATATTGTCCACTGAGGATGGAAAAACAGTTTAACTACCAAGAAAGCTGAAATAAATTCTGTACACTATCATAAAAAGTAGCTACATTAAGAATATTTGGTGACTTATATTTAATAATCAGCAACACATTCAGTTTAACAGATACCTGTGAGAGATTTGGAGAACAGCCATACAGCATGATACAGTAGGATAAACATTTTATAAACATTATCAAGCAAAGCTCATGAACCATATAGCAGTTATTGATTTGTAGCTGACTCTTTTGGTCTGAGCAGGAGCTTCTATTAAAATCAGTCTTTAGAAATTGATGATATGATACATTTATCACAACCTCAACAACTAAATCAACTGAAGAGAGCACACATTCATCAGTACTAGTTGTAGCTGTACTATGGTTTGCATCACAAACAATTAAGGAATTCTTTTTCTAGATAACAATAATAATAAAAAAAAAGGTTTATATTGCCCACATATTTACACTGCAGAGCACTCAAAGCACAAAGAAATTGTAACCAATATATAGACACCCAGACAGACATACACGCACACACACACAAAGAAACACTATCAAAGAAATTAAGAAATGTCATCAAAAGCCTAAGCCACTAAATAAGTAATCTGTTTCTTCATAAAAGTACTGATACCTATGGCCAACTTGATTTCAAGAGGTGATTTATTCTACATAAATGGAACTGCAATGACAAAAGATATTTCCCTCCACACTTCATATCTCAATAATGCCCATGTTATTAATATTCTAAAAGTTACAGAAGAATATATGTTGTAATTAACAGTGTTATATGCTCCATAGTTATCTTTCAGGAAGTTTACACGATAGGGCATCTGTATTTCTAAAAGTTACAGAAGAATATATGTTGTAATCAACAGTGTTATATGCTCCATAGTTATCTTTCAGGAAGTATACACGATAGGGCATCTGTATTTATATAACTTAATGCATAAAATATTCATCTTTGGCACTTTTGATCAAGTAACCATTATTCTTAAATCTCCTTGAATGCTGACCTTCAGTAGACAGGTTGTTCAATGTCACATGTCTATCCTTGCTTGAAACCATAGCATAAATTCAGTTCAAAGTTAGTAGGACAAACTGGATAAAGGTGACAGTTGTATTCATTACATAGAGCAAAGACAACAAAGCTATGACATACCTTCAGTAATGATGATGTTAAATGAACATTCGGCTGTATTTCCTGATGGATCTATAAACACATATGTTACTTGTGTGGTTCCACTCTGGAAGAATTGTCCAGGAGTATGAGTCCTTGATTGGACATTTGCAGTCCCAGAGTTATCAGTAGCAGTAGGTTCACGGAATTGGACCGCGGTGCCAAATCCATTAAGAGGTATGGTCCCTGATACATCTAGTCCTACACAAGCTATCACTGGTGGTACTTCGTCAACTGAAGATTAAAAAGTTGAAATGTTTAATCAAATTGGCAACTCAACATTGAAACTACATTTGTTAAGAGCATATATTTACACAGAGCGCTATTTATTACATCAAGAATTTGCTGCAAATTGACTTTGAAAGAGCAAGGAAATTGTCAACTTAATTACAGTTTAAACTAAACATACAATATATATAAACCTTCACATCAACTTAGATTTGGCTGATCGAGAAATTACAAAGTTTGCATGCTGTAAAACTACTTCAGACAAACTCTTATGATGTTTTGTTCAAAATCCTTTCCATCTACTATATCGATCAGCAACACAATCATTGAGTGTGATTTGTATTGCGGAGCAATAAGGCTTAGCTTTGAACTTAATTGTATATAAAAAGACTTACTTTCAGTGACATTGACCCTGAATGTGCATTCAGCTGTGTTTCCAGCAGGATCAACAAAGATATAAGTTACTTGTGTTACTCCTGAACTAAAGAAGGTTCCTGGACCGTGGGTTCTTTGCTGAAGTGAAACAACTCCAGAGTCATCAGTTGCTGTTGGCTCAGTAAAGAAGACAAGTCTTCCTCCTGTTCCTAATGGTGTAGTGTCAGCCACATCTGGAATACAGCTCACAACTGGGGGGACGTTGTCCTCTAAAATATGGAAAGACAAAATATTCTTTTGGAGACTGATGATGTCTTGTTTAGAGTTCAAGTTGAGTTATCAGTGTAATGTTACTCACATCACAGTGATCTTGCCGCCATTTATCATATAGGTGTTTTCTCTGCCAACAGCTTTAAATCTTTAGCAATTACACGATTGTACACATACCTGTAGTCACTGTGACAGTAAAAATGCAAAAAGCATTATTTCCACTTGGGTCAACAAAGATGTATGTCACTTGTGTTGTTCCTTGGCTGAAAAAGTCTCCAGGTGCATGACTTCTAGACTGAAGAGAAACAACTCCTGAGTTATCAGCAGCTGTTGGCTCTGTCCAAAACACAGTGATACCAGTGCTGTCAATTGTCACTATTCTTGTGATGTCTTGAATGCAGGTTACATCAGGTGGTGTATCATCAACTGAAAAAATGAAACGAAGAGTCTAAAAGCTAATGGAACTTGCTGGTAATATTAAAATTCATTTAAAATTTTCAACATTAATACTTTTTCTTTGAATGGATAATACCAGGTCCTGAAGTAAGAAACAGTCACAAATTATGATTGTATTACTGAGATATTGAGCAAATCATGTCAAAGTGCTGAAATTATGATTCTCAGCAATTATCTGTTTTCATAGCAAACCTAGATTTCATAGCATACCAATGCTAAACATCAATATTTTCTAGGTGTATCCCAATAAATTCTGGCAGAAAGAAGTGGTTTGATCACCCCAAATGCTCAGAATATAGTTCATCTGGTGAAACTATACAGAAATGTAAAAGGATTATGAACTGCTTCAAAATAAAACACAATGGTATTTAAAAGAAAGATGTATCAGCTTACTCATATCCATTGTCACAACTTTAAGCTATGCATAGAATCAATTGATATTTGCAGTTGCTAACTGATATGTACAGTTTGTACTGCCATGACTTATAGTCAACTATCAATGAAAACAGCTCTCACACTACTACTTTACTGTTGATCAAATACTTGAATGTAGTCAACACTTTTCTGTCTATTATAATTACAGTCATCAAACTTTACTAACCACAAATTGAAATGAATACACATGTGTTACACTTTGTAATATTATTACTGACAAACAAGCACAGGTTAAGTTACCCTCCACTACTATGATATCAAAAACACAATCAGCTGTGTTCCCACTTGGATCTGCAAAGATGTAAGTCACTGTTGTTGTTCCTGTCTGAAAGAACTGTCCGGGTCTTCGTGTAGCTGACAGAACTGATGCTGTTCCTGAATTGTCTGTAGCTGGTGGCTCTGAAAAGTCTACCGCAACACCATTGCTATTAAGCGGTATCTCTCGTGTAATATCATTGATGCAGCTGACCACAGGTGGTATATTGTCCACTGAGGATGGAAAAACAGTTTAACTACCAAGAAAGCTGAAATAAATTCTGTACACTATCATAAAAAGTAGCTACATTAAGAATATTTGGTGACTTATATTTAATAATCAGCAACACATTCAGTTAAACAGATACCTGTGAGAGATTTGGAGAACAGCCATACAGCATGATACAGTAGGATAAACATTTTATAAACATTATCAAGCAAAGCTCATGAACCATATAGCAGTTACTGATTTGTAGCTGACTCTTTTGGTCTGAGCAGGAGCTTCTATTAAAATCAGTCTTTAGAAATTGATGATATGATACATTTATCACAACCTCAACAACTAAATCAACTGAAGATAGCACACATTCATCAGTACTAGTTGTAGCTGTACTATGGTTTGCATCACAAACAATTAAGGAATTCTTTTTCTAGATAACAATAATAATAAAAAAAAAGGTTTATATTGCCCACATATTTACACTGCAGAGCACTCAAAGCACAAAGAAATTGTAACCAATATATAGACACCCAGACAGACATACACGCACACACACAAAGAAACACTATCAAAGAAATTAAGAAATGTCATCAAAAGCCTAAGCCACTAAATAAGTAATCTGTTTCTTCATAAAAGTACTGATACCTATGGCCAACTTGATTTCAAGAGGTGATTTATTCTACATAAATGGAACTGTAATGACAAAAGATATTTCCCTCCACACTGCATATCTCAATAATGCCCATGTTATTAATATTCTAAAAGTTACAGAAGAATATATGTTGTTATTAACAGTGTTATATGCTTCATAGTTATCTTTCAGGAAGTTTACACGATAGGGCATCTGTATTTCTAAAAGTTACAGAAGAATATATGTTGTAATCAACAGTGTTATATGCTCCATAGTTATCTTTCAGGAAGTATACACGATAGGGCATCTGTATTTATATAACTTAATGCATAAAATATTCATCTTTGGCACTTTTGATCAAGTAACCATTATTCTTAAATCTCCTTGCATGCTGACCTTCAGTAGACAGGTTGTTAAATGTCACATGTCTATCCTTGCTTGAAACCATAGCATAGATCTAGCTCAAAGTTAGTAGGACAAACTGGATAAAGGTGACAGTTGTATTCATTACATAGAGCAAAGACGACAAAGCTATGACATACCTTCAGTAATGATGATGTTAAATGAACATTCGGCTGTATTTCCTGATGGATCTATAAACACATATGTTACTTGTGTGGTTCCACTCTGGAAGAATTGTCCAGGAGCATGAGTCCTTGATTGGACATTTGCAGTTCCAGAGTTATCAGTAGCAGTAGGTTCACGGAATTGGACCGTGGTGCCAAATCCATTAAGAGGTATGGTCCCTGATACATCTAGTCCTACACAAGCTATCACTGGTGGTACTTCGTCAACTGAAGATTAAAAAGTTGAAATGTTTAATCAAATTGGCAACTCAACATTGAAACTACATTTGTTAAGAGCATATATTCACACAGAGCGCTATTTATTACATCAAGAATTTGCTGCAAATTGACTTTGAAAGAGCAAGGAAATTGTCAACTTAATTACAGTTTAAACTAAACATACAATATATATATACACCTTCACATCAACTTAGATTTGGTTGATATAGAAATGACAAAGTTTGCATGCTGTAAAACTACTTCAGACAAACTCTTATGATGTTTTGTTCAAAATCCTTTCCATCTACTATATCGATCAGCAACACAATCATTGAGTGTGATTTGTATTGCGGAGCAATAAGGCTTAGCTATGAACTTAATTGTATATAAAAAGACTTACTTTCAGTGACATTGACCCTGAATGTGCATTCAGCTGTGTTTCCAGCAGGATCAACAAAGATATAAGTTACTTGTGTTACTCCTGAACTATAGAAGGTTCCTGGACCGTGGGTTCTTTGCTGAAGTGAAACAACTCCAGAGTCATCAGTTGCTGTTGGCTCAGTAAAGAAGACAAGTCTTCCTCCTGTTCCTAATGGTGTAGTGTCAGCCACATCTGGAATACAGCTCACAATTGGGGGGACGTTGTCCTCTAAAATATGGAAAGACAAAATATTCTTTTGGAGACTGATGATGTCTTGTTTAGAGTTCAAGTTGAGTTATCAGTGTAATGTTACTCACATCACAGTGATCTTGGTGCCATTTATCATATAGGTGTTTTCTCTGCCAACAGCTTTAAATCTTTAGCAATTACACGATTGTACACATACCTGTAGTCACTGTGACAGTAAAAATGCAAAAAGCATTATTTCCACTTGGGTCAACAAAGATGTATGTCACTTGTGTTGTTCCTTGGCTGAAAAAGTCTCCAGGTGCATGACTTCTAGACTGAAGAGAAACAACTCCTGAGTTATCAGCAGCTGTTGGCTCTGTCCAAAACACAGTGATACCAGTGCTGTCAATTGTCACTATTCTTGTGATGTCTTGAATGCAGGTTACATCAGGTGGTGTATCATCAACTGAAAAAATGAAACGAAGAGTCTAAAAGCTAATGGAACTTGCTGGTAATATTAAAATTCATTTAAAATTTTCAACATTAATACTTTTTCTTTGAATGGATAATGCCAGGTCCTGAAGTAAGAAACAGTCACAAATTATGATTGTATTACTGAGATATTGAGCAAATCATGTCAAAGTGCTGAAATTATGATTCTCAGCAATTATCTGTTTTCATAGCAAACCTAGATTTCATAGCATACCAATGCTAAACATCAATATTTTCTAGGTGTATCCCAATAAATTCTGGCAGAAAGAAGTGTTTTGATCACCCCAAATGCTCAGAATATAGTTCATCTGGTGAAACTATACAGAAATGTAAAAGGATTATGAACTGCTTCAAAATAAAACACAATGGTATTTAAAAGAAAGATGTATCAGCTTACTCATATCCATTGTCACAACTTTAAGCTATGCATAGAATCAATTGATATTTGCAGTTGCTAACTGATATGTACAGTTTGTACTGCCATGACTTATAGTCAACTATCAATGAAAACAGCTCTCACACTACTACTTTACTGTTGATCAAATACTTGAATGTAGTCAACACTTTTCTGTCTATTATAATTACAGTCATCAAACTTTACTAACCACAAATTGAAATGAATACACATGTGTTACACTTTGTAATATTATTACTGACAAACAAGCACAGGTTAAGTTACCCTCCACTACTATGATATCAAAAACACAATCAGCTGTGTTCCCACTTGGATCTGCAAAGATGTAAGTCACTGTTGTTGTTCCTGTCTGAAAGAACTGTCCGGGTCTTCGTGTAGCTGACAGAACTGATGCTGTTCCTGAATTGTCTGTAGCTGTTGGCTCTGTAAAGTCTACCGCAACACCAAAGCTATTAAGCGGTATCTCTCGTGTAATATCATTGATGCAGCTGACCACAGGTGGTATATTGTCCACTGAGGATGGAAAAACAGTTTAACTACCAAGAAAGCTGAAATAAATTCTGTACACTATCATAAAAAGTAGCTACATTAAGAATATTTGGTGACTTATATTTAATAATCAGCAACACATTCAGTTAAACAGATACCTGTGAGAGATTTGGAGAACAGCCATACAGCATGATACAGTAGGATAAACATTTTATAAACATTATCAAGCAAAGCTCATGAACCATATAGCAGTTATTGATTTGTAGCTGACTCTTTTGGTCTGAGCAGGAGCTTCTATTAAAATCAGTCTTTAGAAATTGATGATATGATACATTTATCACAACCTCAACAACTAAATCAACTGAAGATAGCACACATTCATCAGTACTAGTTGTAGCTGTACTATGGTTTGCATCACAAACAATTAAGGAATTCTTTTTCTAGATAACAATAATAATAAAAAAAAAAGGTTTATATTGCCCACATATTTACACTGCAGAGCACTCAAAGCACAAAGAAATTGTAACCAATATATAGACACCCAGACAGACATACACGCACACACACACAAAGAAACACTATCAAAGAAATTAAGAAATGTCATCAAAAGCCTAAGCCACTAAATAAGTAATCTGTTTCTTCATAAAAGTACTAATACCTATGGCCAACTTGATTTCAAGAGGTGATTTATTCTACATAAATGGAACTGTAATGACAAAAGATATTTCCCTCCACACTGCATATCTCAATAATGCCCATGTTATTAATATTCTAAAAGTTACAGAAGAATATATGTTGTAATTAACAGTGTTATATGCTCCATAGTTATCTTTCAGGAAGTTTACACGATAGGGCATCTGTATTTCTAAAAGTTACAGAAGAATATATGTTGTAATCAACAGTGTTATATGCTCCATAGTTATCTTTCAGGAAGTATACACGATAGGGCATCTGTATTTATATAACTTAATGCATAAAATATTCATCTTTGGCACTTTTGATCAAGTAACCATTATTCTTAAATCTCCTTGAATGCTGACCTTCAGTAGACAGGTTGTTCAATGTCACATGTCTATCCTTGCTTGAAACCATAGCATAAATTCAGTTCAAAGTTAGTAGGACAAACTGGATAAAGGTGACAGTTGTATTCATTACATAGAGCAAAGACAACAAAGCTATGACATACCTTCAGTAATGATGATGTTAAATGAACATTCGGCTGTATTTCCTGATGGATCTATAAACACATATGTTACTTGTGTGGTTCCACTCTGGAAGAATTGTCCAGGAGTATGAGTCCTCGATTGGACATTTGCAGTCCCAGAGTTATCAGTAGCAGTAGGTTCACGGAATTGGACCGCGGTGCCAAATCCATTAAGAGGTATGGTCCCTGATACATCTAGTCCTACACAAGCTATCACTGGTGGTACTTCGTCAACTGAAGATTAAAAAGTTGAAATGTTTAATCAAATTGGCAACTCAACATTGAAACTACATTTGTTAAGAGCATATATTTACACAGAGCGCTATTTATTACATCAAGAATTTGCTGCAAATTGACTTTGAAAGAGCAAGGAAATTGTCAACTTAATTACAGTTTAAACTAAACATACAATATATATAAACCTTCACATCAACTTAGATTTGGCTGATCGAGAAATTACAAAGTTTGCATGCTGTAAAACTACTTCAGACAAACTCTTATGATGTTTTGTTCAAAATCCTTTCCATCTACTATATCGATCAGCAACACAATCATTGAGTGTGATTTGTATTGCGGAGCAATAAGGCTTAGCTTTGAACTTAATTGTATATAAAAAGACTTACTTTCAATGACATTGACCCTGAATGTGCATTCAGCTGTGTTTCCAGCAGGATCAACAAAGATATAAGTTACTTGTGTGACTCCTGAACTAAAGAAGGTTCCTGGACCGTGGGTTCTTTGCTGAAGTGAAACAACTCCAGAGTCATCAGTTGCTGTTGGCTCAGTAAAGAAGACAAGTCTTCCTCCTGTTCCTAATGGTGTAGTGTCAGCCACATCTGGAATACAGCTCACAACTGGGGGGACATTGTCCTCTAAAATATGGAAAGACAAAATATTCTTTTGGAGACTGATGATGTCTTGTTTAGAGTTCAAGTTGAGTTATCAGTGTAATGTTACTCACATCACAGTGATCTTGCCGCCATTTATCATATAGGTGTTTTCTCTGCCAACAGCTTTAAATCTTTAGCAATTACATGATTGTACACATACCTGTAGTCACTGTGACAGTAAAAATGCAAAAAGCATTATTTCCACTTGGGTCAACAAAGATGTATGTCACTTGTGTTGTTCCTTGGCTGAAAAAGTCTCCAGGTGCATGACTTCTAGACTGAAGAGAAACAACTCCTGAGTTATCAGCAGCTGTTGGCTCTGTCCAAAACACAGTGATACCAGTGCTGTCAATTGTCACTATTCTTGTGATGTCTTGAATGCAGGTTACATCAGGTGGTGTATCATCAACTGAAAAAATGAAACGAAGAGTCTAAAAGCTAATGGAACTTGCTGGTAATATTAAAATTCATTTAAAATTTTCAACATTAATACTTTTTCTTTGAATGGATAATGCCAGGTCCTGAAGTAAGAAACAGTCACAAATTATGATTGTATTACTGAGATATTGAGCAAATCATGTCAAAGTGCTGAAATTATGATTCTCAGCAATTATCTGTTTTCATAGCAAACCTAGATTTCATAGCATACCAATGCTAAACATCAATATTTTCTAGGTGTATCCCAATAAATTCTGACAGAAAGAAGTGTTTTGATCACCCCAAAAGCTCAGAATATAGTTCATCTGGTGAAACTATACAGAAATGTAAAAGGATTATGAACTGCTTCAAAATAAAACACAATGGTATTTAAAAGAAAGATGTATCAGCTTACTCATATCAATTGTCACAACTTTAAGCTATGCATAGAATCAATTGATATTTGCAGTTGCTAACTGATATGTACAGTTTGTACTGCCATGACTTATATTCAACTATCAATGAAAACAGCTCTCACACTACTACTTTACTGTTGATCAAATACTTGAATGTAGTCAACACTTTTCTGTCTATTATAATTACAGTCATCAAACTTTACTAACCACAAATTGAAATGAATACACATGTGTTACACTTTGTAATATTATTACTGACAAACAAGCACAGGTTAAGTTACCCTCCACTACTATGATATCAAAAACACAATCAGCTGTGTTCCCACTTGGATCTGCAAAGATGTAAGTCACTGTTGTTGTTCCTGTCTGAAAGAACTGTCCGGGTCTTCGTGTAGCTGACAGAACTGATGCTGTTCCTGAATTGTCTGTAGCTGTTGGCTCTGTAAAGTCTACCGCAACACCAAAGCTATTAAGCGGTATCTCTCGTGTAATATCATTGATGCAGCTGACCACAGGTGGTATATTGTCCACTGAGGATGGAAAAACAGTTTAACTACCAAGAAAGCTGAAATAAATTCTGTACACTATCATAAAAAGTAGCTACATTAAGAATATTTGGTGACTTATATTTAATAATCAGCAACACATTCAGTTAAACAGATACCTGTGAGAGATTTGGAGAACAGCCATACAGCATGATACAGTAGGATACACATTTTATAAACATTATCAAGCAAAGCTCATGAACCATATAGCAGTTATTGATTTGTAGCTGACTCTTTTGGTCTGAGCAGGAGCTTCTATTAAAATCAGTCTTTAGAAATTGATGATATGATACATTTATCACAACCTCAACAACTAAATCAACTGAAGATAGCACACATTCATCAGTACTAGTTGTAGCTGTACTATGGTTTGCATCACAAACAATTAAGGAATTCTTTTTCTAGATAACAATAATAATAAAAAAAAAAGGTTTATATTGCCCACATATTTACACTGCAGAGCACTCAAAGCACAAAGAAATTGTAACCAATATATAGACACCCAGACAGACATACACGCACACACACACAAAGAAACACTATCAAAGAAATTAAGAAATGTCATCAAAAGCCTAAGCCACTAAATAAGTAATCTGTTTCTTCATAAAAGTACTGATACCTATGGCCAACTTGATTTCAAGAGGTGATTTATTCTACATAAATGGAACTGTAATGACAAAAGATATTTCCCTCCACACTGCATATCTCAATAATGCCCATGTTATTAATATTCTAAAAGTTACAGAAGAATATATGTTGTAATTAACAGTGTTATATGCTCCATAGTTATCTTTCAGGAAGTTTACATGATAGGGCATCTGTATTTCTAAAAGTTACAGAAGAATATATGTTGTAATCAACAGTGTTATATGCTCCATAGTTATCTTTCAGGAAGTATACACGATAGGGCATCTGTATTTATATAACTTAATGCATAAAATATTCATCTTTGGCACTTTTGATTAAGTAACCATTATTCTTAAATCTCCTTGAATGCTGACCTTCAGTAGACAGGTTGTTCAATGTCACATGTCTATCCTTGCTTGAAACCATAGCATAAATTCAGTTCAAAGTTAGTAGGACAAACTGGATAAAGGTGACAGTTGTATTCATTACATAGAGCAAAGACAACAAAGCTATGACATACCTTCAGTAATGATGATGTTAAATGAACATTCGGCTGTATTTCCTGATGGATCTATAAACACATATGTTACTTGTGTGGTTCCACTCTGGAAGAATTGTCCAGGAGTATGAGTCCTCGATTGGACATTTGCAGTCCCAGAGTTATCAGTAGCAGTAGGTTCACGGAATTGGACCGCGGTGCCAAATCCATTAAGAGGTATGGTCCCTGATACATCTAGTCCTACACAAGCTATCACTGGTGGTACTTCGTCAACTGAAGATTAAAAAGTTGAAATGTTTAATCAAATTGGCAACTCAACATTGAAACAAATACATTTGTTAAGAGCATATATTTACACAGAGCGCTATTTATTACATCAAGAATTTGCTGCAAATTGACTTTGAAAGAGCAAGGAAATTGTCAACTTAATTACAGTTTAAACTAAACATACAATATATATGAACCTTCACATCAACTTAGATTTGGCTGATCGAGAAATTACAAAGTTTGCATGCTGTAAAACTACTTCAGACAAACTCTTATGATGTTTTGTTCAAAATCCTTTCCATCTACTATATCGATCAGCAACACAATCATTGAGTGTGATTTGTATTGCGGAGCAATAAGGCTTAGCTTTGAACTTAATTGTATATAAAAAGACTTACTTTCAGTGACATTGACCCTGAATGTGCATTCAGCTGTGTTTCCAGCAGGATCAACAAAGATATAAGTTATTTGTGTGACTCCTGAAATAAAGAAGGTTCCTGGACCGTGGGTTCTTTGCTGAAGTGAAACAACTCCAGAGTCATCAGTTGCTGTTGGCTCAGTAAAGAAGACAAGTCTTCCTCCTGTTCCTAATGGTGTAGTGTCAGCCACATCTGGAATACAGCTCACAACTGGGGGGACGTTGTCCTCTAAAATATGGAAAGACAAAATATTCTTTTGGAGACTGATGATGTCTTGTTTAGAGTTCAAGTTGAGTTATCAGTGTAATGTTACTCACATCACAGTGATCTTGCCATTTATCATATAGGTGTTTTCTCTGCCAACAGCTTTAAATCTTTAGCAATTACATGATTGTACACATACCTGTAGTCACTGTGACAGTAAAAATGCAAAAAGCATTATTTCCACTTGGGTCAACAAAGATGTATGTCACTTGTGTTGTTCCTTGGCTGAAAAGGTCTCCAGGTGCATGACTTCTAGACTGAAGAGAAACAACTCCTGAGTTATCAGCAGCTGTTGGCTCTGTCCAAAACACAGTGATACCAGTGCTGTCAATTGTCACTATTCTTGTGATGTCTTGAATGCAGGTTACATCAGGTGGTGTATCATCAACTGAAAAAATGAAACGAAGAGTCTAAAAGCTAATGGAACTTGCTGGTAATATTAAAATTCATTTAAAATTTTCAACATTAATACTTTTTCTTTGAATGGATAATGCCAGGTCCTGAAGTAAGAAACAGTCACAAATTATGATTGTATTACTGAGATATTGAGCAAATCATGTCAAAGTGCTGAAATTATGATTCTCAGCAATTATCTGTTTTCATAGCAAACCTAGATTTCATAGCATACCAATGCTAAACATCAATATTTTCTAGGTGTATCCCAATAAATTCTGGCAGAAAGAAGTGTTTTGATCACCCCAAATGCTCAGAATATAGTTCATCTGGTGAAACTATACAGAAATGTAAAAGGATTATGAACTGCTTCAAAATAAAACACAATGGTATTTAAAAGAAAGATGTATCAGCTTACTCATATCCATTGTCACAACTTTAAGCTATGCATAGAATCAATTGATATTTGCAGTTGCTAACTGATATGTACAGTTTGTACTCCCATGACTTATAGTCAACTATCAATGAAAACAGCTCTCACACTACTACTTTACTGTTGATCAAATACTTGAATGTAGTCAACACTTTTCTGTCTATTATAATTACAGTCATCAAACTTTACTAACCACAAATTGAAATGAATACACATGTGTTACACTTTGTAATATTATTACTGACAAACAAGCACAGGTTAAGTTACCCTCCACTACTATGATATCAAAAACACAATCAGCTGTGTTCCCACTTGGATCTGCAAAGATGTAAGTCACTGTTGTTGTTCCTGTCTGAAAGAACTGTCCGGGTCTTCGTGTAGCTGACAGAACTGATGCTGTTCCTGAATTGTCTGTAGCTGTTGGCTCTGTAAAGTCTACCGCAACACCAAAGCTATTAAGCGGTATCTCTCGTGTAATATCATTGATGCAGCTGACCACAGGTGGTATATTGTCCACTGAGGATGGAAAAACAGTTTAACTACCAAGAAAGCTGAAATAAATTCTGTACACTATCATAAAAAGTAGCTACATTAAGAATATTTGGTGACTTATATTTAATAATCAGCAACACATTCAGTTAAACAGATACCTGTGAGAGATTTGGAGAACAGCCATACAGCATGATACAGTAGGATAAACATTTTATAAACATTATCAAGCAAAGCTCATGAACCATATAGCAGTTACTGATTTGTAGCTGACTCTTTTGGTCTGAGCAGGAGCTTCTATTAAAATCAGTCTTTAGAAATTGATGATATGATACATTTATCACAACCTCAACAACTAAATCAACTGAAGATAGCACACATTCATCAGTACTAGTTGTAGCTGTACTATGGTTTGCATCACAAACAATTAAGGAATTCTTTTTCTAGATAACAATAATAATATAAAAAAAAGGTTTATATTGCCCACATATTTACACTGCAGAGCACTCAAAGCACAAAGAAATTGTAACCAATATATAGACACCCAGACAGACATACACGCACACACACACAAAGAAACACTATCAAAGAAATTAAGAAATGTCATCAAAAGCCTAAGCCACTAAATAAGTAATCTGTTTCTTCATAAAAGTACTGATACCTATGGCCAACTTGATTTCAAGAGGTGATTTATTCTACATAAATGGAACTGTAATGACAAAAGATATTTCCCTCCACACTGCATATCTCAATAATGCCCATGTTATTAATATTCTAAAAGTTACAGAAGAATATATGTTGTAATTAACAGTGTTATATGCTCCATAGTTATCTTTCAGGAAGTTTACACGATAGGGCATCTGTATTTCTAAAAGTTACAGAAGAATATATGTTGTAATCAACAGTGTTATATGCTCCATAGTTATCTTTCAGGAAGTATACACGATAGGGCATCTGTATTTATATAACTTAATGCATAAAATATTCATCTTTGGCACTTTTGATCAAGTAACCATTATTCTTAAATCTCCTTGAATGCTGACCTTCAGTAGACAGGTTGTTAAATGTCACATGTCTATCCTTGCTTGAAACCATAGCATAGATCTAGCTCAAAGTTAGTAGGACAAACTGGAAAAAGGTGACAGTTGTATTCATTACACAGAGCAAAGACGACAAAGCTATGACATACCTTCAGTAATGATGATGTTAAATGAACATTCGGCTGTATTTCCTGATGGATCTATAAACACATATGTTACTTGTGTGGTTCCACTCTGGAAGAATTGTCCAGGAGCATGAGTCCTTGATTGGACATTTGCAGTCCCAGAGTTATCAGTAGCAGTAGGTTCACGGAATTGGACCGTGGTGCCAAATCCATTAAGAGGTATGGTCCCTGATACATCTAGTCCTACACAAGCTATCACTGGTGGTACTTCGTCAACTGAAGATTAAAAAGTTGAAATGTTTAATCAAATTGGCAACTCAACATTGAAACTACATTTGTTAAGAGCATATATTCACACAGAGCGCTATTTATTACATCAAGAATTTGCTGCAAATTGACTTTGAAAGAGCAAGGAAATTGTCAACTTAATTACAGTTTAAACTAAACATACAATATATATATACACCTTCACATCAACTTAGATTTGGTTGATATAGAAATGACAAAGTTTGCATGCTGTAAAACTACTTCAGACAAACTCTTATGATGTTTTGTTCAAAATCCTTTCCATCTACTATATCGATCAGCAACACAATCATTGAGTGTGATTTGTATTGCGGAGCAATAAGGCTTAGCTATGAACTTAATTGTATATAAAAAGACTTACTTTCAGTGACATTGACCCTGAATGTGCATTCAGCTGTGTTTCCAGCAGGATCAACAAAGATATAAGTTACTTGTGTTACTCCTGAACTATAGAAGGTTCCTGGACCGTGGGTTCTTTGCTGAAGTGAAACAACTCCAGAGTCATCAGTTGCTGTTGGCTCAGTAAAGAAGACAAGTCTTCCTCCTGTTCCTAATGGTGTAGTGTCAGCCACATCTGGAATACAGCTCACAACTGGGGGGACGTTGTCCTCTAAAATATGGAAAGACAAAATATTCTTTTGGAGACTGATGATGTCTTGTTTAGAGTTCAAGTTGAGTTATCAGTGTAATGTTACTCACATCACAGTGATCTTGCCATTTATCATATAGGTGTTTTCTCTGCCAACAGCTTTAAATCTTTAGCAATTACACGATTGTACACATACCTGTAGTCACTGTGACAGTAAAAATGCAAAAAGCATTATTTCCACTTGGGTCAACAAAGATGTATGTCACTTGTGTTGTTCCTTGGCTGAAAAAGTCTCCAGGTGCATGACTTCTAGACTGAAGAGAAACAACTCCTGAGTTATCAGCAGCTGTTGGCTCTGTCCAAAACACAGTGATACCAGTGCTGTCAATTGTCACTATTCTTGTGATGTCTTGAATGCAGGTTACATCAGGTGGTGTATCATCAACTGAAAAAATGAAACGAAGAGTCTAAAAGCTAATGGAACTTGCTGGTAATATTAAAATTCATTTAAAATTTTCAACATTAATACTTTTTCTTTGAATGGATAATGCCAGGTCCTGAAGTAAGAAACAGTCACAAATTATGATTGTATTACTGAGATATTGAGCAAATCATGTCAAAGTGCTGAAATTATGATTCTCAGCAATTATCTGTTTTCATAGCAAACCTAGATTTCATAGCATACCAATGCTAAACATCAATATTTTCTAGGTGTATCCCAATAAATTCTGGCAGAAAGAAGTGTTTTGATCACCCCAAATGCTCAGAATATAGTTCATCTGGTGAAACTATACAGAAATGTAAAAGGATTATGAACTGCTTCAAAATAAAACACAATGGTATTTAAAAGAAAGATGTATCAGCTTACTCATATCCATTGTCACAACTTTAAGCTATGCATAGAATCAATTGATATTTGCAGTTGCTAACTGATATGTACAGTTTGTACTGCCATGACTTATAGTCAACTATCAATGAAAACAGCTCTCACACTACTACTTTACTGTTGATCAAATACTTGAATGTAGTCAACACTTTTCTGTCTATTATAATTACAGTCATCAAACTTTACTAACCACAAATTGAAATGAATACACATGTGTTACACTTTGTAATATTATTACTGACAAACAAGCACAGGTTAAGTTACCCTCCACTACTATGATATCAAAAACACAATCAGCTGTGTTCCCACTTGGATCTGCAAAGATGTAAGTCACTGTTGTTGTTCCTGTCTGAAAGAACTGTCCGGGTCTTCGTGTAGCTGACAGAACTGATGCTGTTCCTGAATTGTCTGTAGCTGTTGGCTCTGTAAAGTCTACCGCAACACCAAAGCTATTAAGCGGTATCTCTCGTGTAATATCATTGATGCAGCTGACCACAGGTGGTATATTGTCCACTGAGGATGGAAAAACAGTTTAACTACCAAGAAAGCTGAAATAAATTCTGTACACTATCATAAAAAGTAGCTACATTAAGAATATTTGGTGACTTATATTTAATAATCAGCAACACATTCAGTTAAACAGATACCTCCCTTACCCAACACGAATAACTATTAAGTATTCGCTAAGTATTCGCTAAGTATTCGAATAGCTATATAGTTGGTATTTCAAAAATTTAAGCATTCAGACTTTAGAATAACTAATTGAATACTTAAAATAACTATTCCAATAGGTATTCGAATACGTCTTTCCTTCGAATGCTTAGAGAATGCTAAATATAGCTATTCCAATAAGTATTCGAACACCTATTTCATTGAATGCCTATTCGAATACTTATTTCCTTTTGTAAGACGGTCAGCTCTTACATAAAGTTTTGTTTTGTACCATAGTTTTACTTGTTTATTAGGTGCATTGTGCACTGAACAGAGGGGCTATACATTTGTACAGTATATTTGTATGTTGTCTTGTGGATTAAAACCTCTACACTTCTACCTCTTCTAGGTTGCTAGGCAACTATCTTGTTCTTCCTGGAAATTAGCTCTCATAGGAAATGGGGTCTGTGTGTGTATATTTTAGTAACAAAGGGAGTTTTGTGAGGGGTATAAGGAGTTAGGCAGTTGGCTATAAGTATCTGAGCAAGGCAGTTGCAAAAGAAGAGAAAGATAGTTTTAATGGCTGGATAGTTTGTTTTAAACCTTAATTTACATAGTTCAAGTTACTGTAGTCCTTATCATTTTATGGAAGTTGTGATATTCAACTGACAGTCTGGGACACTATTTTATTATAAAGGATATTATTTTACAATAAAGTATATTCCGGGACACCATTTCTTATAAAGGACATTATTTTACTACAGAGGATATTGACATTATTGTACTGAAGGATACCCTGCGACACCATTGCCTATAAATTGAAGGATAATACTTTAATGGAATCGGACATTCTTAATACCATTTATTGTTTTTAACTATTTCTGATGTTGTAGAATATCTGATGTCGTGGAAGATATGATGTCATAGCATACTTGATGTCACCAGCAGGCCAACTCACCAGAACAGACTTTTAAATTAAGTGTATTTACTTTAACATTTTTGTGTGACCTCACGACTGTAAGTTATTTTATTTAATTCTTTGGCAGATCAGCTGAATATTGTTTGTTATTCATAATTATTATTCTTTTGATCCAATCCGGTTGAGTTTTCCAGTTTTGATGTATCTGCCCTGTGTTTGGTCTTCCAACCAAACCCAGAGTTCTCTGATCAAGAACAAACATTTTTTTCAGTGGCTAACACCCTTACACTTTGAACAGCGCAAAAATATTTGAAATATACCATGGAGGATTTAATAGCTGAAGCGTTTCCAAAATTTCATCAATCATATTCATAAGACCTACTGTTTTAGTATTCTGTGCTTAATACTCCATTTCAAATAGATATTTATTCCTTGTGAATGTTATTCAACTTTTAATAGCAGATTTAATCAAGAAGCTAGGACAACAAGCTGGCCAAATTCCTAACTCTCCTTACTTGGAACTAATTAGCATACAAGTATTCAATAAGTATTCAAGTAAGTATTCAGAAACCTGTTAAGCCTTCATAACATAACTAATTAGCATACAAGTATTCGAATACTAGCGAATAAGTATTCGAATACTAGCGAATAAGTATTCGAATAACTATAAGTATTCGTCAGAGCTGAATTATTTAAATGAGCGAATACTTATATGTAAATGAGCTAAGTATTCAAATAGCTATTCCAAAAGCTACTCGAATACCTATTCGAATAGCTATTCGAATAGCTATTCGAATAGCTATTCGAATACCTAACAGGTATTCGAATACTTAACTCATTTACATAATTCGGCTCTGACGAAGGCTTATAGTTATTCGTATTAGTATTCGAATACTTATTTTGTACTGTGTGTTATATGGTAGATTTTCTGAATACTAAGGAAATCTTTGAATACTTATCGAATACTTATCGAATATATTCGTGTTAGGTAAGGGCTGTGAGAGATTTGGAGAACAGCCATACAGCATGATACAGTAGGATAAACATTTTATAAACATTATCAAGCAAAGCTCATGAACCATATAGCAGTTATTGATTTGTAGCTGACTCTTTTGGTCTGAGCAGGAGCTTCTATTAAAATCAGTCTTTAGAAATTGATGATATGATACATTTATCACAACCTCAACAACTAAATCAACTGAAGATAGCACACATTCATCAGTACTAGTTGTAGCTGTACTATGGTTTGCATCACAAACAATTAAGGAATTCTTTTTCTAGATAACAATAATAATATAAAAAAAATGGTTTATATTGCCCACATATTTACACTGCAGAGCACTCAAAGCACAAAGAAATTGTAACCAATATATAGACACCCAGACAGACATACACGCACACACACACAAAGAAACACTATCAAAGAAATTAAGAAATGTCATCAAAAGCCTAAGCCACTAAATAAGTAATCTGTTTCTTCATAAAAGTACTGATACCTATGGCCAACTTGATTTCAAGAGGTGATTTATTCTACATAAATGGAACTGTAATGACAAAAGATATTTCCCTCCACACTGCATATCTCAATAATGCCCATGTTATTAATATTCTAAAAGTTACAGAAGAATATATGTTGTAATTAACAGTGTTATATGCTCCATAGTTATCTTTCAGGAAGTTTACACGATAGGGCATCTGTATTTCTAAAAGTTACAGAAGAATATATGTTGTAATCAACAGTGTTATATGCTCCATAGTTATCTTTCAGGAAGTATACACGATAGGGCATCTGTATTTATATAACTTAATGCATAAAATATTCATCTTTGGCACTTTTGATCAAGTAACCATTATTCTTAAATCTCCTTGAATGCTGACCTTCAGTAGACAGGTTGTTCAATGTCACATGTCTATCCTTGCTTGAAACCATAGCATAAATTCAGTTCAAAGTTAGTAGGACAAACTGGATAAAGGTGACAGTTGTATTCATTACATAGAGCAAAGACAACAAAGCTATGACATACCTTCAGTAATGATGATGTTAAATGAACATTCGGCTGTATTTCCTGATGGATCTATAAACACATATGTTACTTGTGTGGTTCCACTCTGGAAGAATTGTCCAGGAGCATGAGTCCTTGATTGGACATTTGCAGTTCCAGAGTTATCAGTAGCAGTAGGTTCACGGAATTGGACCGTGGTGCCAAATCCATTAAGAGGTATGGTCCCTGATACATCTAGTCCTACACAAGCTATCACTGGTGGTACTTCGTCAACTGAAGATTAAAAAGTTGAAATGTTTAATCAAATTGGCAACTCAACATTGAAACAAATACATTTGTTAAGAGCATATATTTACACAGAGCGCTATTTATTACATCAAGAATTTGCTGCAAATTGACTTTGAAAGAGCAAGGAAATTGTCAACTTAATTACAGTTTAAACTAAACATACAATATATATAAACTTTCACATCAACTTAGATTTGGCTGATCGAGAAATTACAAAGTTTGCATGCTGTAAAACTACTTCAGACAAACTCTTATGATGTTTTGTTCAAAATCCTTTCCATCTACTATATCGATCAGCAACACAATCATTGAGTGTGATTTGTATTGCGGGGCAATAAGGCTTAGCTTTGAACTTATTTGTATATAAAAAAGACTTACTTTCAGTGACAATGACCCTGAATGTATATCAGCTGTGTTTCTAGCAGAATCAACAAAGGTATAAGTTACTTGTGTTACTGAGATATGCAGTGTGGAGGGAAATAGCTTTTGTCATTACAGTTCCATTTATGTAGAATGAATCACCTCTTGAAATCAAGTTGGCCATACGTATCAGTACTTTTAAGAAGATACAGATTACTTATTTAGTGGCTAAGGCTTTAGATGACATTTCTTAATTTCTTTGATAGTGTTTCTTTGTGTGTGTGCGTGTGTCTTTCTGGGTGTCTATATATTGGTTATTTCTTCTACATATTTATTCTACATAAATGGAACTGTAATGACAAAAGATATTTCCCTCCACACTGCATATCTCAATAATGCCCATGTTATTAATATTCTAAAAGTTACAGAAGAATATATGTTGTAATTAACAGTGTTATATGCTCCATAGTTATCTTTCAGGAAGTTTACACGATAGGGCATCTGTATTTCTAAAAGTTACAGAAGAATATATGTTGTAATCAACAGTGTTATATGCTCCATAGTTATCTTTCAGGAAGTATACACGATAGGGCATCTGTATTTATATAACTTAATGCATAAAATATTCATCTTTGGCACTTTTGATCAAGTAACCATTATTCTTAAATCTCCTTGAATGCTGACCTTCAGTAGACAGGTTGTTCAATGTCACATGTCTATCCTTGCTTGAAACCATAGCATAAATTCAGTTCAAAGTTAGTAGGACAAACTGGATAAAGGTGACAGTTGTATTCATTACATAGAGCAAAGACAACAAAGCTATGACATACCTTCAGTAATGATGATGTTAAATGAACATTCGGCTGTATTTCCTGATGGATCTATAAACACATATGTTACTTGTGTGGTTCCACTCTGGAAGAATTGTCCAGGAGTATGAGTCCTCGATTGGACATTTGCAGTCCCAGAGTTATCAGTAGCAGTAGGTTCACGGAATTGGACCGCGGTGCCAAATCCATTAAGAGGTATGGTCCCTGATACATCTAGTCCTACACAAGCTATCACTGGTGGTACTTCGTCAACTGAAGATTAAAAAGTTGAAATGTTTAATCAAATTGGCAACTCAACATTGAAACAAATACATTTGTTAAGAGCATATATTTACACAGAGCGCTATTTATTACATCAAGAATTTGCTGCAAATTGACTTTGAAAGAGCAAGGAAATTGTCAACTTAATTACAGTTTAAACTAAACATACAATATATATGAACCTTCACATCAACTTAGATTTGGCTGATCGAGAAATTACAAAGTTTGCATGCTGTAAAACTACTTCAGACAAACTCTTATGATGTTTTGTTCAAAATCCTTACCATCTACTATATCGATCAGCAACACAATCATTGAGTGTGATTTGTATTGCGGAGCAATAAGGCTTAGCTTTGAACTTAATTGTATATAAAAAGACTTACTTTCAGTGACATTGACCCTGAATGTGCATTCAGCTGTGTTTCCAGCAGGATCAACAAAGATATAAGTTACTTGTGTGACTCCTGAACTAAAGAAGGTTCCTGGACCGTGGGTTCTTTGCTGAAGTGAAACAACTCCAGAGTCATCAGTTGCTGTTGGCTCAGTAAAGAAGACAAGTCTTCCTCCTGTTCCTAATGGTGTAGTGTCAGCCACATCTGGAATACAGCTCACAACTGGGGGGACGTTGTCCTCTAAAATATGGAAAGACAAAATATTCTTTTGGAGACTGATGATGTCTTGTTTAGAGTTCAAGTTGAGTTATCAGTGTAATGTTACTCACATCACAGTGATCTTGCCATTTATCATATAGGTGTTTTCTCTGCCAACAGCTTTAAATCTTTAGCAATTACATGATTGTACACATACCTGTAGCCACTGTGACAGTAAAAATGCAAAAAGCATTATTTCCACTTGGGTCAACAAAGATGTATGTCACTTGTGTTGTTCCTTGGCTGAAAAAGTCTCCAGGTGCATGACTTCTAGACTGAAGAGAAACAACTCCTGAGTTATCAGCAGCTGTTGGCTCTGTCCAAAACACAGTGATACCAGTGCTGTCAATTGTCACTATTCTTGTGATGTCTTGAATGCAGGTTACATCAGGTGGTGTATCATCAACTGAAAAAATGAAACGAAGAGTCTAAAAGCTAATGGAACTTGCTGGTAATATTAAAATTCATTTAAAATTTTCAACATTAATACTTTTTCTTTGAATGGATAATGCCAGGTCCTGAAGTAAGAAACAGTCACAAATTATGATTGTATTACTGAGATATTGAGCAAATCATGTCAAAGTGCTGAAATTATGATTCTCAGCAATTATCTGTTTTCATAGCAAACCTAGATTTCATAGCATACCAATGCTAAACATCAATATTTTCTAGGTGTATCCCAATAAATTCTGACAGAAAGAAGTGTTTTGATCACCCCAAAAGCTCAGAATATAGTTCATCTGGTGAAACTATACAGAAATGTAAAAGGATTATGAACTGCTTCAAAATAAAACACAATGGTATTTAAAAGAAAGATGTATCAGCTTACTCATATCAATTGTCACAACTTTAAGCTATGCATAGAATCAATTGATATTTGCAGTTGCTAACTGATATGTACAGTTTGTACTGCCATGACTTATATTCAACTATCAATGAAAACAGCTCTCACACTACTACTTTACTGTTGATCAAATACTTGAATGTAGTCAACACTTTTCTGTCTATTATAATTACAGTCATCAAACTTTACTAACCACAAATTGAAATGAATACACATGTGTTACACTTTGTAATATTATTACTGACAAACAAGCACAGGTTAAGTTACCCTCCACTACTATGATATCAAAAACACAATCAGCTGTGTTCCCACTTGGATCTGCAAAGATGTAAGTCACTGTTGTTGTTCCTGTCTGAAAGAACTGTCCGGGTCTTCGTGTAGCTGACAGAACTGATGCTGTTCCTGAATTGTCTGTAGCTGTTGGCTCTGTAAAGTCTACCGCAACACCAAAGCTATTAAGCGGTATCTCTCGTGTAATATCATTGATGCAGCTGACCACAGGTGGTATATTGTCCACTGAGGATGGAAAAACAGTTTAACTACCAAGAAAGCTGAAATAAATTCTGTACACTATCATAAAAAGTAGCTACATTAAGAATATTTGGTGACTTATATTTAATAATCAGCAACACATTCAGTTAAACAGATACCTGTGAGAGATTTGGAGAACAGCCATACAGCATGATACAGTAGGATAAACATTTTATAAACATTATCAAGCAAAGCTCATGAACCATATAGCAGTTATTGATTTGTAGCTGACTCTTTTGGTCTGAGCAGGAGCTTCTATTAAAATCAGTCTTTAGAAATTGATGATATGATACATTTATCACAACCTCAACAACTAAATCAACTGAAGATAGCACACATTCATCAGTACTAGTTGTAGCTGTACTATGGTTTGCATCACAAACAATTAAGGAATTCTTTTTCTAGATAACAATAATAATATAAAAAAAATGGTTTATATTGCCCACATATTTACACTGCAGAGCACTCAAAGCACAAAGAAATTGTAACCAATATATAGACACCCAGACAGACATACACGCACACACACACAAAGAAACACTATCAAAGAAATTAAGAAATGTCATCAAAAGCCTAAGCCACTAAATAAGTAATCTGTTTCTTCATAAAAGTACTGATACCTATGGCCAACTTGATTTCAAGAGGTGATTTATTCTACATAAATGGAACTGTAATGACAAAAGATATTTCCCTCCACACTGCATATCTCAATAATGCCCATGTTATTAATATTCTAAAAGTTACAGAAGAATATATGTTGTAATTAACAGTGTTATATGCTCCATAGTTATCTTTCAGGAAGTTTACACGATAGGGCATCTGTATTTCTAAAAGTTACAGAAGAATATATGTTGTAATCAACAGTGTTATATGCTCCATAGTTATCTTTCAGGAAGTATACACAATAGGGCATCTGTATTTATATAACTTAATGCATAAAATATTCATCTTTGGCACTTTTGATCAAGTAACCATTATTCTTAAATCTCCTTGAATGCTGACCTTCAGTAGACAGGTTGTTCAATGTCACATGTCTATCCTTGCTTGAAACCATAGCATAAATTCAGTTCAAAGTTAGTAGGACAAACTGGATAAAGGTGACAGTTGTATTCATTACATAGAGCAAAGACAACAAAGCTATGACATACCTTCAGTAATGATGATGTTAAATGAACATTCGGCTGTATTTCCTGATGGATCTATAAACACATATGTTACTTGTGTGGTTCCACTCTGGAAGAATTGTCCAGGAGTATGAGTCCTCGATTGGACATTTGCAGTCCCAGAGTTATCAGTAGCAGTAGGTTCACGGAATTGGACCGCGGTGCCAAATCCATTAAGAGGTATGGTCCCTGATACATCTAGTCCTACACAAGCTATCACTGGTGGTACTTCGTCAACTGAAGATTAAAAAGTTGAAATGTTTAATCAAATTGGCAACTCAACATTGAAACAAATACATTTGTTAAGAGCATATATTTACACAGAGCGCTATTTATTACATCAAGAATTTGCTGCAAATTGACTTTGAAAGAGCAAGGAAATTGTCAACTTAATTACAGTTTAAACTAAACATACAATATATATGAACCTTCACATCAACTTAGATATGGCTGATCGAGAAATTACAAAGTTTGCATGCTGTAAAACTACTTCAGACAAACTCTTATGATGTTTTGTTCAAAATCCTTACCATCTACTATATCGATCAGCAACACAATCATTGAGTGTGATTTGTATTGCGGAGCAATAAGGCTTAGCTTTGAACTTAATTGTATATAAAAAGACTTACTTTCAGTGACATTGACCCTGAATGTGCATTCAGCTGTGTTTCCAGCAGGATCAACAAAGATATAAGTTACTTGTGTGACTCCTGAACTAAAGAAGGTTCCTGGACCGTGGGTTCTTTGCTGAAGTGAAACAACTCCAGAGTCATCAGTTGCTGTTGGCTCAGTAAAGAAGACAAGTCTTCCTCCTGTTCCTAATGGTGTAGTGTCAGCCACATCTGGAATACAGCTCACAACTGGGGGGACGTTGTCCTCTAAAATATGGAAAGACAAAATATTCTTTTGGAGACTGATGATGTCTTGTTTAGAGTTCAAGTTGAGTTATCAGTGTAATGTTACTCACATCACAGTGATCTTGCCATTTATCATATAGGTGTTTTCTCTGCCAACAGCTTTAAATCTTTAGCAATTACATGATTGTACACATACCTGTAGCCACTGTGACAGTAAAAATGCAAAAAGCATTATTTCCACTTGGGTCAACAAAGATGTATGTCACTTGTGTTGTTCCTTGGCTGAAAAAGTCTCCAGGTGCATGACTTCTAGACTGAAGAGAAACAACTCCTGAGTTATCAGCAGCTGTTGGCTCTGTCCAAAACACAGTGATACCAGTGCTGTCAATTGTCACTATTCTTGTGATGTCTTGAATGCAGGTTACATCAGGTGGTGTATCATCAACTGAAAAAATGAAACGAAGAGTCTAAAAGCTAATGGAACTTGCTGGTAATATTAAAATTCATTTAAAATTTTCAACATTAATACTTTTTCTTTGAATGGATAATGCCAGGTCCTGAAGTAAGAAACAGTCACAAATTATGATTGTATTACTGAGATATTGAGCAAATCATGTCAAAGTGCTGAAATTATGATTCTCAGCAATTATCTGTTTTCATAGCAAACCTAGATTTCATAGCATACCAATGCTAAACATCAATATTTTCTAGGTGTATCCCAATAAATTCTGACAGAAAGAAGTGTTTTGATCACCCCAAAAGCTCAGAATATAGTTCATCTGGTGAAACTATACAGAAATGTAAAAGGATTATGAACTGCTTCAAAATAAAACACAATGGTATTTAAAAGAAAGATGTATCAGCTTACTCATATCAATTGTCACAACTTTAAGCTATGCATAGAATCAATTGATATTTGCAGTTGCTAACTGATATGTACAGTTTGTACTGCCATGACTTATATTCAACTATCAATGAAAACAGCTCTCACACTACTACTTTACTGTTGATCAAATACTTGAATGTAGTCAACACTTTTCTGTCTATTATAATTACAGTCATCAAACTTTACTAACCACAAATTGAAATGAATACACATGTGTTACACTTTGTAATATTATTACTGACAAACAAGCACAGGTTAAGTTACCCTCCACTACTATGATATCAAAAACACAATCAGCTGTGTTCCCACTTGGATCTGCAAAGATGTAAGTCACTGTTGTTGTTCCTGTCTGAAAGAACTGTCCGGGTCTTCGTGTAGCTGACAGAACTGATGCTGTTCCTGAATTGTCTGTAGCTGTTGGCTCTGTAAAGTCTACCGCAACACCAAAGCTATTAAGCGGTATCTCTCGTGTAATATCATTGATGCAGCTGACCACAGGTGGTATATTGTCCACTGAGGATGGAAAAACAGTTTAACTACCAAGAAAGCTGAAATAAATTCTGTACACTATCATAAAAAGTAGCTACATTAAGAATATTTGGTGACTTATATTTAATAATCAGCAACACATTCAGTTAAACAGATACCTGTGAGAGATTTGGAGAACAGCCATACAGCATGATACAGTAGGATAAACATTTTATAAACATTATCAAGCAAAGCTCATGAACCATATAGCAGTTATTGATTTGTAGCTGACTCTTTTGGTCTGAGCAGGAGCTTCTATTAAAATCAGTCTTTAGAAATTGATGATATGATACATTTATCACAACCTCAACAACTAAATCAACTGAAGATAGCACACATTCATCAGTACTAGTTGTAGCTGTACTATGGTTTGCATCACAAACAATTAAGGAATTCTTTTTCTAGATAACAATAATAATATAAAAAAAATGGTTTATATTGCCCACATATTTACACTGCAGAGCACTCAAAGCACAAAGAAATTGTAACCAATATATAGACACCCAGACAGACATACACGCACACACACACAAAGAAACACTATCAAAGAAATTAAGAAATGTCATCAAAAGCCTAAGCCACTAAATAAGTAATCTGTTTCTTCATAAAAGTACTGATACCTATGGCCAACTTGATTTCAAGAGGTGATTTATTCTACATAAATGGAACTGTAATGACAAAAGATATTTCCCTCCACACTGCATATCTCAATAATGCCCATGTTATTAATATTCTAAAAGTTACAGAAGAATATATGTTGTAATTAACAGTGTTATATGCTCCATAGTTATCTTTCAGGAAGTTTACACGATAGGGCATCTGTATTTCTAAAAGTTACAGAAGAATATATGTTGTAATCAACAGTGTTATATGCTCCATAGTTATCTTTCAGGAAGTATACACGATAGGGCATCTGTATTTATATAACTTAATGCATAAAATATTCATCTTTGGCACTTTTGATCAAGTAACCATTATTCTTAAATCTCCTTGAATGCTGACCTTCAGTAGACAGGTTGTTCAATGTCACATGTCTATCCTTGCTTGAAACCATAGCATAAATTCAGTTCAAAGTTAGTAGGACAAACTGGATAAAGGTGACAGTTGTATTCATTACATAGAGCAAAGACAACAAAGCTATGACATACCTTCAGTAATGATGATGTTAAATGAACATTCGGCTGTATTTCCTGATGGATCTATAAACACATATGTTACTTGTGTGGTTCCACTCTGGAAGAATTGTCCAGGAGTATGAGTCCTCGATTGGACATTTGCAGTCCCAGAGTTATCAGTAGCAGTAGGTTCACGGAATTGGACCGCGGTGCCAAATCCATTAAGAGGTATGGTCCCTGATACATCTAGTCCTACACAAGCTATCACTGGTGGTACTTCGTCAACTGAAGATTAAAAAGTTGAAATGTTTAATCAAATTGGCAACTCAACATTGAAACAAATACATTTGTTAAGAGCATATATTTACACAGAGCGCTATTTATTACATCAAGAATTTGCTGCAAATTGACTTTGAAAGAGCAAGGAAATTGTCAACTTAATTACAGTTTAAACTAAACATACAATATATATGAACCTTCACATCAACTTAGATTTGGCTGATCGAGAAATTACAAAGTTTGCATGCTGTAAAACTACTTCAGACAAACTCTTATGATGTTTTGTTCAAAATCCTTTCCATCTACTATATCGATCAGCAACACAATCATTGAGTGTGATTTGTATTGCGGAGCAATAAGGCTTAGCTTTGAACTTAATTGTATATAAAAAGACTTACTTTCAGTGACATTGACCCTGAATGTGCATTCAGCTGTGTTTCCAGCAGGATCAACAAAGATATAAGTTACTTGTGTGACTCCTGAACTAAAGAAGGTTCCTGGACCGTGGGTTCTTTGCTGAAGTGAAACAACTCCAGAGTCATCAGTTGCTGTTGGCTCAGTAAAGAAGACAAGTCTTCCTCCTGTTCCTAATGGTGTAGTGTCAGCCACATCTGGAATACAGCTCACAACTGGGGGGACGTTGTCCTCTAAAATATGGAAAGACAAAATATTCTTTTGGAGACTGATGATGTCTTGTTTAGAGTTCAAGTTGAGTTATCAGTGTAATGTTACTCACATCACAGTGATCTTGCCATTTATCATATAGGTGTTTTCTCTGCCAACAGCTTTAAATCTTTAGCAATTACATGATTGTACACATACCTGTAGTCACTGTGACAGTAAAAATGCAAAAAGCATTATTTCCACTTGGGTCAACAAAGATGTATGTCACTTGTGTTGTTCCTTGGCTGAAAAAGTCTCCAGGTGCATGACTTCTAGACTGAAGAGAAACAACTCCTGAGTTATCAGCAGCTGTTGGCTCTGTCCAAAACACAGTGATACCAGTGCTGTCAATTGTCACTATTCTTGTGATGTCTTGAATGCAGGTTACATCAGGTGGTGTATCATCAACTGAAAAAATGAAACGAAGAGTCTAAAAGCTAATGGAACTTGCTGGTAATATTAAAATTCATTTAAAATTTTCAACATTAATACTTTTTCTTTGAATGGATAATGCCAGGTCCTGAAGTAAGAAACAGTCACAAATTATGATTGTATTACTGAGATATTGAGCAAATCATGTCAAAGTGCTGAAATTATGATTCTCAGCAATTATCTGTTTTCATAGCAAACCTAGATTTCATAGCATACCAATGCTAAACATCAATATTTTCTAGGTGTATCCCAATAAATTCTGACAGAAAGTGTTTTGATCACCCCAAAAGCTCAGAATATAGTTCATCTGGTGAAACTATACAGAAATGTAAAAGGATTATGAACTGCTTCAAAATAAAACACAATGGTATTTAAAAGAAAGATGTATCAGCTTACTCATATCCATTGTCACAACTTTAAGCTATGCATAGAATCAATTGATATTTGCAGTTGCTAACTGATATGTACAGTTTGTACTGCCATGACTTATATTCAACTATCAATGAAAACAGCTCTCACACTACTACTTTACTGTTGATCAAATACTTGAATGTAGTCAACACTTTTCTGTCTATTATAATTACAGTCATCAAACTTTACTAACCACAAATTGAAATGAATACACATGTGTTACACTTTGTAATATTATTACTGACAAACAAGCACAGGTTAAGTTACCCTCCACTACTATGATATCAAAAACACAATCAGCTGTGTTCCCACTTGGATCTGCAAAGATGTAAGTCACTGTTGTTGTTCCTGTCTGAAAGAACTGTCCGGGTCTTCGTGTAGCTGACAGAACTGATGCTGTTCCTGAATTGTCTGTAGCTGTTGGCTCTGTAAAGTCTACCGCAACACCAAAGCTATTAAGCGGTATCTCTCGTGTAATATCATTGATGCAGCTGACCACAGGTGGTATATTGTCCACTGAGGATGGAAAAACAGTTTAACTACCAAGAAAGCTGAAATAAATTCTGTACACTATCATAAAAAGTAGCTACATTAAGAATATTTGGTGACTTATATTTAATAATCAGCAACACATTCAGTTAAACAGATACCTGTGAGAGATTTGGAGAACAGCCATACAGCATGATACAGTAGGATAAACATTTTATAAACATTATCAAGCAAAGCTCATGAACCATATAGCAGTTATTGATTTGTAGCTGACTCTTTTGGTCTGAGCAGGAGCTTCTATTAAAATCAGTCTTTAGAAATTGATGATATGATACATTTATCACAACCTCAACAACTAAATCAACTGAAGATAGCACACATTCATCAGTACTAGTTGTAGCTGTACTATGGTTTGCATCACAAACAATTAAGGAATTCTTTTTCTAGATAACAATCATAATAACAAAAGGTTTATATTGCCCACATATTTACACTGCAGAGCACTCAAAGCACAAAGAAATTGTAACCAATATATAGACACCCAGACAGACATACACGCACACACACACAAAGAAACACTATCAAAGAAATTAAGAAATGTCATCAAAAGCCTAAGCCACTAAATAAGTAATCTGTTTCTTCATAAAAGTACTGATACCTATGGCCAACTTGATTTCAAGAGGTGATTTATTCTACACAAATGGAACTGTAATGACAAAAGATATTTCCCTCCACACTGAATATCTTAATAATGCCCATGTAATTAATATTCTAAAAGTGACAGAAGAATATATGTTGTAATCAACAGTGTTATATGCTCCATAGTTATCTTTCAGGAAGTATACACGACTGGGCATCTGTATTTATATAACTTAATGCTTAAAATAATAATCTTTGGCACTTTTGATCAATTAACCACTATTCCTAAATCTCAATCTCACTGGCTATTTCTTAATTGGTCAGTTAATTGTGTATAGGGTTCTACACAGTTACGGGGTCATTTATAATGTCATGCAAGGAGTTTTTTTAGGCATTAAGTTGGGGTATATTTAGCATCAGTTGCTAGGCAGAATCTATGCCGAATTTTATATTGCTTGTAAGAGACGTTGTTTTAGGGACTTATTTTTGGATTCTGCAGATAATTGGAGTTGTGCACTCTGCAGCTGCGCTGCGTAACTGCTTGTGCTTGCGCAAGGTCTTCGCAGTGAAGGGTTCGCAAGGTGACGAATCACATGGTCACATGGTTAGCTGCGCTGCGTTGTCCTTACGCTGCATCGCCCTTGTACCTATATAGTTAGGCTGCATTGTGCCTGCGCTGCATTGTCCTTGACATAGCACCTACAGTTATCTGCGCTGCTAGGCAGCTTACATATTAGGGATTAGCTTTCCATTGACAGGGCTAGTTAATGTACGCCACCCTTGTATTGTGTTTAGGTTTTATTGTATTACTTTCTGTATATATTATTTGTTTATTACTTCACGAAAGAAGTACGACAGGTACATTGTATATATAATTATACTTTAAAAAACTTGTAATGCACTGTTAGTGTACTTTATTCAACGGTGTCCTCGAGTCTCTCTCTATACCCCCCTTCCTTACTTGCCAACTACCCTACTACCGAAGCGGAAAGCGTTACAATATTACAGAATATGTTATATGATGAGAGCATACTTACCAGGATCATCATCTGTTATAGTAATGGTGGTTTGGCTATGACCAGACACAATATGGATCATTGATGATGATGGTTGTGGATCATACATGATAAACACAAAGGTTTTGCTAATCATTTCTGGAGTCATATCAGATATGACAAAGACATTCACAGAGGTGCAGGTCTGTCCTGCACTAAGGGTGACATCTCCACGAGGGGAGTTTGGAATGCCCACAAAGTCACTACCTTCTACTGCATAGTCAGCAACTGTGTACACTGTACAGAGACGACACATGCACAGCACATTAATACATTAAGTTTATTAAGTAATCTATCAATGTATGACAAACTACTGAGTTGGTATTTTTTTTTATCAATTAAGAAGGTCTTCTATGTGAAAGCCTCAAAATTACAACCAGTGCTCCTCTCATGCAATATGATGCTGCCAGATGGTAAATACAGTTTACACATAGTAACATGATAAACATAAAGACTTTAACCTCCACTCATCAGGTGAACTTAAATTCATACCATTTATAATGATAAGGTATTTGATATTACCTATTTCTCTCAAGAAGAAGTGATATTATTGTTTTAGATCTGGTTTAAACAACATGCATTGGCAATTAAAGAATGTTGATAACCACCCCCACCCCCTCTAATTTCCCCTCTCATACCTGTCAAGTTGCATGTGATCAAAATAAAGTACCCAGTAATTAAAAAGGCCCACAACAAACAGTTTGATACGAAAACACTTGAGAGACCACAAATGATGAGTCTCAGCAGCTGACTGCAACAATAAATTAAATATACCAACATTAAAACAGACGGACTTTACCACCAACAGGGCTATCCAATTGGCTTATTTAAATTCAACAACTTGTTAGAGTGAGTTTATTATCTCTTGCCTGTAGGTTTGAGTCATTCTTGCCTTGAGATTGTATAAGTTACTTTCATAGTTTCATAGTTGCAATCTTGTCAATATGTTTGCATCCTAGGGAAGTCTAGTCAAACCTTGTTGCATACACTAATGTTTTACCAAATCAGATCACAATGCATTCACAATTAAACTTAAAACACTTTGATCTTCTCAAACAAACAAAAATAAGCCCAAACCTGCAAGGGTTACTGCTTCTGAAGATGGTTGTCGACAGACTTGAATGGCAACTGATTTTTGTCCTGCATCTCCTTCAGTCACTGTCATCTCCAAAGGATGCAGATACGCAGCAATGGCTGAAGGTATTAAAATGATAAAATTTCAATATATATCTCCCAATTAAACTGAGATCTTAAATGACAGCTTGAATCACTGAGATCTACTTTGAATAAATTCTCTGTAAAATACATAAGTTGGAACTTGTTCTATAAGTAATATTATTTGAGATGTTCAATTAAGAAATACATACAGCTTTAAAGTGGATTATGAAGCAATATGGTGAATATAAACAACTATGGTATATTCAACAACAAAAATGATGACACAGTGTTGGAACTATCAATTATCTCTAGTAAATTTTGTAAGCCTCATTTTGTTACTTGCTGTGAAAGTTCGTTGTCTTGATTACTTTGAAAAAAAAAACCCAGAAGACTGTGATTTCTTGCCTTATTTTAAAATTTTAACACACTTTCACCTGCTAGGTAACTGATTAAAATGTAACCGTAGTTTTAAAGTAACAACCAAAAACATCACAGAGTTTCAGCTTTTTTGACAGTTACAGAGGTACAGTATTTGTAACATTCACTTGCAGACTCCAACTACGTAGAAATTGATAAGCAAAGTCTACATCCTATGCAAAGGTTTTCCTATATGCAGCATTACAGATCTTCTTGATGCACTGTGATGCCATCAAAATGTTATGTTCTTCACCAACCAGAGCTACCAGTTCATTTCAGCCAACAACAAACTCTTAGTAACTTAACTGACAAGGACCAAGTGTGATGAAGAGTCCCAGTAAAAGTGTGTCTGTTATCAGAAACAAATGCAACTCAAGTATTGTGCAATATTTAACAGATTTCATGATCTACTTGGTATGTACACAATATAATAACTCAGTCTTTTAGTCTGTGGTACTACTGACAGTATAGACCAAACTAGCTGTCCTGCAAATTAACTTTCCTTGCCGCGAAGTAGCTGCGACTGGTTGCAACAAGAGGGCCTTTCCTGCAAAGTAATTTTCCTTGCTGCGAAGTAGCTGCGACTGGTTGCAACAAGAAGGCCTTTCCTGCGAAGTAACTTTCCTTGCCGGGAAGTAGCTGCGACTGGTTGCAACAAGAAGGCCTTTCCTGCGAAGTAACTTTCCTTGCCACGAAGTAGCTGCGACTGGTTGCAACAAGAAGGCCTCTCCTGCGAAGTAACTTTCCTTGCCGCGAAGTAGCTGCGACCAGTTACAACAAGATGGGCCTCCTGCGAAGTCATATTCCTTTGCTGCAATGTTGCTGCGACTAGTCGCAGGAGCAAAACCCTGCGGCGAAGTAATATTTCTGCTGTCGCGAAGTTACGGCAAAGTCACAGTAAAAGTGAAGTACTGCGAAGTCTTGTAGCGAAGGAATTCCTTCGCAGCGAAGTCGCAGCGACTGCGCAGCGAAGTAACCCTTTTGGTAGGGGAAGGTGGAACAAACTCTATTCACAAAAACAACATACTGTACCAACAACAGAACTCTGTTTATACCTAGTACCAAGTACAAGATTTATCAAAAGCTTTACCACCCAATAAAGCTTGTTTCAAACTATTCGGATTTTGACCACTGCTCTCCAAATACAACCTTTGACACTAATTAAAATCAATATCAGTCAAGAACTCATTAAGAGGCATCTACATATTATATATCATGTAAATACATTACTAAAAGATTCACCTACATAGTTGAAATTAATGGATTTGAAGGTTTACAAGGTTTGCCGGTTCTCAAGTGACCTTTGACCTTCACCAAAAACAAACTTACCACTCATGAGACCATTGAAAGATGGACTTATATTAAGTTTACAATGTTTTCATGTTATGACCACGCGTTAACCTCAAATGACATGACCATTACCAAAAACAATACCATAACCAAGAATCCACAGACAGGCACCTACACACCAACTATGAGACTGATCGAAGCTAGACATATTGAGTTACCATGTTTACATGGTTTTGACCACTGGTGGACTCATATGACCTTTTACATCCACCATAAACTGCAATAAAGATAGTAAACATTGAGGGGCACGAACAACTCATCTATTTGATTCACTGAACCTTTTAATAGTTGTTGAGTGAGCTTGTTTACAAGCTTATGATATTTTGGCTGATGGTGTCCTCAAGTGACATTTGACCTCCACCAATACTATAAACAGTCAAGAACTCACTGAGGAGCATCTATGTACAGTTGTTAGTATGATGTTTATGTCATGTATTCCGAATACTTGTATGTAGTTTCTATTCTGACATACCGCCCTCCATTCTGTTAATTGTATAAATGTGTTGAATAAACGAGTTGATCACAAGATGGCTACCTGACTATATCAAACATATCTAATAGTTTATGCATGCTACACATGATGAGTTATTGTGTTTACAAAATGAGTGTTACAATCCAGTGATGTCATGAAGTCCCTCTGGTCAAGTCTCAAGTCAAGTCTCAAGTCACTTAGGCAAGTATCAATTAAGTCAAGTCTTGATTCACTATATTATTGAATATCTGAGAATCAGAAACTTATAGTAAAAATATGAAATATGCAAATGTAACAACTTTGGAGTAATAAATATCAAAGGGACTTGGCATGTAAAACATAAATTTGTTGTTCCACAAATAACATGGTTCTTAAAAAATGTTTGTGTGATATTGGAACCATAAACTATAGCAGATGTACCTTTCAAATTGTTGTGAGCTTTGATTTCACGTATATTCTCCTAAAGTTGCATGAGATTGATAAATCTGCTAACAGAGATGTTTTCTTACTATTAGTTTATACTTCTAACTGCATTGTGATATCTCAGTCAATGGTTTGCTGTTCTTAATATCAAACATGATCTTAGATTTGATAGGATAAAAATTTGTTAAAAACACTCAAATCGATTAATACTTTGAAATGATTCTGGGCTTGATCTATACATGAGACATTCACACTCAACTTTGATATCCACCATAGTTTCCCTTATTGAGATAAAATTCCTCCAGTTAAGGCATTGCACATATTCCCTTGCACAAATAAAATAGATACAGCATATATTTAAACCATTTCAATTTACATTGAAACCAAAATCAGTTACCAAACATTTGAAGAAATTGCTGGTTGGAACTTGTTTCCTAAGTTCGGACGGTACAAATTAATTTCAGAATGAAGCATTTCTCCCTTTCATCATTTTGGATAAAAATGTAAAAGGAGAAAGATGTAGATGCAGGCCCGTAGTCAGCATAGGGGACGTGGGGGGCGTGCCCCCCATGCAAGGGTCCGTGCCCCCCCTTGTAAAAAGATGGTAAGAAAAAAATTGCATGAAATAAAATGAATAAAACTGTTAAAATTTTGTTGTTTACATGAATTGCAATTTGTTTTTTAGTTTGAGGAATTTAATTTCGAAGAGTATAGTTTGCAGCCTCCCTTTCCACCCGCCCTGATCCCAGCCCGCCCGTTCCCACCCACTACAGTATTTCTTGCTTAATCTGCAAGCTCTCAATAGAAGTCCTGTACAGGCTACTGTAATTTTCACCAGGTTCTTCATTCTACTGTAATACATGTAATGTTTACAAATAATACGCACGTTTCTACACCCCCACACGCACGTTTCTACACCCCTTCACAATACACGGAAGCGATCAATATTGTAGGTAGTTAGGCAAAGCTCAACCAAAACAACTTTACAACAATGTGTCCAGAGTGTATGATCACTGTGCAACTTCACATTGTATCAACAAACCTGGCCAAAAATGAATCGTTGACACTTCCTAAAGTAAATTTTTGTCTCGGGAAAAAAATGCGTATAGTAAATAAAAGACATGCAATGCTAATTTGGTCTCAGTTATCAGATTCACACTGCCAACCGTCTTGACTTCAGTTTAAATTTCTCCAAGAACTGTTCTGGCTGCTAAGGTTGTCCTTCTCGAATGAGAGACTGAGAATTAAGTTTTTCAGGCGTTGGTGGAGCATTGAGCGACGGCTGGAAGACAGCAAACACGTTAGGCACGAGAAGCTGTTCTCGCACATAGCAAATGAAGCTCCAATCATTTGTCCACAGCAGTAGACCTTGTACACAAGGGGGAAAGCATCTTTTACGGGATGTAATATTTTCAGTGCTGCTGTAACCTTCACAGAACTCAAAGGTGTCTTCACTTTCTTGTACCTACCAAGAATGTAGGGCTTCGCAACTTGCAATTCATTTTGCAGCTGATTTTTGTCAGGGCAGCCAGGCATCAATTTCACAAGAGGTTGCAAAGATGAAATCCAAAAAAATTGATGATTTTGGCATAAGGGCTGGGACAATACAAGCCTCGTAGAATTTATCTCTAGAATTATCTCTAGAATTGATCTCCATCAATGTAGTGTCAATCAATTGATAAAAGAGGGTTTGCATCTCTTGTTTGATTTCGATCCACTCTGAACGTTGACCGCATGCATTCAAAACAACAATGTGACAGTACAATAAAAAGCACAGTAGTACAATATTCTCAACCATTTTTCCATGCAATGATGTTTGGTGATATAAAAGCAAGAGCAATCGTTGCATGTGTATCTGTAACTGCATGATATTATATGCGTCTCGTTCTGGAACACAATAATGCGTTATATTTATTTTCTCATAAAATTATTTGTGCCCCTCCTTGATACTATGGTGCCTCTTCGTGTAAAAAATCCTGGCTAGGGGCCTGTGTAGATGCCATGTATCATTAATTGCAAACTGGTGGACCAGCCAGACTCTATTTGGACAGGGTCACTACTTTTTGTACTGTTGGCCTCTTGGGTAGTATTTCCATCATTAGGAATAAAATTTGGACCTTAATATATCATAGTAATACTAATGTTAATCTTGGAAATGCTCTTTAAGTGATACTAAATACTTATAATGGATTAAATCCTACTAACCACTCAGACATGTTGGACCTGTAAATCCTGATAGGCATAAACATACACCATAGAAACAGCTACCTCCATGATGACAGGGATCAGTGATACAACCTATTGGGAGAATAATACATCATATGGATTCAATTACAACAAATGTCAAACATGCATAAGAATGCACAGTGAATTTTATATCTTAGTTATAAACCACAATGATATTTAGCATTGGTAAATAACTACAAGAAAGATACTTTTGTCAATTCCATACTGACTTCCTTTGACATTTAGATTTTTTTATATGCTAAAAGCCAGTTTTTATATTACAATGTTCTCCCCTTCCTCATAGTTTATTAAGAAAGCAAACTGAAGCAAGTTCTTACAAAAGTTGATAAATGTTAATCAAGTAGAAATGATAACAAAATAACATATGCCTAGTACATATGGGCATCTGAATACATGTTTCCAAAATAATGACAGTTACAACAAGAAACGATAGTTCTTAAAATTGATATCATCTTGTGGTGCATATTTTAACATTTTTATCTACACAGGCTTTTTGTAGTAGCTGAACACATCACTTTTGTGCATTTCTTTTATAAATGCTATTTCATGGAAGAGTGACCTGCTGTTAGTTTACTCGGTACACAAAGCAGTTTTGTAAGTTTTTTAGCATAAAAATCTATTATATATTGTTAACTCATTTCACAGAATCAATTTCAAAATTCAAATAAATAATTATGGCTGTAGTATATATACTACAGCCATAATTATATATTTGAATTTTGAAATTGATTCTGTGAAATGAGTTAACAATATATAATAGATTTTTTTGATTGGTTTAATTGCAAATTTGTCTATAATGTAAAGGCATGCTCAATACAGTAAATTAGGACAGGAATATTACAAATGAGTGTCTGTAACATCTTCAAATATTTAAAAATAAAATACTGACACAAGTGAGTTAACCTGTATAAAGGATAACCGTGCTTCAGTGAGTCCCATATTGACAATATTAGTATCTCACTTAATTCCAGACATTGTAAAGCCCATTACATCTTCATTGAGCCCTAGCTAATTTAAATGATAAAGCCCAAGCTGATACAAAACTTGGAAATTTGTAAACTTATGCAGCATTTATTGAAAACAAACTACAACAATGTAAGTAGTTAAGGAATGGAATCAACTGGAAGTTTATGTCAAGTCAATGAAAATTCATGTTAATCTGCATACTGAGTAACACATTCTTGTGATTTATATGATGAAACTATAATATGATACTGCTTTTTTAATACTACTGAATAACAGCCTGTGTTATATCCCACTTGTTGTACAAATTGGAAGTAAAAATCCATCCGGGCATTGGCAGGTATCTTGGTTTTGTATCAAACCTCTGGAACAAGTACCTCCATTGAGGCAAGGGTAGTTATCACAGTCAACTGAAAGAAACAGAGACAACAGAAAACAATCAAATTATTAAACCAGTACATCTTAACATCTGTACAATATTAATACAGGTGTCACACTGTCCCGAAATTGACACCAGATGACACCTGGGGAACGCAAATTCGGCTGTCTTCGTCGACACCGTGGTCCCATCTCGATGTCATCATACTATAATTCGAAGGTTACACGACGGCATTGCGAGGGCTTCACGTAGTTGAGTTGCCTTCATAAGACAATCGGGCAGCTTCTTGTTTCCTTCGTATTGTCTCAGTGAGGCGAAAATGCCCGATGGCACCGATTATCACACAAAGTAAAAACAAAGATGACACGATTTGATAAGATGCCCTCGATACGATGGCCTTACGAAGGGCAAAATGGGCACACGAATTCAACACAAAAATGAACCTTCGCAAGGTCTTCTGGCAATTTTTTGGCATGCCAAAGATTTGCCACCGCTCACGAAGTTGTTGCCGGAGCCTGAAAAACTCCACCAGTTGTCATACGATGGCTTAAGACGCCCTCACAAATGGCCCGATGTTTTTACAATCAGAGCCAAATTTGAACATTTTCTTTATCGTGTACCCATCTGGTTTCAACTTCAGGACAGCATGACGCCGGCATAAAGACTTTGAGATACTCTTTCATTTTCAAAAAGAACAAAGCAGATGTAAGATGGTCAGCTCTTACATAAAGTTTTCTTTTGTACCATAGTTTTACTTGTTTATCTGTGCACTGCTCACTGTACAGAGGTCTATACAGTTGTACAGTATATTTGTATGTTGTCTTGTGGTAGTGAAAAGGGGGATTAAAATCTCTCCTTCTGGGTTTGCTAAGCAACTATCTTTGTTCTTCCTGGAAATTAGCCCTCACAGGAATGGGGTCTGTGTATATATATTATAGGAACAAAGGGAGTTTTGAGGGTACAGTATAGGGAGTTAGGCAGTTGGCCACAAGTATTGGAGCAAGACAGTTGCACAAGAGGAGATATATAGTTTTATTGCTGGATAGTTTGTTCTAAATCTTAATTTACAAATCAAGTTACTGTAGTCCTTATTATTTTATGGAAGGAGTCATATTCACCTGACAGTCTGGGACACTATTTACTATAAAGAATATTATTTACTTAGAGGATATTATTTTACCATAAAGAATATTCCGGGACACCATTTGTTATAACTGACATTATTTTACCACAAAGGACATTATTTTACTGGAGGATAGCCTGGGACTCTATTGCTCATTAATTAAAGGACATTATTTTGTTGGGATCGGACATTATACCATTTATCTGTTCAACTCTTTACTGATGTCGTGGAATACTGTATCTGATGTCGTGGAAGACCTGTACCTGATGTCACCAGCACGCCAACTCACCAGAACAGATTTATAAATTAAGTGTATTTACTTTACTTTTGGGTGCACACCTCACTACTGTAAGTTGTTTTATTTAATTCTTTGACTGGGCCCAGATCAGCTATACTGTATATTGTTTGTTATTCATAATTATAATTTCTTTTGATCCAATTCAGTTGAGTTTTCTATTTTTTATGTGTCTTGCTCTGTGTTTGGTCCTCACACCAAACCCAGAGTTCTCTGATCAAGAAAAACATTTATTTTCAGTGGCAAACACCCTTACATAATTGGTAGTACGAGTGGGGTGATTAAACTGATCAGAAAGACACAGCCTATAGCCAACTGTAGTGGAACAAATTAAATTTCAGAGTTATACATATTTTATATTTTATTATTATTGGTCACAATTCTCACCATGAAATGATAATATTGCTACCACTAGTACTAACATAGGGGGCCAACATGCAATGTCATATATGTTTATGCCAAATGTACATATTCCTACTTTTACGGGTCACCCCAAAAGTGTTAATGACCCCTCACTTACTGATTGGGTTGCGGCTGTTAAAGCAGCCTATCATGCATTTAATACACCAAACGACCAACAGGCTGCATTAGTTATCAGGTACTTAGGAGGAGAGGCTAAAAGGGAGGTTTGCGTTGTAGAGGATGCGGACTGGAACACTTCGGACAAAGTATTCGATTTGCTACAGCAAATATATGGGGACCAGACTCCGGAAACCACATTGATGGCTACGTTCTTCGCGAGAAGCCAACTGGCCGATGAGAACGTAAGAAAATACGCGCTCAGCTTAAGAGAGCTGCAACAGAGGATTATTTCAAGATTCCCGGATGCCCTGGTAAACAAGGACAAGGCCCTTAGGGATCGGTTTGTGGCGGGCATCAGGAATGGCGCCATACAGATGGAGTTGCGGCGAGAGGTGAGGAAAAAGGAAATGATGACATTCAATAAAATAAAAGAGGAGGCGCTTCACCTTGAACAAGAATTTTTGACAGAACCACCGGTACTCCATAGTCAAGTCAGAGCAGCAACAGCAGACCAGCGCTCGCAGAGAGGTGGTGCCATGAGTGATATGTCCTCTCTGCAACTACAGTTATCCTCATGGCAGAGAGGCATGGAACAAACAGTCAAGGAATTGTGTGAGCAGGTAGCCAAGCTACAGACAGCCCCACCAAAAACAAACAGGTACCCGGGTCAACCTGATGACCAGTATACACCTGAAGGGCGACCTATATGTAGGTTCTGTAAATTTCCAGGACATATTGAAAGGGTGTGCCGAAAAAAAGCTGCTACCAGGGAACAACAGGAATTCCAATCACATAATCCGTTAAACTAATGGAATCCACTGTTGCGAGCCAAACGGCGGATCTCTTATCAACAAGAGGCTCCTTACAACAAAGCGAACAGGACATAAGAACTAAATTTGTAGGGGATTACTTAACAATTGATGTTTTCATTGATGGCTTCCTCACCACTTGTCTGGTAGACACAGGGTCACAAGTGACAACTGTGACCCAAGAATTCCTTACAGATAGGCTTACAGCAAGGGACATTCAGAACACCCTCTAAATTGGTTGAAACTGAAAGCAGCTAATGGATTAGAGGTTCCATTTGTTGGTGGCGTCGAGTTTAAGATGAAGATTGCAGGGGTTAACCTTGATGTATGCGCCTTAATTGTCTCGAATGAGCCGATAAAGGGAGTTCCGTGCTTGCTGGGCATGAACATAATTTCTCAGTGCCAAGATGTATTATTTCAGCTGTGTTCACCAAGAGTATTGAACTACCTTACCCCCACTGTAAAGGAAACTTCCATCTTCTTCCAGACTACCAGTATGGACTTAGAAGGATCACCGGCATTGCAGACAGACAGTGCTGGCAGACTTGGCAAAGTGACTGTGAGGGGCAACGGCCCCATTACTATAAAGGGGCGTGAGGAAGTTTTGATCGATGTGTGTTGTAACGAACTGAAATCATGTCCCCGACCTATCCAAGCTTTAATGGAACCAATGCCACCAGAACAATATAACTTACCTCATAATATCCTGGTTGCTCGCACACTAGTGGTTGTCAACAACAACAGAGTAACAGCCCGTGTCATTAACGTTGGGGACCACGATATAACGCTGCCTAAAGGGGCCCCACTGGGAGATTTATTTCAAGTAGAGGTGCTACCAGTAGCAAGGGAAGTCGACATGGAACAAACGGGACCACGCACACTTCGGGTTGGGATCCAGCAGCAACATGCCTCCACTAACGTGGGTACAGTTGACGGGTCTGACCAATTGTTAGCTGATGTGGATGTTAATACCACTGATTTGACTGCACATCAAAAGCAGCAGCTCAAACATTTTCTCCATTCACACCAGCAAGTCTTTTCCCAGCATGAAAGTGATTACGGCTGCACCGATACGATAATGCATACCATCCCAACAAGTAATGAGCCACCAAGCAGAGAGCGTTACCGCATGATTCCACCAAAGCTCTACAAGGAAGTCAAAGAACAACTGCAGGTCATGCTGGACAAACGAGTCATCACAGAGAGCTTTAGTCCTTGGGCGGCGCCAATTGTTTTGGTGAAGAAGAAAGATGGGACAATTCGTTTCTGTGTTGATTAAAGAAAACTTAACGACAAGACCAGAAAAGATGCCTTCCCACTACCTATAATCAAAGAATCTTTGAATGCTTTGAGCAAAGCAAAGCTATTTTCAACCCTAGATTTAGCAAGCGGCTTTTGGCAAGTGATTAAGAGCCCTGAAGATCGTTCTAAGACGGCATTCACAACACCAATGGGATTGTACAAATTCAATAGGATGCCCTTTGGACTCTGCAATGCCCCTGCAACCTTCCAACGCCTTATGCAGGGATGTCTAGGAGACCTCAACTACGAATCCGTGCTCCTCTACATACAGTAGATGACATCATTGTATTTTCTGAAGACTTCGATACCCATCTCAATCGACTAGGGAAGGTCTTCAGCCGTCTCCATCAGCATGGGCTGAAAGTGAAACCATCCAAGTGTCATTTGATGCAGCCCTCTGTGCGATATCTTGGCCACGTAGTTTCAGCAGATGGCGTTGCAACAGATCCGGATAAATGTAAGTCCATTGACGAGTGGCCAACACCTCAGAACGTAAGGGATGTGAGATGCTTCCTGGGATTGGCAGGATTCTATCGTCGTTTTGTAAAGGACTTCTCCAAGATTGCAGCCCCTCTGCATGGTCTTACAAGAATCCCCAAGGACGAAAACAATAAAGGCCGATCTAAATCTAGATTTGAATGGACTGAAGATTGTCAAACTGCATTTTGTAAGCTAAAATCTTTTCTGTCATCCCCTCCGATCCTGGCATATGCAGATTATAGATTGCCATTCCTGGTGTATACCGACACAAGCAATCTGGGCCTCGGAGCAGTGCTTACCCAAGTACAAGAACAGAAAGAGCGGGTCATCGCTTATGCCAGCCGTGGTTTGAGAGATTCAGAAAAGAATGACAAGAACTACAGTGCCTTCAAACTGGAGTTACTAGCGGTGACTTGGGCAGTTACCCAAAAATTCAAAGATTACCTGATGGGAACAGAAGTGATTGTCTACACAGACCATAATCCCTTAGTTCATCTACACTCCGCTAATCTTGGAACCATCGAGCAACGGTGGGTTGCAAAACTCTCCTGTTTCAATTACAAGATTAAGTATAAACCTGGTCGTAATAATACCAATGCTGACGCACTATCCCGGTATCCACATGTACTTAATAATTCTGGGGACGTCGATGAAGATGAGATTGCTTATGCAATGCAGCTGGAAGCTGCTCCTGGCAGTGAGACATTTCCAGGTTATACAATGGAAGAACTCAGGTTCAAACAACAAGGAGATGTTACAATTAAAGAGGTGGTAGACAGGTTGAATGAAGGGACCAGACCCGCTGTTCATGGTACGTCAAAATCTTTCAAAGTCCTCTGTAACCAGTGGCAGAAATTGAAGATGAAAAATGGGCTTCTGTTCCGAACATACAAGGAGAAAAGAGGTGCTAGGTGCCAAGAGCAACTTATTGTTCCAGAGGGCCTCCAAGCTGACATTCTCCTTGCCCTGCATGATCATGCCAATCACCCTTCGTCAGAGCGGACATTGGCTTTGCTGCGAAAAAGGTTCTACTGGCCAGGAATGACCTCGGATACTAAGGAATATTGCCAAAGATGTGAAAGATGCAGCTTGAGGAGACCACCTGCTCCTAGCACCAGAGCCCCACTGGTACCCATCAAGACATCAGCCCCACTAGAGCTACTTTCAGTTGACTTCCTGAAGTTAGATGTTTCCTCTGATGGGTATGAGAATGTCCTTGTGATGATAGACCATTTCACTAAGTTGGCTGTGGCAGTGCCTACCAGGGATCAGACAGCAGTGATGACAGCAAGGGTACTCTGGCAACAATTCTTCACTAAGTATGGTTGTCCTGCCAGAATCATTTCAGATCAGGAAAGAAATTTTGAATCGATTGTGGTAGCTGAATTGTGCAAATTGTATGGTATACAGAAGAGCAGAACATCGCCATATCATCCTGCCGGAAACGGGGTTTGTGAAAGACTCAATCGTTCACTTATCAACATGGTGCGTTCCCTCCCCGAAGAGAAGAAGAATAAGTGGCCAAGTCTGTTACCAGAACTCACGTATATCTACAACAACACGCCACATTCCTCCACTGGTCATACACCCTTCTACTTAATGTTTGGTCGGGAAGGCAGGCTTCCAATTGATTTGACCTTTGGACTGAATGACAACCAAACGGAAACTTCCACCAGTGACTGGGTTATCAACCATGGGAGATGCCTACATGATGCCCATCAGCTGGCTGAGAGGGAGATGAATAAGGCATCCCAGGTTCAGAAACACAACTTTGACAAGAAAGCGAAGGCGAAACAGTTGTGTAGGGGCGAACAAGTACTGTTGCAGAGACGAGACTTCAAGGGGCGACACAAGGTGAAAGACCACTGGTATCCTACCCCCTATATTGTTGTAGAACAAATAAACCCAGATATACCGGTGTATAAGGTCAGACCTGAAAGCGGCAGTGGAGATGAGAAAATTGTACACCGCAATAGGTTGAAGCCATGTACCATTGACTTTACAACAGATGAAGTAGCGGAACCCACCAATGAACCGTTGTCTGCACCAGAGGAAGAGGTCACCCCTCTAATCGCAATCCCCATCTTGGAGCCACCAGTTATCCCGGAACATAATCATACACATGATGAAGAAGTCCTACCTGAACCTGAAGTTATGGGAAATAATGACCGATCAAAACCAAACCACACCCGAACCTCCACTCCTCCTAGGGAATATGATTTGCAGCCTGTTAGGGAATCTAGACGGTTAAGAGGGTTATCCCCATTACAAAATAATGGCATAAATACATTGCATTGTGTGTTGACCCCCATTACCATCAAGTCTTCGTGGTTAGAACATGGGTTAGAAGTTGCAAAATCTCAAGATTATTTCATGCATAGTGTATTAAACTGTATCAGTGATTAATTTGGTATGTTGCTGTACCTAGTATTTCATTTCTTTAGTTTGCTTTTGAGTTGTATTATTTTTTTGTTGCTCTTACAGTGTTCAGTGAGAGTATAGTCTCCAAATGTTTTTGTACATACCTGTAAGTTTATTGCTCATTTTGTTGTTGTTGTCAAGTATGCCAACTTTAAGCAGGAGGGAGATGTAAGATGGTCAGCTCTTACATAAAGTTTTCTTTTGTACCATAGTTTTACTTGTTTATCTGTGCACTGCTCACTGTACAGAGGTCTATACAGTTGTACAGTATATTTGTATGTTGTCTTGTGGTAGTGAAAAGGGGGATTAAAATCTCTCCTTCTGGGTTGCTAAGCAACTATCTTTGTTCTTCCTGGAAATTAGCCCTCACAGGAAATGGGGTCTGTGTATATATATTATAGGAACAAAGGGAGTTTTGAGGGTACAGTATAGGGAGTTAGGCAGTTGGCCACAAGTATTGGAGCAAGACAGTTGCACAAGAGGAGATATATAGTTTTATTGCTGGATAGTTTGTTCTAAATCTTAATTTACAAATCAAGTTACTGTAGTCCTTATTATTTTATGGAAGGAGTCATATTCACCTGACAGTCTGGGACACTATTTACTATAAAGAATATTATTTACTTAGAGGATATTATTTTACCATAAAGAATATTCCGGGACACCATTTGTTATAACTGACATTATTTTACCACAAAGGACATTATTTTACTGGAGGATAGCCTGGGACTCTATTGCTCATTAATTAAAGGACATTATTTTGTTGGGATCGGACATTATACCATTTATCTGTTCAACTCTTTACTGATGTCGTGGAATACTGTATCTGATGTCGTGGAAGACCTGTACCTGATGTCACCAGCACGCCAACTCACCAGAACAGATTTATAAATTAAGTGTATTTACTTTACTTTTGGGTGTACACCTCACTACTGTAAGTTGTTTTATTTAATTCTTTGACTGGGCCCAGATCAGCTATACTGTATATTGTTTGTTATTCATAATTATAATTTCTTTTGATCCAATTCAGTTGAGTTTTCTATTTTTTATGTGTCTTGCTCTGTGTTTGGTCCTCACACCAAACCCAGAGTTCTCTGATCAAGAAAAACATTTATTTTCAGTGGCAAACACCCTTACACAGAGAATAAAAGTTTAACTTTATTCAATCAACGCACATATTAATCTTGATCCAGACACTGAATGTTGCATCTGATGATGAAAGCATTGACAAAATCCTTGCTCGTCCTCTCCACCCCACCCCCCCTCTCCCCTACTTATTAATAATTTTTCTATTTTACCTTCCATGGTGGTTAAATAACAGTGACTGTTTCTTGCTGGATTGATGATCTCTTTTTGATGCAATGATTTTATTAGAATATTAAAAGAATTTAGTACATGTATGATTATGTGCATATTAGTATTTTCCTGCCTGACACAGTGCTGACCTGCAATATATACATTGTTAGCTCTTGATAGAAATGGAATAGCAGAAGTAATCTACCTACTGTACACATACTTTCATATACTTTTGCAACTAATTTCTTTCGTGTACAAAGCTGGTACATATAAGAAGCCACAAAATGTTTCTATTATATTATAGACAAAGTACAACCATGCCATCTAAAAAAACATCTATAAAACGTTTAACTGCTAACACAGTACATTCTAGTATGAAATCAATTTCAGTTATATTTGAGTAAACAAAGACTCCTTGTCACAACTGTATCTTACTTACCATTGGTACATGTCGGTCCTGTAAGTCCAGGTGGACAGATACATACATCATTCGAGCAGGTCCCTCCATACTGACATGTTATGTCTGTACAGCCTAAATAAAAGGAAAACAGATTATGCAAATACTGTTACAAATACTGTACAGTGAAAGATAAAACAGTAATGATGCAAAATTAAAGCAGTGTGAAATCTACAATTAACAGGAGAATTAAGTAAAATACAATTATATCGACAACTTTCATCTTCCAGATGCACAACAAATGGCATAATTCTCAATCAAATTAGGTTCCACGGTAAGGTTTAGGGAGTTACTATCTATACTAATGTACTGTATACTAATGTAATATTAGTTGTGTAAGCTTTTACTCTTAAAACAGTTTGAAGTGATTATCAACAATGGTTGAAATAAGTACAGTATTAATTGCCACGTAGAGTTTGGGCTAAAGCTTTTGTCTTTCCATACGTCTGAAAACCTTGCAAAGTGTAGCAAAGGGTCAGAAAGTGTCCTACTGTAAACCATCGAAATGTCGGCTTTGACAAATTAGTGTCGACTTCAAAGAAGTCTGTGCTTCTTCGCAAAATGTCCAGGAGAAAAAGTTTAACAGTCCAAATTGAAAAATTAATAGATGGTGGTTTTCATTCACACTCTTGAGGTTATAAAGCCAACTATCATCAGCAGGAGAAGAAAGGAGTATTTGGAATGCCTGTCTATCCAGTTTATTCTATGCATGTACTTGTTTCTTTTCCATAAGAACTATATCTTTTGGGGTCTGCGCATGTGCAATGATTTGACTTCGAAATGTTACATGTGACTAGGCATATTATATTCAAGGTCAGTCGATGTTCGAATTGTAATAGTGATGACTGAACAAAATGTTAATACTGCATGTTTTGATATTAAAACAAAACACCAAATCGAATTATAATATATATATATATATATATATATATATATATATATATATATATATATATATATATATATATATAGATATATATACATATATATATATATATATATATATATATATATATATATATAGCTAGGCTATATATAAATATAGATATATATATATATATATACAAAATATATATACAAAATATATATATTCAGAATATATACGTCAAAATATCACGAAGCGTGCGAACAATTTTGGGGATGAAAGTTGCTGCATGCCTGCAACCAAGCAAATGTCCCTCCCAATATTTGAAACAAATCGACGCCCATGGTCATTTGCAATGATAATATTTGTGATAGCTAACTTAAAACATAACATGTCTGACTACTTTTTATCACACAAAAGCCGTTCTTGCACTATACTCGTCAACACCATTTTGAGGAAGTTCAAACTGAATAAGGGAGTGAATTCAATGTGACCTTCATAAGTCATGCTTTAACACCATCATGGTTTTGTCAGTTTGTTAACCATGAAATACACAAAGGTGGTGTAAAGTGCCCTTGTACTCACTAAGATTGAACTAAGGTCTGTGGAATATACTGTATATAATTCATACAAGACATATTGCTTTTTGCCTTATAAACGGCCCGTTGTCAGATAAATAAATGCTGTTGTATACGCACAGGAAGCGTTGCAGTTTTCACTCTCCGAAATTGCTGTGAGAGCACTGCACACTGTGCTGTGTTGAGATTAGCCGAATAAAAGAGGACTTCATGTTGTTGACCTCAAAGGACCATTGAAGTTCTCCGCTCACTATTGAAGGTAGATACTGTACAGTACAAAGCATGGAGCAAAACCACACTATTACAAGGCTTACAGACTTTTGAACTGTTGACATCTGAATTGAAATACATAAAGAGAGAGACAATTTTGAAATGGTACATGATTCCTTCACATCTTATGGGAATATTAAATGTACTGTACATAGCACTGCAGACATGATGCCCAGTTTGGCAGTTACTGACTTCACATGATCAGTCTAAAGGTTCTTGCACTCATTTGGACCTGCGAATGAATTTTATCAACCTTTTCCTTCAGAGGTTTACGGTACCGTTCTGTATGTTGACCTTTGACCTTCCATGAAAACAGTAAGGTTTTGTACACAGTAAGGTTGATAGATCTACAGTACATGTCAAATATGACACGTAAAGGTACCGGTCATTCTGATGACATGGTTCATATAATCTCATGTCTGCTACTGTGCCGTTATCTAGCTAGGTAATAAACACAAAAGTGACACATTCAGCACATATTGCGAGGGTACTCTACAATTTCTCCTCTTGAGTTGCATTGATTGATGCATTATAGCATGTTGGGCTCAATTAGCTTACATTTCAGGTCTACAAACTGCCAGTCTTCATTATTATTTAATCTCTGTCTAACAGTGGTAACTTGAGTCATTGACATGGACTAGAGTCAGATTTGAGTAACACTGTTTTGACTTATGACTTGATTTGTCAATATATTGATACAAACTTTCACAAACTTCAAAAATTTCACAAACTTTCACAAACTTCTTAACAAAACAATGCAAATAAGTGCAATGCACAATTGAAACAAATATTCAATTTGTTTTGTTTTCCACATACAGTAGCTTAGTCTTTCACTGTCAAAGGGAGATACAACTTGTTTTAATAGCATATATTCTAGCATACTTCAATATGGTAGTAACTACCTCAGTATTAATGTAACTTAAAAATATGAGTGTAAAATGGTATATCACAAACAATATGGCAAAAAGAAAAGAAGCTAATACTGTATGTGTAGTTATGCTGAGTTACAGTATGTATTATTGGTCTATTGCTGTACAAGGTGGGGTATATACTGTACATGTTAATACCAGTGGCAAGCCCCTGATGAAACAAGATTACTTAATGTGGGCTGTATGTTAGTATATGTGGTCTGAAAAGAACACTGTAATTGATGATTTTAATGAAAGAAATGTCACATTCCTGTATTGCGCTTCAAGCAGCGTTGCTAATGAACGCGCTATATAGGTACTATTTTATTATTATTATTATTTTCATAGTCTGTTTTGACGTGAGGTACGTACTGGAAGAAGTTTTACAATCAGTTCAGTTGCTGTCCACTCTAGAAAACTACTCTTGCAAAATTTACTCACCTCAAAGTGATCCACCAGCCAGTTATCACTTTAAAAAGCTGCCTTGTTGAACCTAAGTGGTTTACTGTCATTTATAGTAATTTATCAGAGTATGACTTTATACTGTAAGTTGTTTAAAATCATGTGACTTAACTTAACAGAAATTGACTTGTAATCTTGATGTGAGAAAAATTGTCTTTCACTTTGAAAAGTTTGGGTGACAATACTGCTGTATTATAAATTCCTCCAGTTCTTATATCTGGGCCAATCAAACTTTTGCAAAGTGCAAACAACATGCATGGACACCTATCTTTCATCTTGATTAAGCTCAAGGGTGGGGGTTGGTTGCCCTCTTCGCCCCCTTCTTGGCTATGCGCCTGGACATGAATAGCTGATAGGACTCTGGGTATAATTTCCCCAGAGCGTCTTTCCTAATAATGGCCTGGGGGAAGGGTCTAAGGTTCTAATGAGCAAGCTAATGAGCCCAACCACTTAAAAATGGTTCCATTTTAATTAGTTAACAGCTGATGTAAATCTCAATGCAAGATCAGAGCTATTGAAGGGCTAGCTGTTACTAAATTGACAATTTACCTTCCTGTGCTCAACTTGGAGTAACACGTACATAGCCATATCACTTTTGAGAAAGTATACCCACTCCATTGTATTCACTATCAAATCTGTGAATCTTTGAGCTTTATTCCTGAGGATCATCAAATTAAGGTATACTTAAGTTCAAAACTTACTTTAACATTGGATTAATAATGACTTTTACTCAAACAAATTCAACCTCCACTGACAACTATCTCTCAAAAATGAATCCCAATATTAATGTTGAACATTAATTTTGCATTAGAGAAAGTGCCTTGGTGGCATTCATTTGCATTAATGGTCTCTTTTTGGTAAAATAAAGATTGACTCCCAGTTAAAAAATTAGAACAAAATACATAATCCATCTTGACAGCGAAAAAACACATAATATTTGCCGCTTTCACTTCGCTATTAAATATTGAGCTATTCATCTTACTTCTAAAATTGATACAGTTAGAAGTACAGCTAGTGCATATATATATTTTTTCTTGGATGGCTAAAAACACAAACCAGGAAAACCTGATATATGTAAAATTCCAACACAAGCCAGAACAGTAAATGGTATTGCTTTGCAGAAAGGTTCTGGCGATATCAAGTTTGGTTTGCTCCGCCTAACTTAGGCTATAAAATATCCAGCTCCTGTTACACATGATCTGGAAATCTCGCTCCACCATAGAAAAATGCACCTACCATCGAACGTCATGTGATTATTTCACCCTTTGTCAATTCGAAGCAATACAAGTTTTGTTGACAAAAGAAGACCACTACAACAAGCAGCTATATATTAAACCTGGGGGTATAAATTGCTTAGGTTAGGATGACAATGATGTTAAGATCATGAGTTTACTTGATCCTGGATGCTATGCAAACATCTACTGTCAGAGTAGTGTAGTTTGCATACATCAGTCACTCCTATGTTATGCAATTGTTTATGTGCAGAAAAGCAAGGAGACTTGTTGCTAAGGAATGATGAACGATGTTGTCTGCTTCTAATTCTCATGTCTTAATATGTACATTGAGTATTCATAGCCTAGTCCTGATAAGCTATATGTGTGCTCCGGCTTGATTGTTTGAGAGAAAATACTCAAATTTCAACTTTTCTAACATTCAGCTAAATGTTTAACTGTAGTGTATGGTCAACCGTCTTTATACATGAGGCTCATACAAATACATGAGGCAACTACAAATACTAACGTCACAATAGACTAGGCTAATGTTAGGCTTGCCTTGGCCTAATTAGTTATATCAGCTTAATTATAATATTTAGTAGGCTTACTAGGAATGTATAGGCCTAGGCAACGCCTTGTACTAGAACTAAAGCAGCACTGCTAAGATCGTGTAACTTAGTACCTTGAGATCTGCTTGTTTGCACTGTATTGCAAACCAAGAGTACGATCAAAATGAAACCCGCCTTCGGCCTAACTTCGAAGTTAGTAATAGTATACATGATACCGTAAGTAGGCGTTTTACTTCTCAACGTCTGTCGTCTGCAGTGCGTCTGTCGTCTGCAGTGCGTATGCAGTACGTTCGTCTGTAAGTCTGTCGTCTACCTGTCGTCTGCAACGATAATATTTGTGATAAGAAACGTAACTTGTCCGACTACTTTTTTTCCGTCGTTCTTGCACTTAACTCGTCAACTCCATTTAAGGAAGTTCAAACTGAATAAGAATGTGAATTCAATTTGACCTTTATAAGTCATGCTTCAACGCCTCTACGGGTTGTCAGTTTATTGTGAAATACACAAAGGTGGTGTAAAGTTGTGTCACGTGACAACAAATACAAAATGCAGACTGCAAGTTCGATTGAATCAAATTTGAGAGAAATTCTTTGGAATATATAGATTCAGTTTCTCTGAGCACCATTTTAGCACTCTATCATTGCACTTTGATCTATTAGGGTCAGCAAATAGAAGAATTTTTGAGAAACGTTTCTAGGCTGGTTAAAGGCATTTCAGTTGATCGAGTAAACCGTTTTGACTTTTGAGTACAAGGGTACGTGCATGGTAGCTCCTTTTTTTTAGCAACTTGTATCGATCACTTTTACCTCTTGAATTTGCATGTTGCTGCTCAAATTTGGACATGAACATAATAACATTGCCAGTTGGACTGACCTCTACTGACCTCTACTGACCTCTATTGACCTCTATTGTCTAAGGAAATCTGGCAAATAAATGAAAGAACAGCTAATGAAGCCCTTTACCCCAAGTTTACCTAGAAGAATATGAAAGGCCTGTTGCAAAGATTACCCTAAAAAACGGCACAGTTTACAATTAATGGTCAACATTAGCTCCCAATCAATTAAAAATGCAGGTCAACTTTTGTAATGAATCACTGAAATCAACATTCAACTTTTTGGGGGATCACAACACTATGCAATGCTATTAGGATGTGGTTTTCACCTAAAGATGCAACAACAAATCCCAAGCAATATTGTCAAATAATAAACTTCAGCTATCAGAATATCTTTTCAATACTTTTCTGAATTTTCTAAATGGGCATTTGTATCATGCTTTGACAGGATATATGGAGTTATTAGTTACACGCCTCAAGTCACTTACTGCTGTCACTAATGGTCAGACCTATAATCCTTCAAATGCTGTGTCCAATGATTATCCAAAAATTCGTCCAATTTCTAATTTAGGAAAACCATGAGAAATTGGTATAGCAATGTATGGGGCAACTAAATTTTGAAAAGTGATCACCATATTCTCTGTTCATGGAACAATATCGTTAACGACATCATATCAATTCAACTTCAATTTGAATTCCACGTATGTATAGTTAGTCCACTAATTTGTAATAACTCAGACTTTGGGAAAGTCTCAAGTGTACATGGCACCAGAGACTGTTAAGAGAAACAAACTTCCTTAAGAGACAAAAGTTTTTAGAATTTTACTACAAAATTCATTTCGATTTACAAGGACATTTTTATCTGATGATTTAAACAAATGTTTTATTTTAATAGAACTGGGTCTTTTCCGAAAATATGGTTTAAAGAACTCAATCCTATTGACTGAAAAGGACAGTAAAAAATGTAAGGAAATTCTTCTCCTACGGAATTTTGGTCACATAAGTCACACAAATCTTTCATGGAAATCAATGTTTGTGAACCTTCCTTGTACAATTGGGAGATCACTATTCACATAGAGGAATTTGGGGGAAATTTAAATTAGTCACATAAGTTGCAAACTCAAGTTTTTCTCTGTACCTTCTATAAACTTTGCTTGAGAGTTACTGTTAATATCACCTAGCCATTCTTGTTCTTAAATGTCATATTTAAATATTCTTTCCAAATGTAAGAATGGACACAATTTATCCGCTGAATTTCAGAATGTACTTGACATTTAGCAACTGTGTGTATATATGCTTTACAGATAGATTACTCTACATAATACTAATTAAGGAGCTTATAATTATGTTATTAAGACTGTAAAAGGAATAACAGTGTTGTAACACACACAGTGATGATTGTCAACAGCACTCTCTGTATTAAAGTGTTGGTTAAACACAGATAAATTGCTTCTTCTTTTTTAGTTTTTTCAATTTTTGAACTTAAATGTAATCATGATGACGTGCAATAATTTACCACCATTTTCAATAGGGTTCTTTACATTCTCTGAGACAAAGCCACATACCAGACATTGCCTTCAGCCATCAGTACATTTTTTTCAGTTATCTTGTTTTTAAAGGATCTAACTTACACACATGCAAACACGCATGTTTGTATTACATTCAGAACGACGACCCTATTGTATGTTCCATTGTTCAAATCCACGTACCCTAACCTTAACAATACCCCATACAATAGAATTCCTCCGAGGACGTGGTGATTCTTTAGAAATCACAACCGAGGACCTGAAATTCTTTTGTGCAAGTCCTCGGTCAGATAGCAAAACAAACGGACATGAACACACACTAACACCATCATGATTACTATTATCTTCAAACCAAGGAATGCTTCTCAGGAAGGAATGCTGAAACTTTGATACTTTAAAACTTTGTTATTCTTCTTTGATAGTCTTTAAGACAATAGTTCAATGTTTGCAAATAATAACAAAATAGATATAAAGTATATAACATTTCACTTTATTTTTGAGACATGTTATGGAATTCAGTAACTGCAGAGTTTCACAGATGGGTCATATAGCGAGATACATGATCACTAAAATCTTAATATGGCGGTGACCAACCCTAGATCAACTATTTCATTCACGACTTGAAATTCTCTACACAATTACATCATAAAGTTAACACCTGCTCATTTACAGCACCATGAATAAAATATTTGTCTTTTAAGACACTTGATTGATAAAAGGCAGTTAAGTGTGTCAGACAGCTCACGTTATCATTCAAGAATAACTTGCAAGCGTGGTTAGCAAATTTAACCTCACACCAGGTATGTGTTAGTGTGAATGATATGCCATGAAAGAGAGACGGTCTTTGAAGCAAGATTGTTGCCAACAGTGTCACCATTTATTTTTCACTGGTAATCCATGCATAGGACCTAAGAAAGTTAACACTAATCACACAATGCCCTTTGTCATCTGCACAACTGAAATCACTCATGCCTGTGGTTTTAAGGCCCAAGTTGATACAAGGATAATATGACTAGTAGTTAATTCTTAACATTTCAAATCATTTTTTTTTTTCAACACAAGTCTACATGATAGCTGTTGTGCTGGACTGATTTCAATAGCCATAACTGTATTGATTGCTGGTATGAAATTGATAGAAAACATGCAGATTTGGCCAAATTTTGGGTTGAAGAGACATGTCTGTTAACCTCATTTGTGGGAGGTTGTTCTGTAGAGGAAATTACACCGTTGCATTTGTTAGAAAATACGATCTGGTGTTTTTACTTTTATATCAGACAGACCTGAGACCTTGGCGAGGTAAATTTTCTAATCAAAGTAATGTCTCATACCAGCAGATAAGTTCATAACTCAAACAGAAATAGTCACGATTGAAAACAAAAACAAACCAACATTAACAACTGAGCATCAAAACCTGTCAATCAAACGTTCAATGAAATTGAAAAGGTTTAGTGGGTCGTTTAAATAAGCTTAAAAGGTCTTTATAGTGAATTCATTGTAAATTATCCATCAAACTAATACACCCCTGCTCCTTTTATCCTTAAATTCTAAGTAGCAGATGTAGGAATTATGTCATATATTATTATTAAAAGCAAGCAAAAGCAGGCAGGTTTACAGATTGAATCATTAAAAGAAAGACAGGCTGGTGTAAAATGACAATTTAACAAAACAATTTTGATAAGACAGGTATTAAATGAGTATACTATAGTTTTATGGCCGAAAATATGTGTCTCTATAAAAGCTTCAATATCCACTACTGCAACAGTTTACAATTATTTTCAGCATACTTGAATCAATACTGTACGGTCCCAGGTATTTAAATTTGTTTCCTTTGTGACACCGAGTTTCAATTTCTACAATTATTTTCAGCATACTTGAATCACTACTGTGTCACTGCGGTTCCTGGTATTTAAACAGTTCTTTCCTTGTTGACACCAAGTTTCAATTTCATCATCTTGATGACCCTTCAGTGATAGATTTTTTGGCCAGAGGAAGCAATCCCTTCCCTTGAGACATTTTACATGATTACGTATGCTTAGTTGCAAAATGGTGTTATATTTTTCAACTTTGGAAGTAATGTATGTTCAAGATTTCACACTTTTTTTTCCGACAAACATCTGCCTTTATTGCTCCTGAACTTTTGGCGACCCTCCAACATTACTTGAGTGACCTCACAAAGGAATGCGACCTCGGTTTGAATACTAGATTTTGAGTCCAAGGTTAAATAGACTGCCAAAGAAGATCAAATCTTGCATTAAATGTATATATACTAATCACTCCTAATTAGATTTGAAACTGTGTTTGGAATGTAACCTGATGGAAATTAAATTGAAATGTGGTTTTAATTTGTATAGTTAAAAAGAAAACAAAACTTTTGAAAGAAAATTTACTATTGTCTAAGATAAACAATTAAAATTTAAAAGTAAGAACAAAATCTGGAGCTAAAATGAATATTGAAATTTCTCTCATGTTGAATCATTGAAAAACAATTTACCAAGAAAAATTTTTAAAAAAAGTACACACAGGGCTCACAAGCAGTTTTTGCTGTTTTAGTTGGATTGGTAGTGTTTTAAGAAAATTGACAAACGTAAAATGCTTGAATTTAGGTTAAGGTGAGAGTAAATATATAAAATGGTTCAATCTAAACCGGTGTACTTTTCAATTTTAAAAATTCAGAGTACAAGTTGATGAGTGAACTCTTAAAGAAAACTTTCATAGAAATATGTCAGCAATAAAAGAAAAACTAGTTGTCTGACTTTAGATGCGACCTGTGGCTTCGATACCATCAGACTTTAAATATTTGTGCTACTTTTCTTAACAGACTAGAGTGGTTTTTCTATGTCTGAATTACATCCTAGAATCTTATTATGCTAGCAGAGTACATATATCATTTTGAATACAAATTCTCTTTACAGAACATTAAAAAAAAGGTGATTTGAATATCTCTCCACTATTATGGTGAGCAAAAATTAAAAATGATTAAAAAAAAAATTTAATTGAAATTTAATGAAATTTAAAAAGAAAATGAAATTTACATGTAAACTATAGTAAAAATAATGAATACGATAAAATATCCAGCTAATGGCTGGCTGAATTGTGACTTTTAACGGGAAATGACTTTCAGTTCAACTCTTCCAGTGACTTGTTTCAAGACACTCACAGCTTCCTTGTGACTAACACCTGATAAGTTCTTGCCGTTAACTTCAACAATTTGGTCGCCTCGTTTTAAGACTCCGCTCTGGGCAGCGGCCCCTCGATCGAAGACTGTCTTTATGTAGATTGGGAGGTTTCCATGGGGGCTACCAAAACCCCCGACAATACTGAAGCCTAGTCCATCGGGACCTCGGTCCAGGACCACTGTTTGAATCGGTGCTCTGAAAAGGACCATGAATAAATGAAACGGTCACTAATACAAATTCAGAGTGTAATATTGTGGCTACATGATTCCTCAAAACAAGGTGAAGGCCTGATATCAACTCTACAGATTCTGATCTTCGGAACAAAAGTAAAAATGTGGCAGCATTGTTCGAAAAATATAGATAAGATTTTAGTAGTGGTGGTTAAAATCATGGTAGAACAAATCTAATTCGTCATAAAATTAAAGACTCGACTACCAAACCTGGTTTGAGAGAGTAATAGCTAAATGCAAGTTATAACTTGCCACCTAATGAAAGGAAATGGTCCACTTATGACAATGAACTGTTGGTCTATTATTAAGTCAGTTGTGCCAGTTTTAAACGCTATTTGTTATCTGATGAATGTACCATCATTACTGATCATAAGCCTGTGTTAAGTTTAAAGTCTATGCCAGTTGGTTCTGACCATTCATGTAGGAGAGTAGAATGGTTTATAGATTTAAAAAGCCTTGACTACAGATTACTGATCATAGCTTTAGTGAATTTGGATGGAATACTTTGTAGAAGAGTGCATAGTTGGATCAAGGGTGAGTCCCTATTGTTAATATGAACTATACCATCCTCTGATGTACCTACCCTGGGAGATTCCCTATTGTTAATATGACCTATACATCCTCTGATGTACCTACCCTGGGTGATTCCCTATTGTTAATATGAACTATACCATCCTCTGATGTACCTACCCTGGGTGATTCCCTATTGCTAATATGACCTATACCATCCTCTGATGTACCTACCCTGGGTGATTCCCTATTGTTAATATGAACTATACCATCCTCTGATGTACCTACCCTGGGTGAGTCCCTATTGTTAATATGAACTATACCATCCTCTGATGTACCTACCCTGGGTGATTCCCTATTGTTAATATGACCTATACCATCCTCTGATGTACCTACCCTGAGTGATTCCCTATTGTTAATATGAACTATACCATCCTCTGATGTACCTACAGTACCCTGGGTGATTCCCTATTGTTAATATGAACTATACCATCCTCTGATGTACCTACCCTGGGTGATTCCCTATTTTTAATATGAACTATACCATCCTCTGATGTACCTACCCTGGGTGATTCCCTATTGTTAATATGAACTATACCATCCTCTGATGTACCTACGCAGTACCCTGGGTGATTCCCTATTGTTAATATGAACTATACCATCCTCTGATGTACCTACCCTGGGTGATTCCCTATTGTTAATATGAACTATACCATCCTCTGATGTACCTACCCTGGGTGATTCCCTATTGTTAATATGAACTATACCATCCTCTGATGTACCTACCCTGGGTGATTCCCTATTGTTAATGACCTATACCATCCTCTGATGTACCTACCCTGGGTGATTCCCTATTGTTAATATGACCTATACCATCCTCTGATGTACCTACCCTGGGTGATTCCATATTGTTAATATGACCTATACCATCCTCTGATGTACCTACCCTGGGTGATTCCCTATTGTGAATATGACCTATACCATCCTCTGATGTAGCTACCCTGGGTGATTCCCTATTGTTAATATGACCTATACCATCCTCTGATGTACCTACCCTGGGTGATTCCCTATTGTTAATATGACCTATACCATCCTCTGATGTACCTACCCTGGGTGATTCCCTATTGTTAATATGACCTATACCATCCTCTGATGTACCTATCCTGGGTGATTCCCTATTGTTAATATGACCTATACCATCCTCTGATGTACCTACCCTGGGTGATTCCCTATTGTTAATATGACCTATACCATCCTCTGATGTACCTACCCTGGGTGATTCCCTATTGTTAATATGAACTATACCATCCTCTGATGTACCTACCCTGGGTGATTCCCTATTGTTAATATGAACTATACCATCCTCTGATGTACCTACCCTGGGTGATTCCCTATTGTTAATGACCTATACCATCCTCTGATGTACCTACCCTGGGTGATTCCCTATTTTTAATATGAACTATACCATCCTCTGATGTACCTACCCTGGGTCATGGACTTCCTCTTCCTCCTCTTCCTCATCCTGGCTGTAACCTGACTCTCCTCCAGCAGGGTCAAGCTGAGGGTCATTCATCAATTCCGAGAGTAATGACTCTAAGAGTTATAAAGAGAGATCCCACAAGAAAAATGACCAAGACACAATATGTGATACATGATAATAACAATAATAAAAACCCTTCATATTAGAACATTTTACAGAAACACAATGAATACTACAAATTCATCTGTTACCCAGTCTCTAAGACTGTTAACTTATCTTAAAGATTTATTAATTTAGTCTGCTCTTGGAATAATAGATAATTTAACATTCCCAACAATGACATCTAACTCATGTTGATAATGTCTTGGTTCAACATGTGATATTTGCTATTAGACTCGACCACAGGTTATCATTTCACATCGCATTAAAAAACATTACAACGACCAAGGTCATAGTTTGTATGTATGGTTTTGTATATATGGTATATATATGGTTTGGTATATGTGGTTTGTATAGGTTTGTATCGTTTGTATATATTGTGGATACCACTGTGACATATAAAGAATCAGTTTAACATTAACACAGCGCTGTTAACCCAAGTCTTTTTGTTTTTAACTAGTACCTTCTTTCTGGGTTCCAGCTTCGTCCAATAGAGGGCTCACTCCTGTTAGTGCTTCTGCAGCTGCATCTGCCGTAAGTCTGCCCACCTTCAGTACTACAGTACCAACTGCACTCTGAATAACAAACAACAAGCACTAGGTTAAACACACTGACAGAAATATCAGGAAGTAAACGATTGAGTTATGATCCACTTCTGAACATTATTTCACATGTAAATGAAACATCTATCCTTAAGTACACATACTAGTTCAAAGTCAAATAGCTTGACTTTACTTTGGACAGTGCAGATACAAGATTAGCTAGCTAGATTAGACAGTGCAGCTACGATATTAGCTAGCCAGATTAGACAGTGCAATTAAGAGATTAGCTAGCCAGATTAAGAGATTAGCTAGTGAGTCATTTAGCTTGAAAGATCCCAAGAGATTATGGCAACATTCCAGTTGAACCAACTACATATTCCATGTTTCCATCCTCTCTTTTGGCTCCATTTAGGTTAACGTATTTAATCCTCAGTCAACCACAAAAATCACAAATACCTTCTGACAAGACCTTATTCTATCATGATAAAATATTTAACTCTTTCTGCTTGTTTATTGCTCATGAACATTATGATATATCTTACCCTTAGCATGGGAGCCACCTGGTCCTTGCTGGCGTTGACCACATCCTGATCGTCGATCGCTAGTAGACGATCTCCTCTCCTGAGCCTGCCGTCCCTGAATGCAGTCCCACCTATGACAATATCTGATATGAACACACCTCGGTCATCCCTTGAAGAGAGAGAAGAAGGCAACAATCAAGTGATGTTCATTAGGAAACTTCAGAGAAGACTTGCATCAAACTTAGTACTGCAAATGGTCAAAGAGGTCATAAGATATTAGTAATAATAGAAAGAAAAGAAGACAAAAAAGAAGTTTAATGCATGTTCAGAGGCAGTCCTTGCCCTTCTCTTACAATTAAACAAACTAACTTCTTGCCTATGTAGGGAAGTGAAACCTTGTGTTGTGCACCTGCCATCTATGTTTGCAACTTTGGCAAGTCCAAAGGTTGTAAATGACCCTTCTTTCACCAAAATTGTGAATTTTTTTTTTGGGGGGAGGGGGAGGGGGTGGGGGGAACACTGTGTCTTGTTTGTGAGAGAAAGCCACCAGTTTTCCTCAGATATTGATCATAGCTAGACAAGCTGCTGAGGCTCTGGGGTTTCATCCTGAAATTCAAAATATTTTCATCACAAATTTGGCGGCTAATTGCTCAAAACAATGTAAACCCATCTCTGGTAGCTAAAGACGAGGCTTTCTTGAGGATTCCTAGCCTCAGATTTTCTCCAGTACTGACTAGGACAAGGCTAGTTGGGTATGAATGACGGTGACAGATGAAGGGCTCCATACTTCACTGTGACAGAGATGACTTTTGTGAGGCTAAAGACCACAAATTAAAATTCACAAGCACACCTAGCCAGTACCCTTCTCTGCCACTACACATAAAATACTAACTTCTTGAATAAGGTGTTGAGACCTCTCCCCTGCCTACTAGTTGCATTAAACATGAAATACTAACTTCCCACCTACAGTGATGAGACCTCTAACCTGTCCTTTAGTTACATTACACATGAAATACTAACTTCCCACATACAATGATGAGACCTCTCCCCTGCCTATTAGTTGCATTAAACATGAAATACTAACTTCACACATACAATGATGTGACCACTCCCATGTCTTTTAGGTTACATTAAACATGAAATACAAACCTCCTGCATACAATGATGAGACCTCTAACCTGTCCTTTAGTTACATTAAACATGAAATACTAACTTCCCGCATACAATGATGAGACCCCTCCCATGTCTTTCAGTTACATTAAACATGAAATACTAACTTCCCACATACAATGATGAGACCTCTAACCTGTCCTTTAATTACATTACACATGAAATACTAACTTCCCACATACAATGATGAGACCTCTCCCCTGCCTATTAGTTGCATTAAACATGAAATACTAACTTCACACATACAATGATGTGACCACTCCCATGTCTTTTAGGTTTCATTAAATATGAAATACTAACCTCCTGCATACAATGATGAGACCTCTAACCTGTCCTTTAGTTACATTAAACATGAAATACTAACTTCCCACATACAATGATGAGACCTTTACCCTGTCCTTTAGTTACATTAAACATGAAATACTAACTTCCCACATACAATGATGAGACCTATCCCCTGCCTATTAGTTGCATTAAACATGAAATACTAACTTCACACATACAATGATGTGACCACTCCCATGTGTTTTAGGTTACATTAAACATGAAATACTAACCTCCTGCATACAATGATGAGACCTTTACCCTGTCCTTTAGTTACATTAAACATGAAATACTAACTTCCCACATACAATGTTGAGACCTCTACCCTGTCTTTCAGTTAAAACATTAAACATGAAATACTTACTTCTTGCCTACGATGCTGAGACCCAGCCCCTGTCCTTCTCTCTTACTTAGATCTATAATTAGTTCTTCCCAGGTTTCAGTGGATGAGGCATCAGATTCCACTCTAAATACAATCATGGGTACCAGAGGTGGAATGTCACGAAAGACCTGCAGAGCCTCACCATGCGTGACATTGTTCAGTTGTACTCCATTAACCTGACAAATTAGATTAATGATTGGATCACTCCAATGTAGTTACATCTAAGGTATCAAAACAGGCATGGAAATATTTAAAAACATTTTTTTTTTAAATGAACTTGAAAGTACCAATATGTTATACATGTAAGCAGGTCACATGTAGATCAAGCTAGGGCACTAAATGTGGAATTCAAAAATTGTCATGAAAACAAGGGCTGTTATTAATACAAGTACGTAACATACACAGGAATAATGACAAATCTGGACTCACTGCTAAGATCTGATCTCCTGGGTTAAGACGTCCATCTTTGTCAGCTGCACCTCCTGGAAGGACCTCATCGATGGTGATAATAGGCTGACAAGTAATATTTATACCATGAATATATATATATGTCAATCAGGTTTTCATTGTTCTTTTAGAACAAAATATTATAATATTAACTTAGATTCACTAGCTATGCCTGAGGGGATTCAGTAAATAAAGGTAGCCACTGCTAAACTCTTAAAATCATAAGCCCATGAGATTGACATTAAGACAGAGATGCGTGTTCCTTGGCACCAAAGTAAAGGTAAGATAAACCCTCAGAATATGTCGCTGATAAGAATATTTGCTGCAACGATAAGTCATTACTACTAGAACCAATTATACCAAAAGTTAAACAGAATTTCCCAAGTGGCCCGTCAGAAGAAAAATCGCATTACAATTCCTCAAAACTTAGAAGTATTAAAGTACAAACGTCTACCTATGTGTACTACATGAAACTGAACATGTGAAAGAAAAAAATTTGTTCCCGTTTCGCTGTCACTTCTGTTCATGTATTCTATCACTTTTGGAAAAATGGCTTGGCTCCCTCCCTTTCAAAGCATTTTAAAAATGTCCATGTTGCCCTTTTTGAAATCTGAAAAATTGCTGTGGTTCTTTATACTCCATTCACAATAAATATGCAAGACCATTTTTGAACTAGCCCTACAAAAAAAGAAGTCATCCCTTCTCAGTGCTTTGCTTTGAACCATGATATCAAGTATGAGGAATAAGTGCATGCTTACAATATCTGTATCTGATCCTCCGGCGATTTTGAGACCCAAACTTTTCGATCCTCTGTCAATGATGATGGATGTTTGAGTCTTCTGAAGTATTGGAGCTGTCAAGGGTCCTGAATCGAGATCCTTTGGGTCCTCCGTAGTTGCCAATCCATCTGCAGTGGTGCCGGAGGCTATAAAAAATAGTTAAAAGAAGGAGAAAACCGGTGGGATTTAAGAATCTTGCTCATTAGAATGTTAGTTTAGTGGATGGTATGGAACCTTGGTAGTGTAAAGGTTTTATCTGAAAGTTTTGGACATTTCATCTCAAAATTTCTACTATCTTCTTAAAATTTTGATTTCTTTCTGCTATCCTGAAATATCAATACTTCCCAATTTTACACTGATATTTTTAACTTTGCTCACTCTTTCTCAAAATTTTCTGTGACATAAAAAGTCATAATTTCTACATTTAATATCCAAGTTAGGATGGCTGGTTATCCGACACTCCAGATCTTTCGTCTGGAAATTGAACTTTCGAAACGTTCTCCGAAAACTTCAATTTTTTTATACCAAAAGTGTGACTCCTTAAAGTTGGACGACTTCATTTCAAAATGATATCTTTGCCTGAAAATATTGTCTTTTGTTTTTCAGTAATGTGTGTTGAAATTTGAAGACTGTTGGTCTTGAAAATGTGACCTTTCTCATCTTGAAATATTGATAATATTTTTTATTTCAGCTTTGCTTTTAGTTGGAATGCTTACTCTTTATGACCAAAATACAAACATAAACTGTTGAAAGTTTGGTGTTTTGCCAGATTTTGGCCCTCTCATATTTAGTTCTACTAAGAACAATATGAATCAACACTGAATATTTTATTGTTCAAGTTTACAAGAAGCCAACTGTGTCAGTCTGATCCACACTGTAAAAGAAATGTATTAAATCTACAGAATAAATGCTCTTAATGATAACAGCCACTACTCTACCCCTCTTTATTAAAGTCTTGGTTCAACATAGAACCTCATAAAATCTGTTTACATCCCCTACAGGCTCACCTCCCCTAACAGCCCTGAGAGTTGGCCCTCCTAAATCATCTTTCATCTCCACAATACTCTCTTCCAGGGACTCAGACTGGGTTGTAAGATAGGGATTAGCCGATGTCACCATCTTAGTCGAGCTGACAGTCAGTTCTACCTCGCCACGGGTGGCTTTCAGCACAGATATGGCACTCATTTTGGAAAGCCCGATGAGTGAGAGATCATCCACTGCCAGGATCTGATCATCGACTTGTAGGCTGCCCTCCTGCAGAAAAAAAAACAAATAAATCAACCAGCTAACTAGTGAATCAAGGATTTAAGAGAGAAAAGAAAAGAAACACCGGGGCGGTGATAATTAGGCTCAGAGTACACAACGACTTTCACATACAGCGATATGGTGAACATTTTATACAACCTATGTGGTAGACATAAATAGCCATACAGTTTTTTATCGCCTGATTTTGTTAATTTGCTACTGTTGTTTCTTCCACTTTCCTTTACATGGTTGTCATTAACAGCCTTAAAGTGAAGTATACCGCAGTAACAAATTACCAGTCATTTCAATAACAACTTTTTCTCTGTTTCTTAATCTTCTGCACTATTGTTCTTTCTTGCTACTTGTCTTTATAAAAGGGGGGGTGGGGAGGGGGCTGCTCCTAAAAGCCTTGCTTCCAGAGTCTTCCTTAACCGCCTTGTTTATTTGTATGTATGCCTTTGTTCCATTTATATTGTGTGGAATTAAATTCAAACTCAATTGTTTTCACTGTCGAGAAAGGTTAAACAGACTTTATTTAATGCTCATGGCAAAAGCCTCCACTACCCAAACCTCCCCCTTCACTCCTTCCCTCTATCACAAACAAAATTGAACTTCCTGAAGTCCTATAGTGTCATTTGGTTAACATTTCCATAGCTATGTATTCCTTGCTCTTGATAATTTGCATCTGTTGTTGAAATATTGCTTTCATTTATACTTTGAAATGTACCTGCATGATATTCCTATACTACTCCTACTTCCTCTCTGAGCACTAACAATGACTTCATTACAGCTGATTTAAAGCTACTGTTTGTGAGTTGTCTGTTTTCTTTTGTTTTCTTTTGTTTTCTTTTCTGTCTTTCATTCTTTCTTTTTCGTTGTTTTTTGCCTTTTGGAAACTTAATGATCTACTTGACTAACCTTAGCTACTCCTGCTTCCTCTCTGAGCACTAACAATTACTTCATTACAGCTGATTTAAAACTATTGTTCGTGAGTTTGTTTATATTTCTTTTCATTTCTTTTCTTTTCTGTCTTTCATTCTTTTCTTTCATTCCCTTTCTTTTGCATTTTGGAAACTTAATGATCTATTTGACTAAACTTAAACTACTCCTTCTTCCTCTCTGAGCACTAACAATGACTTCATTACAGCTGATAAAAAGCTATTGTTCGTGAGTTGTTTGTTTTCCTTTCTTTTTATCATTTTGGAAACTTAATGATCTACTTGACTAAACTTAAACTTTTCCTGCTTCCTCTCTGAGCACTAACAATGACTTCATTACAGCTGATTAAAAGGTATTGTTTGTAAGTTGTTTGTTTTCCTTTCTTTACTTTCTTTTTATCATTTTGGAAAGTAAAAGATCTACTTGGCTAAACTCAGCTATTCCTTCTTCCTCTCTGAGCCCTCCAAGCTCATTATAGCTGATTTAAAACTATTGTTTGTGAGTGGTTTGTTTTTTCCTTTTTTCTTTTCTTCATTCCTTCTCTTTGAATTTTGGAAAACTGAATGATCAAACTTGACTAACAAAAAATGATGTTTGACAACTGTACAATATAACAAGTCATATATTTTCTAATCTACTCAAACAGTCTGCATATCATCTTGAAACACAAACAAACTACTCGCGTAATTCTTACTTGTCCGGCCGCTCCGTGGTGAGAGATCTCCTTGACAAAGATACCCAGACGGTCGACGTGGTCCTTCTTCTCATATATGAAGAAGCCAAGGCCTGTGGTTCCCTGGAATTAAAGCATCATGATTTACAAACTTTTGAAAAGATATAATCTGCAAGAAAGTATTCTCTAACTATTTGATTTCATTATTCAGTAAATTAGCCTTATAGAAGTCCATGGAAACGAAAGACTATACTGCTATTGTTTGAAAGTGTTATTCATGTTAGAACTCTGCAAACAGTGATCAGGATATGTTTTCTTCATTTTCAGTTCTTATTTATGAGTGCTGAGAAAGTTCCCCGGCTAACATCCCCACTGGGCTAAAAAGATTCCTTAAATCAAGTTATTACAGCCATAACCTCTCATAACCCTTACCCCAGTGATGGGAAGCACAACAGCCTCAGGGTCCTATATTTATCATCATGGGATCCATACACCCTCAAAATGACAAATGCATAAAGTTAAAATTGATTACATCTATTAATCATTAACACGATATATATTTACATAATATTGAAAGCCTTCTTTGCTTTCATTTATAACAGTTTCTTCTCTGTTTGGCTAATTCTAGCATGATAATGGATAGCATGATTACAATATTTGAAAGGGGAAAATAGGCATCTAGCCCCAATTCATTTTACACTCAGGACTATAACAGGGAGTCAATTTGGCACCTTGATAGTTAATATTATGTACTAAGACTAACAGCTTAGGAGTGTTAGCTCTGTGGTTAGAGCCGGTGCCTTTCAATCATAAGGTCCCGAGTTCGAGTCACTCCCAGATTAATGTATGTCGTCCAGTTACAGAGTTGTTGACAATTCCTAGTCATGGACGTTAAATATGAATGTAAGAGACTGACTTCGGTCAGCTTGCAGCTTTGATAAGCCAATGAGGCTTCTTCGCGAGTTCCTGCTTGCAGGAGGATCTTAAATGCATAAAACAGCAAGACAAGTGCTCACCTTGTGAAGTGTGATTGTATGAACATTAGGGAAAGATGAGAAGTCGGCGTCTCCAGATTCTTCTTGTAGATCGCCCCCATCGATCAAATCTACCACAGCGCCCCCTGTGGGTTTCCTCAAGGAAAGTGGAACCTGAGGTTTAGAAATGATCGACAAGCTTGAAAGATTTTACCTCCGAAAAATGTATTGAGTGATTACATCATCATTCCATGGTCCCTTAGGTTGACAAGATTAATACAACAGCGACACATTTGGGGTTCTCCCAAACATTTGGATACAAACAAAATATGCTTTACTGTTATTTCTAGGACTTGTACAGACACCATATACTGTACAAAGTACACTCAATTCACAATTGACATAATCAATGACTTTTAAACCAGTCAGGTTACTGAACCAACATGATAATACACTCAAAAGATTTTTAACAAACTAAGTCAGACAACAGACACTGTTTTTCCTCTAATATAAATCACACACAAACAAGAAATGTTCTAATTTTTTCATTCTTCTTGGTTCTCCACTATTTGAATGAAACTTGACTGCTCAGTGTAAAGAACAGAATTGTGATTAGAATTTTTTCAAATTTGAAATTCTTTCAACAATACATCAAACATTAATGTATCATCAAAGGTATGATAAGATCATGGCATTTCCATACCTGGTTGATAGGAGTGGTAGGTACATAGGTAACAGCCAGCTCTTGAACAGCCTCTGCTCTCCTCCTGACCACCAACTTGATGGGACCCTCGGGCATCTCACCTATAATCATAGATGCCTCTCGGTGGGTGTGACCAAACACTTTGATACCATTAATCTAAAAAAATAATTTAAAAAAATCGGTGGTTATTTTTTATCAGGTTATATAAAGCAGGCTCTTTACCATAATGATTTATTTCCTTCCATTTTCAGTTCCCTGTATTTCCACAAAAACTAACTCCTCACTATCTTGCCAAGACAGTATTCTTGCATGCTAATTCTTGCACTGCTAGAGACAAGCCTTGCACCATCTTGCCAAGACACTATTCTTCAATCCTAACACTGCTAGTGACAAGCCTTAAGTCAATCTTGCTCAACAACGGTTTTTGATTGCTAATTTACACTGCCATTGACACGTCATTCAAGAAGTACACTGTTCTCTATAATATTGGAATAATTTGCTGCATACCTCCATCAGTTCGTCAGCTACCATGATACGGCCATCGTGAGCTGCTGCAGTCTCTGGGTTGATGCCAACCACAAACGCAGACATGATGTTGCTATCCTTGTTTCCTGCCAAGCTGTGAGAAACAATGAGAAGAACATTGCAACATATTTTAAATTAAATTCTCTTGATTAAATATTGCTGAAATAATCTTACCTAGCTGTGACTTCATGACTTGTTCAACTCCAAGCTTGTAAGATATCAGTCCCATTTCACATGTGATGGAATGTAGATGTACTATGTACTATGCAATATGAAAGTGCATCACTTTGAGTTTTGACCAAATTTTTGATAGCTTCTGTTACAAGGTGAACCATTTATGTTATAACACAATCCATCAAAACCTGGTTTGGTATTAAAGAAAACTTTTCTTACCTTGTTTCCCATGCTTCTTGGTTAAAATTTTCACAGGTTTTGCTGGAGATCAAAACACATTGCCAGAGTATGCAAGCTTTGACTTACCTTAGACCCAAACTGCTTCCTGTTTTCTGGACTTCAAATATGAAATACTCCCCTGGGTATTCTTCGTATCGATCCGCAATTATCTCTGAAAGAGAGCAAGTTTTGTTGTTGTTGTATTGTATCTTGCAACACAAGTATATTATGTGAGCATTAATCATATCCTCAGACTGTTGCAGTTACGTATAGTGTAAGCCACATACTGTTGCACAGCAACACCCACATGTGTCTCTGATCATTGCATTGCCTATCATCCAATTTCACAGCAGGCATATACATAAGTGTAGTTAGTAAGGTCTACATTAATTTATCATTATAAGCATGAAATACGTTGTCCTTTTTGTTTATTTGATACAACAATCTACCAGGTAACTGGTAGTTCTTTATATTATGAACCAGTTAGGGATTTAACATAAGGTTACTATGTGACTTTAAGAATGATATATCAGCTGATGTTGGTATAACCACAGTGTCCATCACATCAGCTCGTCATTGATGACAAAGAGGACCAGAATGGAAGCTAATATTACGTACTAACACCGTACTAACACCGTTGTTATAATAATGACCCATTCTCACCTTCAGATAAAATTTGCATAACATGATGAGCAGATATATAAAAATTAATCATCAAAATGCTGTAACACCATTTGAAAAAGCACCATTATAATTGTAACAAACTAAGATGGTATGATCAAAACTAATCCAAAACTAATCCAAACTAATCATTACTTCAACAAATATTACTTCAGCAGGGAGGAACAGCAGCTAGTTACATATAGGAGCACTGTACCTAAACTAACTGCGTGAGTAGCCATACTCATGTTAAGTTAAATTTAACATGAGCACTATATCTTGAGGAGAGTGACAGAAGCTAGTTACATATCGGAACACTGTATCTAAACTTACTGCCTGAGTAGCCATACTCATGTAAAGTTAAATTTAACCTGAGCACTATATCCTGAGGAGAGGGACAGAAGCTAGTTACATATAGGAACACTGTATCTAAACTTACTGTGTGAATAGCCATACACATGTTAAGTTAAATTAAACTTGAGCACTATATCCTGAGGAGAGGGACAGAAGCGCTTATTACATATCGGAACACTGTATCTAAACTTACTGCGTGAGTAGCCATACACATGTTAAGTTTAATTTAACCTGAGCACTATATCCTGAGGAGAGGGACAGTAGCTAGTTACATATCGGAACACTGTATCTAAACTTACTGCGTGAGTAGCCATACTCATGTAAAGTTAAATTTAACCTGAGCACTATATCCTGAGGAGAGGGACAGAAGGTAGTTACATATCGGAACACTGTATCTAAACTTACTGCATGAGTAGCCATACTCATGTTAAGTTAAATTTAACCTGAGCACTTTATCCTGAGGAGAGGGACAGAAGCTAGTTACATATAGGAACACTGTATCTAAACTTACTGCGTGAGAAGCCATACTCATGTAAAGTTAAATTTAACCTGAGCACTATATCCTGAGGAGAGGGACAGAAGCTAGTTACATAAAGGAACACTGTATCTAAACTTACTGTGTGAATAGCCATACACATGTTAAGTTAAATTAAACTTGAGCACTATATCCTGAGGAGAGGGACAGAAGCGCTTATTACATATCGGAACACTGTATCTAAACTTACTGCGTGAGTAGCCATACTCATGTAAAGTTAAATTTAACCTGAGCACTATATCCTGAGGAGAGGGACAGAAGCTAGTTACATATCGCAACACTGTATCTAAACTTACTGCATGAGTAGCCATACTCATGTTAAGTTAAATTTAACCTGAGCACTTTATCCTGAGGAGAGGGACAGAAGCTAGTTACATATAGGAACACTGTATCTAAACTTACTGCGTGAGTAGCCATACTCATGTAAAGTTAAATTTAACCTGAGCACTATATCCTGAGGAGAGGGACAGAAGCTAGTTACATATCGGAACACTGTATCTAAACTTACTGCGTGAGTAGCCATACTCATGTTACGTTTAATTTAACCTGAGCACTATATCCTGAGGAGAGGGACAGAAGCTAGTTACATATCGGAACACTGTATCTAAACTTACTGCGTGAGTAGCCATACTCATGTTACGTTTAATTTAACCTGAGCACTATATCCTGAGGAGAGGGACAGAAGCTAGTTACATTTCGGAACACTGTATCTAAACTTACTGCGTGAGTAGCCATACTCATCTGCTTCAGACTCAGATAAACTTGCCATGGAGGATGCTGAAGATATCTCCTTAGTGTCAGCATCAACATCATCTGAATCCTGCAAGAGAAAGATCATACTTCACAATATGCGCAATATGCAGTAGTAACCGTTGATATCATTTAGAAGATCATTTAAATATCAGCTTCTCATATTGGATACATGCAACATGGTCAACAAAGGTTACCTTAAATGTCAATTGAAACAAGTGCTGACTCAAAATAATATTTGGGATGCAACAGAGACCATATTTTGTTAATGATTCCAAAAACATATTCTTTTATATATTCTGCTAGGTTTGAATGTCCCAAAAATTGAGATGAGCCAATATGAAAATGCTCTAAAGATGGTAGTATGGGGTTTTAGACAATTTGGCTATAGATAGATGTTTTATTATCTTACTAGAATATTAAGTTTGCTAACAGTTTTATTTTATTTTTATTTAGAATATTAAGTGGTAATGCCGTTTCCGTGTCATTCCTAAAAACTCACACACTCAGCAGTCTTAGTTTTTTTTTATCATTGCAATGAATCATTGTGATCAATTCGGCTTAACTTTGATATGATCATTGTAATTTAAAAACTATTCTCTTTAAGATGGACAAAACAGTCACAATTAGTATTCCCATAAATTAAAGCAGAACACTCAAGAGAGTCTACTGTGTCATTGTTTGCTTTCACACTGTAACACATGTAACATGGATCAGCAGGGGTACAATGCTAAAAAAGACTATGGGTTTAATAGGTAGGTTAGGTAGATGAGAGAGTGCATGATTTGAGCAGAGACAGGTAAGGAACCCAAGTGAAGTAAAGTCACTGTTTGCCTTAACGATGTAACATATGTAACCATGGATCAGCAGGGGTACAGTGATCAAAGACTATGGGTTAAATAGGTAGGTTAGGTAGATGAGAGAGTGCATGATTTGAGCAGAGACAGGTAAGGAACCCAAGTGAGGTAAAGTCACTGTTTGCCTTAACGATGTAACATATGTAACCATGGATCAGCAGGGGTACAGTGATCAAAGATTATCGGTTTAATAGGTAGGTTAGGTAGATGAGAGAGTGCATGATTTGAGCCGAGACAGGTAAGGAACCCAAGTGAGGTAAAGTCACTGTTCACTTTCACCATGGAACACAAGTAAAATTAATAAATTAAACCATACCCTCATTGTGATCATGTTAATTTAAACTAACATGTTTACATATACCTACACCTTTGTGTAATTTATAGTTCACTACCAACAATGTACTACCCTCATGTATTAGTCTACTTCTCTTTACACTAAATGCTGGATTATAATTAAAACAGCTGAATATGTTTCATCATTAGAAACTCATATACACCATAATACCCATTCCACCAGATGCTGTATAAAGTAAACAGTTTGATAATGAAAAACCTAACCCATGGACCATAAAAAAAATTTTGTCTCTGCGAAATAGATGCAAATTACTGTAGCTGGTAGTCACTGTGTACCAACACATGGATGCCAATGACAAAATTAATCCCCACTATCATATATACAGAATAGATGCAAGCAGCTGGACGTCACTCTTACCAATACATGGCAATCACAACGCATAACAACCGAGCATTACTTACACTTTTATCTTGGTCCTCGTCCATGGGTATGATCATGGTAGCTTGGTATGACTCATCATCAAGTTCGCTGAGCTAAAATAAGATTTTAAGAAAAGAAGGTGATATAAAGAGAAAAGATAATTCGCTGTCAGATCTGCACAGAGAATCTCTTTGACTTCTGTGAAAAGTGGAAATGGATATATATCTGGCCAGATCTAATCAGCTAGTACAGAGATAATTCTGTTTGTGTGAGTGCAATGAAATGTGACCATATTTAATAGACCAAGAAAAAAAGCCTATTATTCTGCTATGAGAAGTAGGTCAGTATTACTACATGTCATTTTAGCATACTAGTCCATGCTTCATACAGATTTCCCATTTCTACAATCATGCTTATCCATTCTACATCTACTTCTTATGGTATGAGGAGTACTTTGAGTGGGGGGGGGGGCTAAAGACTGATGGCCGGCCTGGGGGGGTGTCAACGGAGAGGGGGTGTCCCCCTCCCTTGTGGAAATTTTTTTGCATTTCCAGGTGGCCTTAGATGCAATTTGGTGCTCCAAATGAGATTATTTTTCTCATTTGGAAATGAAAAAGGGGTTTTCTGACTTGCGAAGCGGGAGGCGGAATGATACTTCCGCCCCTCCATATTTTTCACTGAGGGGGCTGGCACCCCCAGCCCCCCCCGCTTCCTACGCCCTTGGTATGATGGTATACAGCAACTCCCCACCAGTATAAGGGCATTAATGTTTTTGTATATAGGATAGGGGTGTGAAGATCTTGCTGATTTTGCCCAGCATTTGAGTTTTATCCTTCAGCTATGTGATTTCATCGACGGTTTGACCAGATTCTGTCAGTAACATGAAGAGTTACAAGTACTTGTACAGGTCGAGAGTCAAACTGTTTGAAGCAAGGAAATATTTCAATCACTTAATTCACTCATGCGTTGTAGTTTACTGTATGATTCCACTAAATGGCTGGAAAATCTAAGAAAGCGTATCAGAATACAAAATTGATGTCTTCTTGTTTCACTGTGGGTTTTTTGGCCATTTCTGTTAATGCTTTGCATATTAAAATTGCAATTGAAAAAGTGGTTATAATTTGACTTTGCAAACCTGGCAACCATGTGTGTCTATCAGTGCATTTTCCATATGTATAACACAGTAAACAAATGTGGGGGACACTCGATGTTACCGTATACCACAATATAGTTCATTAGTCATGCTTAGCAACCAGATCTTATTAATACTCATAAGTTTGGTTCAGGTATATAAGAGTTTATCAAATTCATTTTTCCTGCAACCATCTGGACAACCAAACGATATTTACGTAAGCATGGATCGAAAAACAGGAGCCTGACCAATAAACCTACAGCCCACATTGAGTGTAATTTGCTCAACACTACAGGGAAAGGTAAACCTCCCTCTACCTGATATATCTATTCCTCAAATGCCCTAACAGCTTATAGCACAATAAAGGGTTCGTAGTAGAAAAGAACGCTATGTACAATGGGATATATGATGACTAATTCCCTGCTTACTACATCTGCTGAAATGACAGCTTCAACAACCCAGATCCACAACTCATCCTAATAAACTCCTTGTATCACCTCTGGTCATTCCATATAGGTTCATGCCATCCTACCTAAATATGCTGGGGGATTTTACAACTTTCTCCCCCCCCCCCCCCACCCTTTGGAATCTTGTGCCCGCCACTGTGTGCTGTTATGTGCATTTCTACAAATGTAACTTGTTCCTCACTGTTCTTAGTTAATGCATACGATGTTGGATTTAATACTGTTGCGACCAATGTCAAGAAGTAAGCAGTGGAGATCACAAATACAAAACACACTGGTAATGGCTTTTCCTGGTAGTAATCAACAGTAACGCAAACACTTATGTAAATAACTACAGTGTGATATCATTGTCATATAGACATCACAAACTGAAACATTCCATGAAATATTCAGTCATTCCAGATTATGTATTATAGACTGGTTAATAACGATTATGTATAAATAATAAATACGTCATACAAAATGAAAAAAACAGAATTGTTAACTCAGTTAGTTTCAAATTAGGTAAAAACACAATAGCTCATGCATATTCATAAAGCTAGTTAAGGCATATCAGCATTATCATTGGTTGCTTGGAGTATTTAACACAGCATCCAGCAATTGGGAAGCAATGTAGAGAATCTACAACTGAAATTTATGGTTAAATTCAATTAACACATAGCATCCATGAAGGTCTTTCAAGGCACTTTTGAATTGTTCCAGGATATCAGCGCTGTATAAATACTGATTGATTGATTGATTGATTGAAAATAGTATCTTAAAGCATGACAAAATCCTCTTCAAAATGCTAATCATATGTTAGTTGCCAAAACCAGAAAGAAAGTTGATCTGTAGTTTGTTATAGCATGACAGAGCTACAAGATGTTAGTGTTCTGAGATAAACAGCACTTTTGTCCTGTGTTTTATTTGCTTTGAACAGTAACAAGCTATGAAAATGTGACCTTGGAGCATTTTTACCTCACCATGTGGATGGGTGTGTGTGTGTTTCTGTATGTGAATATTCTTTTCTTCTGATGGGTGGAATAACAATAATTGTGCTGAGATAATTACCCTGCAATTGTCCTGAGCTCAATCAACTAATATCCAATATGTGTCATATTTCCTAACTTTGTTTACACAACTACAATGATCTAATCATTTAAAAAGGCATATAACATTCCCTGCAGTTACTCTGTCAAGCGACTGCACCTTGTAGTTAGACAGTATGTAGGATGAGTTTTCAGTTTAAGTTGTAGAAAACTTAACATACACTATCCCAAGATTTGCAATCGATGGATTTCATTGGTTGTAAAAAATTAAACGTGCACACTACCCTAGAGATGTGCAGGGTATGGCTTTGAATTGCAAAGGTTATCCTAAAGATGATCATTATCCGTAGACTTACAGATTGATGTTGAGAGCAATCATACAGATGGGAACTGTCTGCTTTACAACAGCAGCTAGATTTGATTGATTCTGACAATACGGAAACAGATTTACACCAGATTAACAGCAGATTGGTTTGATTATGACTAGTTCTATGCGATGTACAACAGCTGGATTCGATTGATTCTGACAAACATCCACAGATGTACACCCTCACATACACTAACTGCATGAGGGTTGATTATGACTAGTCCTACAGGATTTACAACAGCTGGATTTGATTGATTCTGACAATAGTCCACAGATGTTCACCCTCACATACACTTAACTGCATGAGGCTTGAATCCGACTAGTCCTACAGGATTTACAACAGCTGGATTTGATTGATTCTGACAATAGTCCACAGATGTTCACCCTCACATACACTTAACTGCATGAGGCTTGAATCCGACTAGTCCTACAGGATTTACAACAGCTGGATTTGATTGATTCTGACAATAGTCCACAGATGTTCACCCTCACATACACTTAACTGCATGAGGCTTGAATCCGACTAGTCCTACAGGATTTACAACATATCGATTGATTCTGACAATAGTCCTCAGATGTACACCCTCACATACACTAACTGTATGAGGCTTGATTATGACTAGTCCTATGGGATTTACAACAGCTGGATTCGATTGATTCTGACAATAATTCTAAGATGTACACCCGCACATAAGTTAACATCAGATGGCTTTGATTGATACCGACAGCAATCCAAAAGATATGCAGCTATCCCAAGGATTTACAACAGCCAGAATTGATTGATTTTTATGGTAATTCTAGAGATACTCTTCATCCTATAGATTAACATCAATCAGACAGGTGTGATTGATTCTGATACAGTAGCAATCCCTCTACCCAATCGTTTTACGTGAGATAACTTATATTAAACTGACCTTTTTATTAACCAATTCTTGTACCACTGCCTTTGTGAGTTACTTTAGTTACTTAAGTTATGTTGCTATACACATTATGATATATTTTGAAATATTATTATTAAATATAGTTAATTTTATGGCTCATTGTTAAACATACATACTGATTGAACAATTCATAGCATAGTCGCCCGGGAAAGGGAGCTACTGTACTTGGGCAAGTAGACAATTTTCATGATTTAAAGATGCTTAGTTGCAAAATGGTTTTTCTACAGTATTTACCAACTTTGTTAAGTAATTTATGTTCCAAGATTTTTCCACTTGTTTTCACACAAAAATCAGCAATGCTTTTCTTACTCTTCTAACTTTTGGTGACCCTCCAAAACATTTTGGGAACACTAAAAAGTGTCACGACCCTCGCTTTGAATACACAGGGACTTAGACAACATGAATTATTTCAGAGAGCAAACACCATTTATGACTTCATGTGTGACATAGTCAGCATTTAAGTAGACGTGGAGAGTGAATGTGTGACGTGACATGACGTGAGACAATATATGTCAAAATGAAAGGAAAAACATGAAATATCAGAAATGAAATGTACTGAACACTATTTATGTCATGAAACCTAATGAATGTTACCAGGCCCAATGTGTGTACGTGATCATGTAAACCACCTGTGTAAGAAGATATCACGTTTGTACCCAGACCACATGAATGTAACCAGGCCCAATGTGTGTACGAGATAATGTAAACACTTGTATAAGAAAATACCACATGTTTGTATGCGAACCACATGAAAGTAACCAGCCCCGATGTGAGTACGAGATAGGGTAAACACTTGTGTAAGGAGATATCAAATGTTTGTATGCGGACCACATGCACGAATGAGAGTATGTTTGCAGCCACTTCTGTGAAATGGAACTACATACATATTCCAATCCAGATTCCAACTAATTTTGATATAAAGTATACATGGGCATTAAAGATATTAAAGGTGTATATATACATATATGTCAGCAATGCTTAACAATCCCTGCTGTAACAGGAGCAGCGTATACTTTAAGCCATATGATGGATACAACACTGTACATACAGTTATAGCAATGACAACATGCAATATGGGGAACAAGCTTTACCAACTTTTCTCCGCACCAAGGGTATTAAACCATCCTCCTGGCCATTTGTCAGGTCCATATCACGTCATAGCAGTGCCTCAGTCTATTGGTGACGTTTTGGTGACCTGCAACCTCTCTGGTTCAAAACATTTAGGTCTATCAGATTCCTATATACAAGCACACGGTGATGCAGATACCTAACAATTCACTATGGTAGAATCACAGTCATCCATGGAAATAGATCAAATTATGATCCTTGGCAAGAAATATTATTGACACCAGCAGGACAGCCAAAGAGTTTGTCATGTGGGCCTGTTAAATGACTGTTTTATCAAAAAATGTGTTTTCTTACTTTTGTTGCCAGGGTTTTGTTCATACCCAAAAGAGGGACAATGATCTTGAGTTGCATGTGAGCATGGTGAGCTACAAGTTTGTCTTTCCAGTTCAACATTTCATTTATGTATCATCCAGCCATGATCCTAAATAGGCATTTGAAATTTGAGACTGAGAGATGTCACTTCTTTAATCTCCTACTTAAGAAGTCCTGGTAAGCTTTAACCTACACTAAAAGTACATAATCTTCACAGATAATGTTGATGAGTTTTTTGTATGAAGGACTTATGATTGGAACAAATCATCACAAAACCTAAAGAAATAATCATCAACAAGCCAAGAACATGAAACACTCGAAACATTGGGTGACTCACCCTTTGTATATGAGTGACTCATGTCATTAATCAGTACATGGCTGGTGTATTCAGATGACATACAAACTAGTATGACATTTACTGATAACAAACCGTGTCTTTAAAATAGGGCTCATTAGAACAATTTTTCTTTTCGTTCTCTCGGTTAATTGGTGCTTCCTGGTTTATGTGAATGGGATATATTTCACAGCTCTAGACAATTTATTCCGAGTTTCAGCTAAAACTCTCTGGCATGATTAACATTGTAAAGACATATTTAAATTAACCATGGTTCAGTTGAGGCACCAGACAGTCCTTTACAGAATGAACTGGAATGACTCTGACATTTTCACTGATTTTAACTTCTTGCTCAATCTATATAACCATGTGACTGAAGTAAGGCAACTGATTAGCATATTCAGATTAGCTACATAATTAAACTAGATCTATAAAACAATCTATAAAGTTCTAACAGTGATTCTTATTTAAATGCAATATTTTTTTTTGCTTTTATTGATGGAAGCCTTATGGTGCATTAATGAGATGCGAAGCCTTAAGGCCACAGTCATTGTCGGTATTAACTTCTTAACTAATTAATTTCACCAAGGTTGTTGCTCAATGCTCAGGAGAAGTACTTCTGGATAAAAATGTCAAAAGGTTGGAAAACAGCAAGGTGAATGATCTGGTCTGGACTAGTATATTGAAATTAAGAGTGAAAATAAACAGGACACATGGAAATAAGGAAAATAAGAGGAAAATATCTAAGTGTGCAAAAGAATTTTATTGGGCTCTGTGATGAAACTGATGAAAGAGACACACAGCCCAATGCCAAAGTCTGGAGTAATGTTTAGTCAGTGCAAGTACATTAAAGGTGATATTATAGCACACGGGAATTATTTTTAGAGAAACTTTGAAATCATTTTGACAAGCACTCATATATAGATATATATCTCCCATTTGGCTGCATTTCCATCTTGACAAATTCATCCACGATGTACGACACAATTTAGTTATGACGCCGGGTTACTTTAGAGTTCCTGAGCTGTGTTAAGAGCATGGTTTGTTTGCCATGTGATGGTTTTATACAGTTTTGCACATAGGCTGTTGTTTTTGGGGTTTTTTGTTTTGTTACATCAGATGTTATTTGGCATTATGAATGTATTCAGTTTAAGCTATAGCCTGCATTGCATTTGGCAATTAGTCAATTATTCTACTAATGACCCACTTTCACCTCTGTGACTTGAAACAAACAATACAGCAGCAGCAATTAATTTTTATAGCAGAGACAAAGAAGCCACAAGATGGTAAAACTAAGATTAGTGACAGAGGAACAGGACGTTAGTGTCTCCGAAAAGAAACTTTTTTTTGTTTTTTTGGACAGTCTATGCTGTTAGAAGCTGCACAGTCACATAAACTACTGTGCATTTCAAGGGCGATGGGGGAAAAAAATGAGTCTAAGAATTAGTGAGAGAATGGGAAAGTGAGGAAAAATGCCGACGAATAATGGATAATTTGTTACAATTGCAAGGACTGTTAACATAACACTAACTTTGGCAGAAGGCTGTTACATGTAAATTTTTGCCGTAAATAAGAAAAAAAAATGTGAAAATTTTTAATTTTGAAGACAAATGAGCAAGCTAACATGGTAATGAAATGATAAACATGAAATACTGAAGTACATTTTCTGGAAAGCTTTCAAACCATTACTGCATAGGAAATGATAATATCACAACATTGTAGACTCATGGGTACAGCATAGTATATCTAACTGCACAGTGGTGTTAAAAGACAGAACGGCAATGTGATGGACAACCACATCTCTATGTAATTGGTATTATACCACACCATTGTTGGTGTAGGATAGTGCATACTTTATGCATAGTTGTGACAGAGTGTGTCACATCACTATGTTGTATAGTGGCACTCGTATGGTGTCACATCACAGTTGCATAGTGGTGTCACATCACACCACTGATTCTTAGCAGCATAGTAGTCACATATCAAAGTAATGACATGACACATCCAAAGGTGTCACATCATACCTCTTGTATAGTGGTGTCATATTATACCACATGATCAGTAAAGACATACCACCTAAATGCATTGCGGTTACTTGTCACATTCAATGGTGTCACCTGACAATATTTAACTTGTTGCATAGTTCAATGTATCACATCATTGCACCATAGAACCATACCAGGGAATAATTTATCTGGTAAAACCCTCAAAAATAAAAACATGCAAAATGGCTTCTTTTAGGGGGGACAATTAGCATCACATTATTTCATGATATATATACCAATTGTAAAAGTGCTGGACAAATCAATGCTGAAATTTGAGGTCGTGCTGATGACCTTTGATATGCCTGCAACAGTCATCCAATCAATGCAGAAATTTGAGGTCAATGCTGATGACCTTTGATATGCTCAGGGATGTAAGTGCAGCCCAAAAAAAAAACCGGAAAAAATATTCGGAGACCCCAGGTGAATGCCGTCCTAACACATCCTACTCCTAGCTCTGACTACTTACACACTATCGTTATGTTAGGCTAGCTCAGAAGTATTAGCGCTAACACATCTTACCCCTAGTTCTTACTACTTACACACTATCGTTATGTTAGGCTAGCTCAAAGTTACGAATACGTCGCAGCGAACTACGGAATAAAAAACAGTCTCACATTCGAATGCGATCACAAATATCGACTTTCATATGCGTATCCCGTAGATTTCCGCCGCTCACAAATATCACAAGCGTTAATTCCAAAACTTATGTCGAGCACCAGCAGTTACGAAGATATTAATTAGCAGTCCAATCAACATGAATTAGGCAAGGTTTTCCAACGACAGAAATGAGCTATAGCGATTTGAAGTTCGCACGTACGCAACGATATTCACATGGCACAATGTTGTACAGTGCAATGCGATGATGCGAAACTGAAAATGGTATTTTGAGTGATCGATGAGTGAAAATTGAAGTTAGCTTGCTACAACGGGCCAGGCATTCTTGCCGCGTTGTGTCTTTGATATTCGAACAATTTTGTGGAACTTTATTGGAATTTAAAAAAAAAAACGGATTTCCGTAAAAATACGGAAGACTTATTGGAATTAAAAAAAAAACCGGATTTCCGTAAAAATCCGGAAGACTTACATCGCTGTATGCTTGAAACAGTCATCCAATCAATTCTGCAATTTGAGGTCAATGCTGATGACCTTTGATATGCTTGAAACAGTCATCCAATCAATGCTGTAATTTGAAGTCAATGCTGATGACCTTTGATATGCCTGCAACAGTCATCCAATCAATGCAGAAATTTGAGGTCAATGCTGATGACCTTTGATACGCTTGAAACAGTCATCCAATCAATGCTGAAATTTGAGGTCAATGCTGATGACCTTTGATATGCCTGCAACAGTCATCCAATCAATGCTGAAATTTGAGGTCAATGCTGATGACCTTTGATATGCCTGCAACAGTCATCCAATCAATGCTGAAATTTGAGGTCAATGCTGATGACCTTTGATATGCCTGCAACAGTCATCCAATCAATGCTGAAATTTGAGGTCAATGCTGATGACCTTTGATATGCCTGCAACAGTCATCCAATCAATGCTGAAATTTGAGGTCAATGCTGATGACCTTTGATATGCCTGCAACAGTCATCCAATCAATGCTGAAATTTGAGGTCAATGCTGATGATCTTTGATATGCCTGCAACAGTCATCCAATCAATGCTGAAATTTTAGGTCAATGCTGATGACCTTTGATATGCCCGCAACAGTTGTCCAATCGGCAAAGTAGTTTCACTTATAACTATTACTGAGGTCCTACAACTACGAGTACAAACACTGACCAACAGCTTTTCCTTGTGCACCACGACCTTTGACAAATATTACCACTGTTTGAAATGATCACCACAAACATCCATTAATCACACCATCTCTGCAGTTGTATTGGCTAAATCACTGTTGTGAATGTTTAATCTAGCGCAATGGTATTTTTAAACCAAAGATTCGAATAAAACTGTCCTTCTGGGACCGCTCAAACACGACCAGTGTTACACCTCTTCATTGTTGTAGACTAACTTACATGGTGTGGGACATGTTCATAAGTACTTAAGTACCAGCGTGCCTCTAAATTCCATGAGCCTCTGTGTTCAGAAAAGTATCAATTGGAAAATCGCTCACTAGTAAACAAATCAATATGGTGAACCAGAAAGGGATTAGAATCAGAAACTGGAAGAGCAAAATAACTTTTCATAACTATATGTCACACTCTACTCACAACTACTAAAAAGTTTGAAATGAATAAATAGCGCCAACTAATTAACCACGTACTACGAATATATTAATAAATTGATGAAAAATGCAACGTCTACCTGGTTGCTAAATATATATATTTTTATGTTTTGGTCACTATTCTACTAGCCCTATATGTCACCTTTCATACTGGCTTATATGGAGGCCATCCTTTGAGATAATAATATACTGGGCAAGATGAGATAAAAGTAACGAGTTATACTAAGTTGAAATGTCGTAGCCTGATCAACTTTTTTGGAAGAAGGGTGAATGTAGGGCAAAATATATCAAACTATTTCTGGAGTAATAAAATAGTAAAAATTTTTAAATCTAATTATTTGCCGAGGAAGCATAGAAATACTGAACGTAATACAACAACAGAAAAATAAATAATGGATATTGCAATGATTAAATATGTTTGAATATGAAATAGCTGATAATGTTATGAATACAGGAAGGGAAGAAAACCAAAAAACCAAAATGACAATCTCCAATTGTCCTCAAATTCAGTAGAAAATGGAATAAAGGGACAAAGGCGACCCTAATTTTGAAGATGAGGGAAGAAAAGTATTAATGTACAATTGTGCTCCGTAAACGGTGGGAATAAAGTTGGAGTAGGTGGTGGAAGATGCACTGAAACAATCTCAGATCTTGAATTTTTAAGCTGTTCATCATCTCCACCAAAGAGCGGTTTGAGGTCAATAGTTTCTGATTATTTAATACATTCTTTGTTTCAAATTCGTTATAGTTGTGACTACTTGAATTAAAGTTCTTATTACTCCTAACTACACATCAACTCATAATGGAAAAATGTTTATAAAAATATGAATACATATCTTCTCTGAAGACCATTTCGTGCATAGATTTGTTGTATTTGTTTTGGACGTTTGTTTTATCCTTCGTTGTGTCTAGCATTAGACAAGGGGATTAATATTCGTCTACTAATGTTTTCACATATCTGCAACAACTTACTATACACTTCCGTATTTCAGATTTGTTCTTTACTTCCATGAAAAAGTCATTCATTTGACTGATTGTTTTTCTAAGCTTAACCAACATGTTGACTTAAAAATAACATGGGTAATTGATCTCAACTTATGATACCCTTTTGGATGTTTTCACGAAATGTATATGTTTTGAGTGATATTCATTAACTGATTTGATCAAATCCTCAACATTTTTATTGACCTGAATACTACTCACAGTGGTATTAGAAAAAACCTTTTTACAAATTTTCACTGAATGAGTCAAGCTATTATCAAAGACACTGCTTTGAGATTATAAGTATCAAGCATTAACCAAAGATCACCTCAAAAAAAGCTGCTTTCAACTCACAAGTTTTATCCACACATTTTCATCCAAAATGTCCGTATTATCTGCATTTAACTTGGGTTCTTCAACATTGCTTCACCTGAACAATAACTTTAGTCAAACTAAACAAAAAGATCACCTCAAGAAAGAGTCTCCAATTACAGATATTTTCCACAATTTTATACCCAAAAGATTGTAGTCCTTGAACTCAAAATAGTTCTGCAGAAAATTTCCACTGAAATATTTTAATTCTTTTGATTAATTATTTGCTATTTTAATATTTTATAACTATCAAGTATAAATCATGATGATATCAATACAAGATTTCCTCTCTGCAGATAATAATTTGGCTTTAAAGTAAAGGATTGGAAGGAGGGCAAAGTTAAAAAAAGAAGGAAAATCCTGGAATTAAAAATTTACGAAAATTGAACCAAGGTCGGAAGTCGAGGTAGAGACTTGGAAGCACAAAGATATCAAAAGCGATTGAATTCCTATGGCAAATTTGAAAACTGCAAATCAAATGAATGGAAGACTACCCTTTCACCAAGATAAAAAAGTACCAGGTACAGAGAGAGAGGGGGGGGGTATCCTAAAGTGGAGAGTAAGAAATCTCCAAATTGTTCATGGAATTCATAATTTATTTATACTTCATTCCATACTCATCCCTGTTTTAGGGTCTCCTGAGTAATACAGTATTGCAGTAAACAGCTGGCAAGAGATGAGGAGATAAAATATTTACTGTTATGAATATGACCTGAGAGGAGAACTGGTGGCAGCAGTACCCTATTCACGACCCCTCCCCCACCCCCCGTCCCCAACCCCCAAAGAGAACTTGAGTCAACAAGAAACCCAATCACACCTCCCTTCTGCACATCCCCCACCCCCAAAGAGAACATGAATACCTCAATATCCCAATCACACCTCCCCCTCCCCACACCCCTTTTGTGTTCTCAACAAAATAAATAAATAATAAATAAATTAATGCCAACAACAACCAGCAAAGGAAATGCTTTGCCATCCACAAACAGCCTCTAGATGTGTGAGTTATATAAATTCTTCAACAATACCAAGTGTAGAGAGAGTTAATAAGAACTAAAGACTGTGCTTCTAATCTATATGTGGAGTAAACTCTAAGCACATGGGTTTTTAGTATCCACCGACACCAAACTACTTTTGGAATTCTATCAAACTCAGGGAGATGGTATGACTCTTATACTACTTTATAGAACTTCAAATAAGTCTCAAAATGTCGTACATTTAGCCAAATCATAGGACCACACAAGTTGTGCATGTTTTTCCCACATTATCGTGCAATACGTTTTGCACAACATGCAATAGGTTCCGCTAATCATTACACTTGTTTTAATATTTCTTATGGGAGTTTGGGGGGAATTTTTTATTTTAATAACGACAAATATGATCTAACTGGAAGACAATAAATTAATCAACATTTGCATTTCAGAGATGGAAACGTAAGAAACCTAACTCAACCTACCCTTCGGAGATCAAACCCTATTAACGTTAATAGTGACAACGAATCGATCGCAGCCCTCGGCAGTCTTTCAAGCTTAAATATGAAATGGTGGACGATGTGTGTAGAATAAGGAACAATGGGAAGAACAAAACCGATCAAAGCGATGGGACTTTGTGAGATTTTATGATTTGTTAAAAGGCGAATCTGTTGTGAGTGCCCGTCTCTGGAACTGTCTTTTGCCGACAAACTTTCTCATTTGACTTACATAAGAGGGCTGTAGCTCTGGTGATAGGCTCTGAACCTTAAACTTGACTGGATTGGGTGCGTTTTTGATGATAGCCACTGCCTGGTCGTGAGTAGCTTCACGTAAGTCGCAGTCGTTGACCTGAAAAACCACAGAAAATGAAAAAATATATTACATAAGGGAGAATGTGGGGGGGGGGGGTTGCGAAGTGGATATCATTTTTGTCTTTTATACATATTGCAATTTTCTTAAAATACCATGCAAGCTTTCAAAATTTAGTAAAACAACCATCCAGAGATAATATACTATCCAGATATGTCTGTTGACAGATTCAAAAGAAATTCCTACCTAATGGTAGTTGTTTTTTCAAAACCATAGAGTTAATGATATACATATCAGAGATACATATAAATGTGTAAAACAAGACCTGATCTTTTCAACACCACCCATTAGACTGATGGTGGTTCCAAGGTTTCTAAAGCTATAACATCTTCCTCAGATGTTTTGCTAGAATTCATTATGCCTAAACATTAACCTTCCTTCTAAGATTCTGTGTTCCTGCCTATAACCTTCTTTCTATTACACTCACATCTAGTTTCCATTCTGTGTGTCTGCCTATAACCTTCTCAAAGCTAATATTCTGTGTTTCTGCTTTTAACCTTCTTTCTATGCCACTCACCTCTAAGATCCTGTCCCCTGTCTTTAAGTCTCCTGTTTTCCCGGCCGGGCTGTCTTCAAGGACATGTTTAATGAAGATGCCATCTATAAAGCCCTGACCAACACGACCTAAACAGATGAAATTGTTACCATTTTAAGGACTATTCACTTCATCAAGGTAAAGCTTTTAACAATATCTTTCAGTTTTAATTTTTTCTTCATTTTCACAACTTTGTTTGCCCTTTTGCTTTCCAGGATAGATCACTTTCACTTCTTGTGTTCAAATTCTATGTATCTTACTTTTAAGCCTCCTCTAAAACGGGTGAAGCATTGATAGACTTGAATCTAAGACGTTTAGACTAAGAAATACAATACTGATTTTGTGCGAGAATAACAAGATCAATGCTTGGTTTTGGAGATAACATGCAACACTGATCACTTCATCACATGACATCACTGATCACTTCAGTAAGTTACATCATCTAAGTGGATGAACACCTACATATCAATAACTTCACCTCTAAATACCTGATTTCATCAATTCACTTATTATGACATCACTGATGTCTTCAGTATGTTTCATCATCTAAGTGGACCAACACCTAGATATCAATAACTTCACCTCTAAATACCTAATTTCATCAATTCACTTATTATGACATCACTGATCACTTCAGTAAGCTACACCATCTAAGTGGATGAACACCTACATATCAATAACCCCACCTCTAAATACCTAATTTCATCAATTCACTTATTATGATATCACTTATTATGACATCACTGATGTCTTCACTAAGTTACATCACTTACCTATGCTCTTTTTATGATTACCACACAATTCTACATAGCTACTCCCGTTACAATAGACTGACCTCCAAGAATGCTGATTCCGAGTGATTTTCCGGTTTCTCTGTAGACTTCCACCACCCTGATGTCCTGCCACATCTCTTCCTCTGAATCCGGTGAGGCCAGGTTCCCTGCCAACTGGTCTCTGTACGCAGCAGCATCACTTGCCGAGATATAGGTGATGCTAAGAGACAGAGAGATGGGAAAATAAACATCACAAAACCAACATTTAAAACAGACTTGGCAGCTTCTGATCTGAAGTAAACTTACGCTCTGCTTATGACACCACACTCCTCACTGAACCCAGTACCATCAGGACCCTCAAGTCAGCGGAGGGCAAATCTTTCTCTTTTTTTTGCCCCACACATGTGGAATAGCCTACCTGTTAACATTAGGAGTTCTCGATCTTTGTCCATTTTCAAGAAAGCTTTGAAAACTTATCTATATTCTAAGATTTAGCTTTCTTTTCGTAAAGTGCTACGATCTTGATGCAGCAGCGCTATATAAGTGTCTAATATGTATGTATGTAGTAAACGATAGTGTCATCACTAATACACATCATGATTGACTTTCCTTCACAACATGTCTAAATATTCCCATGTTAAATGAGTGAGTGTTGCAGAACGTGATTCACAAACTCCGAACCTTGTGCAACACCGTTTCTTGTAAGCAATATTGCCTAAACATAGTGTACTGTTAGAACTGCAAACTAAGTCAGAGATGATGATGATAATTCATATTTGCTTTAGCTGTTACCTGATTTCCGATCCTCCGAAGAAGCACTTTCTCAGCAGGCCTCTGACAGAGGAGTTGGTCATATTTCTGGTACTGTCACCATTAATAGCGGTGATGTTGTCACCCACAGAAAGGGTACCATCTTCATGGACACATCCACCACGTAGAATGCTCTTCACGATGGCACCGTTGGCTTGATCTGCACTCACTGTCATCCCTTTAAATGTAACCCAAAGACACATGGTGAGTCAAAAGCTTCTATAGCAGAGTGGATCGCTTCTTGAATGACTATTCTGGGGGGTGGGGTGGGATAATTCTAGGAAACCTTAACTGTGTGACACATTCACAAATAAAATCAAATAACCATTGTAATTACTCAAAGATGTAATTGTAGAGTGGATAAACGTGGTGGCATCAGAGGCAATGAAACCTAGCATCTGGGAGGTAGTGTATTCGATCCCTGGCCGGTCAAAGTAAGACAGGTTTTTCATCCAGGAGAAATCTACTTTATTACCCCATCTGAACTGGTCTTTCCGATTGTAAACAGCTCCAAAATGAGCTAAAACTGTTAGTTGGATAGCCACCTGTGGCTGCTAATAAAATAACCGCATTTCGAGTCGATGTTTGATATATAACAATCATAATAATAATGATGTGATCATAAGGTACAGCTTCTGCAAACTTTAGACAGCAGTGGATTGTTAAAAGTCATTCTTCAAATCCCTGAGAGATGGCCGACACTATATAATAATATATACAGAAAAGAAAACATTCATAATTTTGTGACCATCGAACAAAAGGGAACAGAACAACTACGTGAAAGTACAATCCAACAACGATGAAAAGTCACATGACCTGAACACACTTTTGACACAGTTACAGATACTCAATTACTTCATGTAATTAGTAAATGTTACTGTAAAGCTGATTTCAACATACAACCTACCTAAACCGGTATTAGTATTTTTCAAGACCAATGTCTTCTCCAGTGCCTCTGGTAGTTCAATGTAAGTGGGTCTCTGTTGGAGAGTGATCGATGCGCTGGTAACAACCGTTGGAGCAGGCAGAGATGGGGGAGGGTGAGATGGCTCGGGTGGTGGAGAATTTGATAAGCTCTGTCAAAATTGTAATTAAAAAAAGAGGAATAAACGGAGAATGTGTCAGGCAATGATGATGCATTTTCCTAGGTGACAGGAAGACTTTCAACACTGTATAATAACAGATCATATGTTTCCTAGGTGACAGAAAGGCTTCCATTATTGCATAATAACAGATCATATGAATGATCATTTTAACAGTGCATCTTATCAGGCAATGCAGATCAAAATCCATACTACATCGGTCAAACGTAGGATAAGAACCAACGAAAGATTGCATGGGGACCAATAACATACATAACCAGGATTACTCTTTAATTAAGGAGCATCTTTGCGTTCAAAGCGATTTCTTCCGACAAAAGGGAACTATAAATATCATAAACCATACACTGCTTAACTGCAAATTAGCCAGTCGGTCTTTCATTGAGCTGGAAGATGTTTCTAGATTTACCCAAGGTGCAGACTTACCTTGCGTGGAGCAGGTTTGGGTGGTCCATCAGCTATTAGGTCTGGGGGGTTGTTCCTACCTCCTGGAGCAACTGCATGGGCAACAGAGGTAGTCATGGCAACTACAGGAGCTTCTGTGCAGCAAAGGCAAATAGAAGGATTGTAATGATGTACGATTATGCAATTATTACACAATTCTATGGGATTCCAAACGAAGCCCAAACTGAGATTTATCTCACAAGCAGCAAATAACTTCCAAACATAATCAAATCTATAATTGAGGTAATCCATCATCTGTAGGTGATAGGAAAAGTTAAAACAATATTGCTCTCATGTATCTGTTTGCCACCCCCCCCCCCGACTAGGATTCAATCACAATATGAACTTTAGCTAAACTGTGCTATGTGGATAAAGGGCTATAGTTAGGCAAGAATTCCACCTGACTATTTGTTATCAACAGATAAATACATCGTAGTAAATGTTCTCATCCCAAACTTGTCTTAAGTCATCTAATAGAATGTTAATTCGTAGCCTACAACTGTGTATCCTCTGCAGGTCAACAACACTCCCAGTACGATGTTGCCCTGTGTGACAAACAAAACTATGAAAATATTTTTTCCTTATCTGTGAGGTAACTTGTCATTGGGCCCAGTGTATAACTGCTGCCGACTGGAGGGATTGTCTCTGGGACAGGTTATCATTGACCTATCGCTGGCGTACAGCTCTATATAAATCTTATCCTAATTCTCTTTAAATCATTTTGGTTCCCAGGGCTCCATTCCTATCTTAACTTGATATCTTATGTATAAATACTATCCCACTAAAAGTAATATTACAGAGAGAGTGGTGGCCAATTGGCTAAGGAGTCGGACTCGTGATCCAAGGATTGCTGGTTCGATTCCTGCCTAGTTCATTATGTTGTGTCATAGGGCAGGATGCTTTATCTCAATTGACTCTCTCCACCCAGGGGTTAAATGGTTACCTGTGAGGTAACTTGTCATTTGGCGAAGTATATAACTGCAGCCGCATGGAGGGATTGTCTCTAGGACATGTTATCATTGACCAGGGGTAATATAACGTCTGTAAAGCACTTTGAAACCTATCGCTGGCATTCAGCTCTATATAAATCGAACTTAATTATTAAGTGCTGGAGAGTATAATCTCCCTAAAGTCAGGACTAACTCACCTTGGTCAATGGTACGTCTCTTGTCTTCCTCCTCCTTGGTTTGTTGAGCAAGTGCCTTCAGAAAATGAAAAAAAGCAGGTTAATTACTACCTATGGTACAGACACTTGTCTGTTAAACAATAACCTAAAATAAAGAAGTAATTAAAGAGACAATTAATTGGCAATTATTAATACTAAAGTAACTGAAATTATTTTCTCTACTAATTGTAATACATCAAATGCAATAAAACTACTCGGGGAAATCTTTATCAATAATAGCTGCTTCATCTGAAGCTGAACATTGTTTTACGAATGTTTTCTCCATTACTAGACTGAAATGCACAGATAAAAAAAATTGATGGAATTATCCGTTGTTTGTCCTTTCATGCCTTAACTCTAACGACACTCCCTTTGTCAGGTACTGTGTGCATCTCACTTCTAGAATTAGTCACAGAGGTTCCCCTCTATTTCATTACAATGCCCTGTTGGTATATGAATGTTTTACATTATGACATAACATTTGACATTATTAAATAACAGTTTTGTTTGCTTTCATAGTAATTAATCCATTGAGTTGAGTAGCTGAATCACCTTACTTCAGGTTAATTACTATTTATCTGTGAGTAAGTCAGCTTTAGGCATAAAGAGTGGATCAAAAGAGTACAAGCTTTCATCAGTTTTAATCAATATAAGGATTTTAAAATGACAAAATCTTCTATTGGGTGTTTTGAAATCTCCATACATACAGTGTTCTTTGGGGAATGCTATCCACCTAGGCTGTATATATGGATGCAAAGTGCATCTGTAGGGTCATAACCATGTTCATGGCATTTACAAGTTTCCACAGTTTAGCTTATTTGCAACTGTCTTTTTTTGCACTAGACCTGTAATTCATGTAAAATATGCTTTGGGTGGCTATTTGAACAAAAACTATGAAGAACCCTCTGGGTTATTCTTTTATTAGCAAAGGTATGAAGATTGATAAGTGATGTATGGAGGAAAAGTTGAACCAAGATGAGGACAAATACCTCTCTCTGTTCCTCAATGATGGAGGATGGAAGAGGTTTCGCGACTCCAATCTTGACGTAACCCTGAGGAGCACCTCTCACCGCCTCCACGGCTGCCTCCAGGGTAGCGCTCTCCAGGTCGATGTCGTTAACCGACATGAGACGATCCCCGGGGATCAGACGTCCATCTTGTTCTGCAATACCACCGTCGACTAGACTTCTTATCAGGATGACGTTATTCTCAGGTTTTAACGGATCCTGGATAGATGAAAACCAATGGAGACTGAGACTGAAGAGTCAGAGCTTACAAGAGAATTTACTCTCTTGAGAAACTTTAAATTTTTAAAATGCTGTAAATATTGAATGGAAAACTGATGGGGATAGAATGAACCAATTTCAAGATATTTTCATCATAAAGAAAAATTATAAAGATTTTTTTTGTTAAATATTGAGGTAACAGTTTGTGAAATGAAACCTCAGAATCTAACCACGTAAAAGTCTTGAAGCACTCGCAATGTCGAAGGTGGACAAAAAAAAAATTGGTATGGACCTCCTACCTGGTAGTCCAAGATGCTAAAGCCCAGACCTTGGTCTCCCTTATGTAGTGTTACTAACTGAACTTGGTCACTCCAGACAGACACTCCCATCAGAGATTCATGGGACATCCCCGATGGTGTGTCAGAATGAAGGGAGACAGAGTCACCGCTGATGACTGTCAGCGTTTCCTCCATGGCTTGCGCCTCCTCCTCAGCGACCACACTCTCCTTGACCTCCGGTTCCGGACTGATGGGCAGTCGTGCTGACTCTACATGTGGGACAACCTCTGGGATCACCTCTTCCACCTCTCTCTGAGACGGTAAATCTTCCTTTATTACCGTCGGTGGACGGTCGTGACGGCCACAGATCAAGTGAACTTTGGACGGGAGGCTTCGGAGGATATCGACCACCTCTTCGTGGTTACGTCCGTACAGTCTGATGCCATTGACCTAGCGGAAAGAGAAAAACACCTTACTCTCAACTCATCACAAGGTTCACTGATGCTTAAAAACATTGTTCTGATTTGTAGAAATCTGCATTAACTGTGAGAGTGCAATACCCCTTGTAAACACAGCAACATACAGTTGCATTCTGTTCAAAATCCCTGCAATTTGTTTACGGTTACTTGTAATGTGGTTACTTTTCGTGCAGCAAGGAAACTATAATTCAAGCATCCATGGACTGATTTAGCTTTCATGAGAAATCAAGTCATTGATAATTATTACTAGGTTAAGCTAATTCCTACCTTATTAAGAAATACTTCAGTGTTTGACAAAGGAACATTACCTTATCCTCGAGTTACTTCAGTGAATCAATGTTTATGCATGTAAGTCATGAATATTCAACAGCTATCTTACAACATCATAAGAAACCATTTTTTCCTTAGAAAACAAATGAACATGACTCACCTCCAGAAGTTCATCTCCAGGGGCCAGCAGACCTTGTTTGCCGACTGGTCCATCAGATACCACTGTACTGATGTAATGACGAGGCTGTATTTCCTGGCCATGCTCATCAATGTCCACTCTACCTTCCAACACAATGCCCAAACTACCATCCTTCTTGACGTCAGACACCTGTAAACACGTAAACCACAACAGAAAAGAAGAAGAAAAAAACATTTTTTCTTGGTACCAGAATTAAAAGAATCTATTTTGCAAAGGAAAAGGTGACAGAGTCATGTTCCAAAATGATAGCAAACAATGAATGTGAGATAAGTAGCACTGTGGACAACCAGGGAAGTAAGACTCCATAGTAAGCTAGCAATCAGCGATATACCAAAATGGTTACATGGTTGAAGAAGACATTCCTTTGTTGGTGAATAAACTAAAACAAGACCCCAAATTTGGGGACTAGTGGACTTGGAGTTCCTTGTTTGTCATGTTCTTTACTTAGCCACCTGACAACAGCACAGGTATTAACCCGCCAAGGGAGAAAATGAAAAAATAGACAGGGACTGTAGAATGTTGAGTTCAACAACCACTTAAATTGAGAACAAGTAGAAATTCAAACCCACTCATCAGAACATAAAATAGGTATCTTGTTTACACCTAACTCTTCATTTAAGTTACATTGCATTGCAAGATCCTTCTCAAAATACAGTGTATACTGCAACATGAATCATATGCAGTAATATTATTATACTGCATTCAAGACAGGTTCAGGTTACAAACAACATCATTGGATAAAACTACTCACCAAAATAGTAACCATGGGTCCAAGCATGCTCTGCCATAATGCGATCTGTACAGAAGGATCCTTCCTTGAAGCTGAGGAAGAAAATGGAGAAGCCCATGATCCATAAGTATATAAGAAGGATATTCTGGTCGCAGAAATTGATTGCTTAAGAAAATTGCTGAAAATTGTCTGCATCTTCAGGTGAAAACCACATCCTCATAGCATTTTCTTTCTTTTTAAATGTAAAGATATAAATTTGTAAAAAGTTGTGATATTTTGTAAATGCATCTGGCAACAGTATCATGGATGATGTCATCAGGGTACTGCAACTGAAAAAGTTTGTTTTCCTTTTTAGTTTGTCATATCATTTTTCCACTGAGAAATAGAATATTTCTACAAAAAGGATACATTTTGAATATATTCAAATTAAGTAACGAAAAGTTTGACAGCTAGGCAAACATTCCAAAAGTATCCAGTTTCAAGGATAAATCAACAACAGGATAATAATAACCTTAGAAAAGCTTTGAAAGAGCATTTGTCTAGGTGACATCACAGACACCTTACTCTGATCCAACTTCCTGGAGTGGTTAAAGGTTTAGCCAGTCAAAATAGGTAACCTTCAAGTAACCGTTACTCGAGTTAAGGGCAAGACAATGAGATGGGGTTTTCAACCAGCAGCGTGGGATAAATTTTCTCTTCAATATAAGTTTCACTTTGTTTGTCACCAGAAAATCATTTCAAGTAATCTTATAATTTCTGATTGGACATTTCAGAACAAACTAGTGTGACTGTATTTCTAACACCTTAGTACAGGGGTGGGCAACCTTTTTGAATGAATGGGCCAGATATAGGGAGTGAAAAATTGACTGTTCCGCACCTAACCAACGACCTGCTGTTGATTTCAAACCTTTGATTCCGAGGACTTTCAAGCAATAGGTGTGTGTACTTAATCTGAATTCACAAAATAAAATGTCAATACAGTACAGTTGATAATTAATAGGGATAATAGGCCTACCTGACAGCATCATTAGTGCCGATAAATTCTAAGCAGCTGGCTCGTTTTTTGTGATGATGTAAAATAGATTGTTTTTTTTTTCTTTTTCTTGAGACATCTCACAGGCCGCAAAAAAAACACTGGCGAGTCGCATGTGGCCTGCGGGCCGAAGGTTGCCCACCCCTGCCATAGTACATCAATTCTATCTTTTGGTCAGTTGAATTTTCCTCTGATCACCAAGCAAATCAAATGTCACCCTACCGTGACAGATCAAACTGTCCGTTTGTCTGTCTGCTCCTTCACACCTCCTGATAATACTAACAATCATCTCCAGCATCTAGGGAAATACCATACGACATGTGATAACTTACCCATAGCAGGACTGGTTTTGGGGTAAGTTATGTGCTCCGTTTTCTGTTGTTCTATCACTACTGGGGTCACAACAGGTGTTGGTTCTTCCATCTCATCCTCTTCTATTCTAGGTTCATCTTCTTTCTTCTCCTCGATGACAACTGCAGCCATGACACCCGCAACAGCAGCTGCCTCCAACTGCTCATCCAACGCCATCCCGATATCGTCACCTTCATTGTCTTCCTTGCCTTCCTCCCCTGCCATCTCTTCTTTCTCTTTGTCTGTTTTCTCCTCCACCTCCTCCTCCTCCTCCTCCTCCTCCTTCTCCTCTTTTGCAACATCTGTCTCACCAATTTCTTCCGGTTGTTGTACTTTCATCTTCTCATCATCCTTTGGTTCTGCGTTTTCAGGTTCCATTTCTGTTTCCTTTTCAGGGATTGTCGTTGGAACTATCAAAGATCAATAATATAATTCAAACTATACAGAATCACTTCACCGATGTAGAACTTTACACCGTGCAACTATCTGGTAGAGCTAAAACAAAATGTATTTTAACACTATAGACTTGTGTACTAGATACCTGGAAAACAATCAAAGAATGAACTCCATAATCATTTAACGAAAAAATCCCACTCTTAACTGAAGCAGCATTAGTTCACAAACCATTCAACTAGCATTAGTTCATGTATCATCACAATCACATAGCTTAATGAGATATAATCATTACATGATCATTAACTTACTTGTTTTGAAGACAAACAGTAACTCACCCTATACAAATTAATTGAAAAAAATAGAAAAATGATGCAAAATTGAATAGAATTGTTCAAGTTTACATCTTTGTGTACTTTCAAAAAATACTTCCCAAATGGGGTATGATTTAACTTGGCCGTTTTGACGAGTTGCACAATTATAAATTTGAAGGAGATAGTTGTGTTTGTGTCGCCTTCAAGATACGTAGCTAAACGGTTTAGTTCATTCAATTTTGGTTAGAAATTCTCCATAACTATTCTCCCTGCTTGTTCAGGGTTACAAAGGGCTCACCATCGATGCTTGTATTATTCCGTCTCTTACGACGGGCCAACTTCAGGTGAACGAGTGATCCTGTCCTACGTAGCAGCTCAACAGCCTGCCGGTTACCAAATCCATGCACTGGTTGGCTATCCACCTGATCAAACAGAACAGAGAAAGCTGTCATTCAACTAGCAGAAACAAATTTCCTCCCTTTCATTTACCTCATAACCTGCCGGATGTGTTGTCAAAAAGACAAATGTGTCACAAACAGACTTAGTAGAGTGATTACAATAGCATGCGTAACCAGATCAAGTAGAAGTTCCTCGAGCAATGAGTATGACTACGACTCACAGGCTATGCGTACGAGTACAAGCACTAGAAAATCTGTTAGAGTACAAGTACAATTCCATGAGGCAGGGAAAATTTTATACAATATTACATCGTAAAATAGTTGCAAAATGGTCAACTTGCTGTACAAGTCCAAATATGTATCACACTTTGTTTACACATGAACCATGGTGCTAAATAACAGAATAACTTTAGAGCCTTCAAAACTGCTACAATAAAATTATGAAGACTAAATTATTCCCTGTGAGGGAGAGTACAAGTTCAGGTACTTAAGATTGAAGTATGAGTTCAGTCTGTGACTATGTGTCTGTTTCTCCTTCACTGATCTGTGTTATACCATCTAGTACAGTCTATGACTATGTGTCTGTTTCTCCTTTAAAAATCTGTGTAATACCATCTACTACAGTCTGTGACTATGTGTCTGTTTCTCCTTCACTGATCTGTGGTATACCATCTAGTACAATCTGTGACTATGTGTCTGTTTCTCCTTTAAAAATCTGTGTAATACCATCTACTACAGTCTGTGACTATGTGTCTGTTTCTCCTTCACTGATCTGTGTTATACCATCTAGTACAATCTGTGACTATGTGTCTGTTTCTCCTTTAATAATCCGTGTAATACCATCTAGTACAGTCTGTGACTATGTGTCTGTTTCTCCTTCACTGATCTGTGAAATACCATCTAGTACAATCTGTGACTATGTGTCTGTTTCTCCTTTAATAATCTGTTTAATACCATCTAGTACAGTCTGTGACTATGTGTCTGTTTCTCCTTCACTGATCTGTGTTATACCATCTAGTACAATCCGTGACTATATGTCTGTTTCTCCTTTAATAATCTGTGTAATACCATCTAGTACAGTCTGTGACTATGTGTCTGTTTCTCCTTCACTGATCTGTGTTATACCATCTAGTACAATCTGTGACTATGTGTCTGTTTCTCCTTTAATAATCTGTGTAATACCATCTAGTACAATCTGTGACTATGTGTCTGTTTCTCCTTTAATAATCTGTGTAATACCATCTAGTACAGTCTGTGACTATGTGTTTGTTTCTCCTTTACTTATCTGTGTAATACCATCTAGTACAGTCTGTGACTATGTGTCTGTTTCTCCTTTACTAATCTGTGTACTTACTACTACCATCTAGTACAGTCTGTGACTATGTGTCTGTTTCTCCTTTACTTATCTGTGTACTTACTACTACCATCTAGTACAGTCTGTGACTATGTGTCTGTTTCTCCTTTAATAATCTGTGTAATACCATCTAGTACAGTCTGTGACTATGTGTCTGTTTCTCCTTCACTAATCTGTGAATTTACTGCTACCATCTAGTACAGTCTGTGACTATGTGTCTGTTTCTCCTTTACTTATCTGTGTACTTACTACTACCATCTAGTACAGTCAGTGACTATGTGTCTGTTTCTCCTTCACTGATATGTGTATTTACTACTACCATCTATTACAGTCTGTGACTATGTGTCTGTTTCTCCTTTACTTATCTGTGTACTTACTACTACCATCTAGTACAGTCTGTGACTATGTGTCTGTTTCTCCTTTAATAATCTGTGTAATACCATCTAGTACAGTCTGTGACTATGTGTCTGTTTCTCCTTCACTAATCTGTGAATTTACTGCTACCATCTAGTACAGTCTGTGACTATGTGTCTGTTTCTCCTTTACTTATCTGTGTACTTACTACTACCATCTAGTACAGTCTGTGACTATGTGTCTGTTTCTCCTTCACTAATCTGTGAATTTACTGCTACCATCTAGTACAGTCTGTGACTATGTGTCTGTTTCTCCTTTACTTATCTGTGTACTTACTACTACCATCTAGTACAGTCAGTGACTATGTGTCTGTTTCTCCTTCACTGATATGTGTATTTACTACTACCATCTATTACAGTCTGTGACTATGTGTCTGTTTCTCCTTTACTTATCTGTGTACTTACTACTACCATCTATTACAGTCTATGACTATGTGTCTGTTTCTCCTTCACTAATCTGTGTGTTTACTACTACCATCTAGTACAGTCTGTGACTATGTGTCTGTTTATCCTTCACTAATCTGTGTGTTTACTACTACCATCTAGTACAGTCTGTGACTATGTGTCTGTTTCTCCTTTACTTATCTGTGTACTTACTACTACCATCTATTACAGTCTGTGACTATGTGTCTGTTTCTCCTTTACTTATCTGTGTACTTACTACTACCATCTAGTACAGTCTGTGACTATGTGTCTGTTTCTCCTTCACTGATCTGTGTATTTACTACTACCATCTATTACAGTCTATGACTATGTGTCTGTTTCTCCTTCACTGATCTGTGTTATACCATCTAGTACAGTCTCTGAGAATAATAGATCAGTTCTTTCCTTTCATTAGCATTTTTTTTACATTATTTCTAGTATCTTGCAGTGAGTCTTTACTCATATATACATATTTTTAGCCTAGTTGTCTGTGCTCTATACTCGCCCTCGTAACTTTGTACTCATATTTGTACTCGGGACATTTCAGAAATCAAGGACACACCTGTGCAAGATTTTGAACTGGTTCTAGTTCTTGGGCATTTTATTATTCACTCTCTGTGCCCCTTCCAAAGCATTGTTGCAGTTCATCATTACCTTGATTACATGGTTTCACACAGAGTAGTTACAGAGAAACAGACATATAGTCACAGACTGTACTAGATGGTATTACACAGGTTAGTGAAGGAGAAATTTAAAATTTAAAATCATGACTTGAATTATCTCCTAATATGGTCACAACATTCAGGGCACTCATTATGTCCATTTCTAATAATGCATACAGGAAATTAGTACGCCTGTATGGAGCACACATAACTATTCTAGAAATATGTGAATGAGTACAGACTCACTGCAAGATACTAGAAACTTGTAAAAAAACCTAGTGACAGGAATGAGCTCATCCATTACACCAGGAGTATTCTCTAATTTAAAATAATGACTTGAATTATATCCTAATATGGTCACAACATTCAGGACACTTATTATGTCCATTTCTCATAATGCATACAGGAAATTAGTAAGCCTGTATGGAGCACACACAACTATGCTAGTGTATGCTATACGTGTATGAGTACAAACTCACTGCAAAGATACTACAAAAAACCTAATGAAAGGAAAGAACTCATCTACTGCACCAGGTGTATTCTCTAATTTAAAATCATGACTTGAATTATCTCCTAATATGGTCACAATATTCAGGACACTTATTATGTCCATTTTTAATAATGCATACAGGAAGTGAGTAATTCAAAACCAGCTGTTGTAATACAAACATCATTATTTTTGTTACCTTTAGCAATGTCACTCATATTTACATTTCATGGCATTGCCTTCCAACCATTACCAAGCAGTTTTCTACTATACACAATATGTATCCATCCAGATTTTTTAATTACTTTTGTCCTTCTTTCTTTTCAAACATCAAACCTTCAGACAGGTAAAAGAGCTTTGAAATACTATACAGCAAACAATTAACATTCCTATTGTATTTAAATAAAAAAAAAAAAAAATACCTACATGGTATGTCTCAATTAATCTTTACACAGAAATCAGTTGGTTTAATACGCATGTACATATCATGCTGATTATAGTATATATACTATTCAAAGTTGACTGAGGAAATAGCAGAAACAAAATGGCAATCTTCCTGCAAATAAATCCCATAATGAATCATATAAACAAATGTGGAGAGCCACCATCCCAGCTTGTGTGCACCATTAAGTGAATAAAACTATTTATAAAGCTCATTGTCTTGTGCAGTCTACACCCTCCCAAAGTGTCACCAGTATTTAAGGTCACATCCCTGGTGGATTTCAAGTGATATGCACTAAGCTCTAGTTTTTAATCTAAGGCCCCATTTTCCAAAGTTTTCGTTACCTCAATGATCTGATCCCCGACTCGTATCTTCTGGCTCAGAGCAGCGGCACTGCCGTCGGCTATTCCCTTGACGAAGATGCCAGCTTCTACACCTGGAAAGAGAAAAGACAAACGAGAATCATCAACGTGATGCGAGATGTGGCATACAGACAGGTAAATCAAGTGATCCTTCAAAGTAGCATTTTTTGGGTTGGTTTTCATAAATCTGTATCTATTAACAGCCCAGATCTGTAACAGCTCACTAATCACATATCATTTTAAAATAATAATGAAGGTTTTTTTTCCATAACTAAAAATTGTACAAATCCAGAAATGACAACCTTTATGGTTTGATCAATTGAAAGCAATTATGCAAAATTTCCTAGTTCCTCGTTTGAAGAAGGCTGTTCTGGTTTGGATAGCATCATTATATTTGGAAAAGCAAACAATTGATTAGACAAAAATTGAAACAAAAAGAGGTTAAATATTTCCAGGAACCTTAATATTTTTGATATTTGGGAAACTATTAACACAAGCAAACATACTGACTGTGACGAACAAGGTACCAACAATCTGATCAATTATATTCATAAGTAAGGTGCTGTTACTTCTGACGTGGGTGGGGATGGAGCCGGGGGGAGGGGCGAGGCTAACTCTTGAGGCCTATGCTGAAACTACTGTTTGATTCTGCACCTCAGATACATGCTTCTGCAGTCATGACATACCAAATGTAGAGAACAGAGCATCTTAGTACGGTTTCCACATGTTACCATTTGAGTGATGCAATTAAAATGGCGACAGTACTGTACAGTGAAGGTATCCACAGTTCCATCATGTCAATTAATAAAGTTCTCTTCAACTATTAATATTATATTGAGCCAAACCTTGGAAACTCATGACTATCAGCTCTACAGAACACTTCCCTTTTCATCCCAGTGAGTGTGTGTGTTGAGTGTGATGTATATGTACTTGTTATACTGTTATCAATGGGCTGTATCCAAAAATCAGCTTTAAGCAGGAAACCAGAGGGCATACCTTACGTCTTGATACTTTCAAAAGTCGACACTGATGAAATATCTCAGACTTCTTCATTAAGTTTACGTCTCTTTAAACATCCTTTTCAAGACTTTAACCTCCACTACTGAGCCCACACTAAGTTGAAAGATCCTTTTACTCACTAATGGGGATATTCATATAGTATATTATGAAGTTCATAAAGGGCTATAATTTTGTGCTTTAGTGTTTGCAAGTCAAGGGTTTCACATATACACATTATCGGGACTGATAGAATCGTTAGAAATTGAATAAAGAACTCTACCATTAATATATAAATATATAAATATATATATATATATATATATACAAGTAGGTCAATGAGATAAAGGAATTTACTTCTTAAATTAAGCAGTTAACTGCTTCACTTAAGTTATATTTACCATCAGGCCGGTTTTCTTCAAATCCAGCTATTGAGAGACCTAACCCTTGACTGGTTTTCTGCAGTTCCACTTCAAAGACATCCAGATCAATCTTTGGAGTCTAAAAGTAAAACAGAAGAGGTAAATAATAAAATAATAAGACAATAATAAGGTACCATTATGATTATATGTAAATAGGCAAAAACATAACTAACAAGATCTCAACTCAAGAAAAATTTGAAATGAAAATATGGACATTAAACTAATTCATACAAAGACATAGGCTCCTTGCCTATGAACTTAGACTAGATCTGCTGATTTCCAAAATGACATCATATTTGCACAAGCACCATTAGTGCTGTGACTTTACAAACAGACAGTCCACGACCACAAACTGTCACTTGCCAAACAACATATCAACAATGTCTACATTTTGGAGACATCAAGAAGGAAATTAAACCCACATCTGAATATTTTATTAGTTAAACATCTATGGTGCTACCTAGTAAGAGAACATGAAAAGGTTATTAAAACTGGCAATCATCCAAAAGAAAAGTCCAGATCAACACACACACACATGCACAAAACTCACACACAAGTACACGCACCCACATATGCCACTGTGTTTTACACTCAGACTGCGCACCCCATTGTATTTTCCATTGTTCAAATCTCTGACCCTACCCTTCATAATACCCCTTAATAATAGAATTCTTGCGAGGACGTGGTGATTCTTCAGAAATCACATCTGAGGAACACAAGAGGAATTCTTTTGTTCAAGTCCTCAGTCAGAATACAAAAGAAACGCACACACACACACACACAAAGAAATTAACGTATGGGCACCACAAAATCTGTCTTATATTTGACAGAGTAAATATCTTACATCGACAGCCACATCTGGTGGGGGTGATGTAACAGGAAGCGGCGGTGCTGCCTCTTCCTGTGTCTCTTCTACCTTCTCCACTTTCGGTTCCTCTGAGAGGGGCATCCTCAGCTGCTGTGGGGGTACGCTGATGCCTTTCTTGACCACGGTGAGTTTGACGTGGCTACCAGACTGGCGCAGGACACTGGCCACCTCGGTGCTGTTCATTCCTTTCAAACTGGTATCACCTATCTGAAGAATAATGTCTCCGCTCTCCAGTCGTCCATCCTAATAAAAATAAAAAAACAGAAAACCAAATGAAGATATCTGAACTGTCTCCTGCATGCAAGTCATCTTGTCTATGCTAAAAGAAAAGTTCACACCTTTGGGCCACAGAAGCCTTCTACTGACTCACAGCAATAGTTTTGCCAAATTTCTTGAAGAGAAAAGAAAGTCTTGAAAGAAATTACATGGAAGACCAGTACATTCCACATAGTCCAGACACTACGTCTTAATACATTGCTTCTATCTCTATCAAAAATTGTTTGATGAGACTTTTTTACTTTTTGGCCTTCAGGACTCTGACAAGTGAATACTAGGGAGTCGTCTGTGATGTCATCATAGAAGGTTACTCTCCTGTTCATAAATCTGTTGTTCATTTCGGCTTACAATGCTGGGTTAGCCGTCAGTATACTTTGCATACTTGCAAATTCAAATCAAACTTATTGGCTTTGTTAATGAATACATAGATAAGATATATATCATAAATATGTATAATATGTTGTCCATTCTATTGATGCCAGAGATACACTAATATAACCCTATTAAGCTTATAAACATTCACAACAACTTTTTGGACAATGAAACCATGCAATCAGGATCTGTTCTCTACCCTGTAATTCAGGAATTTGACAGCTAATTTGAAATACGAAAGGATGAAAACAATTCTGCTACCTCGCTAAAATTGAAGTATATGATCACCGAGCCCAGTAAGACTTCATTCACAGAATTTGAATCCCTCTTAGGTCTTCTCCGTTTTAACTAAATCTGAGCTCATGAAACCTATTCTACATAACATGTTTATAATACTAACTGTATTACTACAAGAATCATGCAGACTAAATATTCACTTACTCTAGCAGCAACACCATCCTTAACAATGGTCTTGACAACAATACCAGTGTTGTGTACTCCCACGATGCCAAAACCGAGGCCGTTACCATCATTGGTAAGTTCGATAGTTCGAATCTCTGGAGTGGTGTCTACTTCATCAATACCCTTGGAAAAGAGAAAAATAGGCGGAAAGAAATCATTGGAGAGAAAAATCCAATTCACATAAACAATTAAATAAATTTCCATCAAAACGATGAGTATGTCACTTCACTGTTCCATCAATTAACTTTTATTCCATCCTTCACATAACAAAATATTCCACAATTCAAACCTGGCATTCAAGTTCTTCAGATGATGCTTAATACCAATAAAGAGCAAATTGTCCCCTGTTTTTTACAATTTCATACAGCTTAAGGGAGACAAAGTAAAGACTTTGATATTTGAGTTATTGACCTAGTTTGAATAGCACAAGAAGCTGCACTACAGGCGAATGGCTTATGTTCACTCTCGTTATGCAAAAGTAAATAACAATTACATAGTGTGGACGTTCTAATTATTGGTCTCCTGACATAAGACTCTGATTTCCTTTTCTCACCTCAATTTCGCAGAGATTTTACTGAATTTTGCAATGATTTTGATGTACCTACTTATCATTGAAATAAGGCTATCAGGTGTCCATGGTTGTTATTTGATATATAGTGGTTGACATTACCAGGACCAATTAAACAGAAACTCTTAAAGTGTATCATATGCTTACTTCGGACTCCACTTCCGCTTGATCTGTTTCTTCGACCTCCTGCTGCGTTTGTTCCATGGGTTGTAGCTCAGATGGTGGAGGCAGGTCAAAGTCTCCCCTAGCTATGATCAGATAAACTTGACCTTGTATCTTGTGTAGCATTCCTATAGCATCCTTGTGAGAGACACCAGCATCAAGTATCTGATCATTGATGACTAATATCTGATCACTTTCACGCAGTCTCCCATCCCTGGAAAATAGGGAAAAGAGATTTCAGTGTGACTGCTTGAAAGGGGGAAAAAAGTCATAGCCCCACTATACAGAAATTATCGTGACAGACAAAATGGATACAACCGTATATGACTTTTTACTAACCATACTAAACAATGTAAATGTCATTGTCATGGCAACAAGTTTCAGTGGGGTATACATGGGATGCCAAGGACAGAATCCATTCAGTGGAGCATACATAGGATGGCGAGGGCAGAATCCATTCAGTGGGGCATACATAGGATGCCGAGGGCAGAATCCATTCAGTGGTTCATACATCTATAGGGTACCGAGGACAGAATCCATTCAGTGGAGCATACATAGGATGCCGAGGGCATAATCCTTTCAGTGGAGGATACATAGGGTTCCCAGGGCAGAACCCGTTCAGTGGGGTATACATAGGATGCCAAGGGCAAAATCTATTCTATGGGAGGAATACATAGGATGACTGACCTTGCAGCTACACTTTCTGGTTGAATCTTTTGAATGAATATGCCGAGATCACCGTGAGTTTTACTGTTCAACCCAACAACAGTGAAGCCCAGGCCACCACTCTCAGGCTTAATGAGATCTACAGCTACAAGTTCCCGGTTGAAAGCCAACTCTGTCAGTCTCGGGTCAGTGATAGCGATCCACATCGGAGAGGAACGGGCCGGTAATGTCGGAGCACTGGCGGCTTCATGTGCCACTGTCGGAGTAATCGTTTCTTCATCTGGTTGGAACGTGACATTTTCAAAGGCAAAAGGATGGCTCTCCCCAGGGCTCTCTGGTTCTGATTCTTCCTTTGGTTCCTGATAGTTGAAGGAAAATAATAAAGACATTCTTCACTCAAACCAATTTTACCATCATTTATGATGATTTTTTTTCTCTTCAAAAAAACAACCACATTACTTCCTAGGCAAAATAGAAAGAGCTCATTGTGAATCTAATCAGAACCTGCTTACCTAAAGAGTTTCTGATGTACTCAAAAGTTTTTCAGCATTACAGTAAACCTATCACACGTAACCAAATAAGCCAGCTTCTCAAACAGTAGATGTTTCATAAGACTTTAAATATAAGTCTTCCCATATGAAATCATTTCTGATTTGAAAGGTTTTTTCTTGTCAAGGTAGAAATATCATCAAATCCAAAGCACACACCAATCCGCTTCCCTCTACTGACTTAAATATATATATACTAACCTCATGAGGCAGAACTAATTCCCCATCTGGTGAAAAATCAAAGTCTGTTGACTGTTTCCCAGGAGGAGTCGCACTAATATGGTCCTTGAGTTGTCTGATAGCTTGCTGTAGATTCAGTAGTTGTTTGAAAGATGGACTGTCAAGAAGTTTGATCATGACAGCAACCTGTTGGCTGAGGGCTACATCTCCAGAGTCCTCTAAGCGGCCCTGGATACCATTCAAGATGGCTACCGCTTGCTGTGTGTCTGGAAGAACAAGCCATTAATTCTTGGTAAAATATTAACTGCTCAAAATGATCAACAGTCTGATGATTCAGAGTCTGATGATGCAGAGTTCTTCTTGCCTTGGGAAGAGTTCTTCTTGCCATTGAGCAAGTAAATAAAGTTAAAAGATAGTATCATCCCAAGCACTAAATACCCTCACAAATATTTGTTGTAAAGTGGAACAAAATAATTTAATTACAAGTTTGAAAAAAGTAGTATCCTTCATGCAGTTCGCTTCTCCATGGTGAACATATTAATTAGACACGTAGTATCAAGAACAGGAATCCACATTTTCATGAATGAAGAAAAGGCAAGACTAAAAATAAAAATAGGTAATAATGAAACATACCTGCAACAACAGCCATCTTGATTCCAGAATTTAATTATATCCAACTATCTGGATACGAAAAAAAATAGATAAAATACTGCAATTAAATCAGCATTATCATTCAGAGAATACATAAATGTGTCACAACAGTCAGTAATAAACACATGCAGAAAGTAGTTATTAGTTCCATATCTTCCATGTAGACTTAATTGTAAAACTTATTTGTTGCATAAATATGCCTCACAAGGCACCATTTCACTTTTAATTTGTTCTCTTCTTAGGAGGACCCAAAAGAAATCAAGATCTCTATTTACCAACTCCCCCAGGACCACCACATAACCCTGTACCTTCAAGTGCTCATATGCTTACAAGTATATTTGGCAAAATGTATCCAAGTTTCTTTTAGGGTATTTTCTTGGGTCTTTTTTACAATACAATATGCATGTGAAAACTGTAACAGTAGTTAGCCTGAATACATACACATTTTTATTAGGCACACCCAGATGGTAAAATGAATAAGGGCCTAGCCTACAGCAAAACACAGTTATTCATTAATACTATTTCTATTTTACTACATCATAGGCCTAGGCCTGCTGTTAATAGTGAAATTGTAATTTACTAATACAATACAAGTGACAGTAGTATTACTAATAGTCTAGTATGGGCGTAAGGTAACATATACTAAGTTAGTGCATAGATTAGCGTTAGTTGTTTCATATCCTATGCGAGCCTAGCTTATGACAAATTGACATAACATTGGTAATGATAGTACAGTCAACAGGTTACAGACTAGTCAATCCACGCCAATTCTATTTCCAGCTTCCAATAATGCTTTGTAAAACTTATGATTGTTTTGACCAAGAACTAGGGCTCCTCTGTTGTGTCAACCAATTAATTCACCGGAAATTGCTTACCTTTAAACAGTATATCTCAAGAGTTCGTCACATTCCTTTCTGATGATAAGTGGGCAGTGTAGTGAAAATTGTGACCAGAATCCTAACATCTTCTTTGCCATAATGTTATTATATCGATATGCTAAGAAATTGTTGGGCGGTGGGCGGTTATGCTTTTACAGGTGCGACCGTATGGCAAGCCGTTTTAACATTTACCTCGCAATTCGACTTAAGTCGAATACAGTGGAATTCAATTTCACTTAAGCAGAATACTATTTAGCTTAAGTGGAATTCTATTTCACTTAAGTGGAATACCATTCCACTTAAGCTTAATTGTATTTTACTTAAGCTGAATTCATCAACTTGTCACTGCATTTTACTTAAGCTAAATTCTATTTCACTTAAGTGGAATTGCATTCCACTTAAGTGGAATTGTATTCCACTTAAGTGGAAATGCATTTCACTTAAGTGGAATTGTATTCTACTTAAGTGGAATACAATTCCACTTAAGTGGAATGTCCTGTCTATTTCACTTAAGTGGAATACAATTCCACTTAAGTGGAAATGCATTCCACTTAAGTGAAATGTGATTGGATAGTCTATTTCACTTAAGTGGAATGTGATTGGCTAGTCTATTCCACTTAAGTGGAATGTGATTGGCTAGTACATTTACCGCCAAACTTTGCCCATGCCTTTGCGCGCCATTATAAACAACTTGCCGCGATACGTGTACGTACGTACGTGGTGTCGATATGTGCACAATGAATATCGGCTGTCCATCGGGATCCAGCTAGCACTTAACATCCGTGCAAGGTGTGTACGTATACGTACCTGACCTGGTACCTGACGAATACCATTACCAAAATAAAGCCATGGCAAATACATTATAAGTGGTTGGAGCTACAGCCGAAAACGCATTGACAAGGGCAAGAAAACGTTTTACTTTTTGTGGATTTTGGGTTTTGGATGGAATCTTTTCTTTCGTCAAAAGTTTCACTATCTAAAAAGTTACGAATTCTGCCTATGTTACTTAAACAAGATGTAAGTCGCCTCTGTTGTGTATCATACTGATTGTTCCCCTGTGCAAGTGAGGAAACAACACTTCGAATTGTGTCTCTAACAACAACAATTATTTGATCGCATTCCAGCAATGTTAGATGTGAATGATTAGCCGTAGCCATGATGTACACGTGCAACGAGGATCGACTAAATCATCATATGTGATGAGCAATTGAATGCGTTACGATGAACATTACCCTAAATTGTATTTATATGTAAGCCACATATCAACATTTCCACTTAAGTGGAATTGTATTTTACTTAAGCAGAATAGAATTCCACTTAAGTGAAATTGACGCCCAAAAGATGTTATTCCACTTAAGTGAAATTGTATTCTACTTAAGTGGAATACAATTCCACTTAAGTGGAAATGCATTCCACTTAAGTGGAATTGTATTTCACTTAAGTGGAAATGCATTCCACTTAAGTGGAATTGTATTCCACTTAAGTGAAATAGATGGGCTATTTAGCTTAAGTGGAATACAATTCCACTTTAGTAAAAATGTATTCCACTTAAGTGAAATACAATTCCACTTAAGTGGAATGCATTTCCACTTAAGTGAAATAGAAATGTCCATTTCTACTTAAGTGAAATTGAATTCCACTTAAGTGAAATTGAATTCCACTTAAGTGGAATACATATGAGCAAGAATTGCAATCTGATGTAGGTGAAGATTACTCAGTCTTCCCTGATCAGGCATTGGCATAAGTGAAATGATCTGACCGTCCCCATTATCATGGGCGGCAATCATGGGGAGGGACATGTCCCCCCCAATATTTTAGGTGCGGGATATAGTATCTAATATGTCATGTCCCCCCCCCAAACAAATCGCCGCCCCCGCTCATGATTGTCGTTCCACCTCTACCTCTCCCCCACATTCAAGCTTTTGATTTTTTATGTAAGTCCACTGTTTGAACATGTTGTACAGTATGGAAACATGTTGTGATTATCAAACATTGCAGCCTATTTAGCATAGCTAGCAACATTGGGTCACATTGTTTAAAAGACTGAGATTGTGATGCTCCCAACAGTCTTCTGATCCTTCTCCTCAAACTGACAACATATAATGTTCGTCCATGCTTTCCTTTAAAGAGGTCGTGTTCAAAACATTTCAGACTTCAAGTTCACTTCCATTGACCCCAAGGTACCTTTGACCTTCACAGTAAACTCTAGCACTCTTGTAGTGCATCCGGCAGGTAGATGCCAGATTAATTAATTCAAACTACAGTTATCAATTTATTAGGATTTTAGACTTGTGTTGATCTGAAATGACTTTTTACTTCCACAAAATGCAATGGGATTCCATTAATCCCATTAGAGGTCATGGATAGCTGTTGGCTGCAATGACTTTTAGCAAATTTGAAGGAATGTTGTGACTTGTAACTATGTCAAGGACTAATGTGGTTGTACATTCATCACTGGAGTGCCTCATCGTTTATTCTGTGCAAGGTCCACCATCCCCCCCCCCCCACAGCACCTCCCCAGCCCATCACATCGTAAACCAATTTTTGTACTTTTTTATAATATAAAACAAGATTAAAACTGGTCAAAGTCGCAGCAACAAAAAAGTTGTCATGAAACCTATATTCAATTAGGTATCCTTACAATTGTGGAGCATTTCATTACCAATCTTACAATTCTGTCACCCGGACAATACAACAAGTTAAGCTGGAATTTTTAAAAATTTGCTTTGGTTATGGTGCTTTGTGATGGCTTCGTGATGGGATAGCAACAACAAAAATTTGCTTTTCTGTTCAAGTTGGAATGATGTGCTGTCATTATACAACAATTAAAAATAGAGATTATTAATATTTCACCAGGAGAGGATTGCGACAATCTAAGAAGATCTGCAACAAAGGTCTCAAAGAGGAGAATTTTTTGGTTGTAATATTGATTGTTTGAAGAAAGCAAAGTTTTTCTCCATCCATATAAACCATGTGCATGCTATGGATTTTTAAACTATGATGGCAAAAGCAAAAAATTATTACAGGGCAGAGGGTGATGGAAGGGGAACAGTGACTATATGAGTGAGACCATCAACTGTGACCATCAAATCATACTTAAAACAAACCTTAATTAAGAAGAGATATTATTCACAAAATATTGTGGAAATTTCTTTCTTCCTTCTATGAAGTCAGCTGATTCGATTTGTTATAAGCCTTTGCATTTCTAAGTCAGTTATTCCCGTCAAGTGTCTATATCAGCATCGACTAGCTGCCGGTATCGGTTTCATAACAAACAGACTCGCTCGCATCTTGGACACAGAAATCAAGAAGACATTGTCGGATTTTCATTTAACAGATCAAATTGTTCTCTTTTCATAATGTTAAGAAATGAAGCCAATTTTTACACATTCTCTTATTTAATTTAACAAATGTATCATTATGGATAGATAGATCATTTCAAAAAACAACAGGTTAAATTGCCAACAGTTAAACTTTCAAAAATTAATCATTCCACATTAGTATCTTTTCAAAATGGCCGATAAAAACAAAAATACACTTCGTTAATGGTATAAATGCTCCAGTGACTGCTTGCCATTGAGATTATACTTATGTTACGTTAAATACCCTGATCGATACTGTCTTTGGGGATAATGTACATGAGACAATTCTGAACCAAAATACAAATAGAAAGATTTGCACTGTGTCGTTCGTATAAACCACGAGCAAAATCACCTATTAAAGGCGATACACAACGAACCATCAATTGATCTACGTGACAGAGATAACTGTCATGAACAACGTCCCAACATTTGCTACAGAAAATCTTCTTCCACTGGTGAGAGATCACAGATTTGATGTTCATACATACAAGTACAAAGACTTGATCAAGTCTAAATATGACATATTCGAGCCCCATGAGCTTCATGCATTTACGTTTTTCTTTCCTTCAGTACAAATGTCCTTTTCCTGCAAAAGGAGATGGGGTTTGCAAACTGTTGAATCTAAACTATTAACCTGATGACGGGATTGTTAAGAAATACAAAGAGAGAGTAAAAGGGTTTCAGATCCGAGTGGCACTATGACATCACAGAGTTACAATATGACTGCTCCCAGCTGTAACTTTTCAAGTAGGAAACCTCCCAAATGCAGCGAGATTTTCTCTTGGCTGTTTGGATGAATTGTTCTTCACAAAGATCTCTGTCACAAAACCTGATGGTTGGGTTTGTGTTTCTCCTAATGAGACAGGAAAGAGACAGTCACTTAAACTGACATCAGACAATCCAGTAGGCATATGGATGTCTCTATACAGTAAGCAAATTTACAATGAGAAATAATGAACTAAACAATCTCACAGTTATATGATCGTCTTAGAGAGCCCACCATTTTTCTTCATTTATTTCTACTTATAAAAAAACTTGAAAGGGTTTATCATTTTTGCAATAATAACACCTTCCTTTTTCAAATACTACTCATCTCCATGGTGACAATAACAGCCTATAGGTATAACCATTCAGTGTTACAATGAGGAACATTTATTTCCACAGACCCTACAGTGTTTCACATATGAAATAACATTCTATGGCTTGCGTTGTCATTTCATAGCTGGAACAACAAGTGTTTCCCATCATGAGAAATAAAGTCTATAGCTGATAATGGCATTTCATATATATGTGTTCATGAAAGAGTTCTTACTCTTACAAAAGAAAAGATAAAAGTAGAAACCAACTGGTGGTTACTTGCAATGTAAGGATGGCTAGCTCACACACCAGTTTTCAATAGCATACTGGAGAGATAACCTTTGACCTATTGGGTAGGATGCTAACTATACTGAAGATGTAACTTTTATGCAAGTCTCGTGGAATCAGGAAAAAAATATATCAATTATTTTAATCGATAAATTGGTGGGATAATTTTTCCTGCCGGGCAAAAAAGAAAAAAAAAAGGGGTGAAATGTTAAATGAGAACGTAAACTCCTTCTGTCTTGGGCAAAATATGACTTGCACTACCGCCTACTTACATTAGCAGTTTCATAGAAGACCCTCATTACAAATGAGGTGGTGCACACTGACAATGAGGTTCATATTATTGTCTTTGAATAATTTCCTCCATATCTCCAGCTTCCATTATGTTACTTGTAACACGCTTTATTATATAAGAGCCCTCAAAGAAGGAATGTTATTAAAATATCTTGGATAAAATAAATAGAAGAAATGCAAAAAAAAAAAGAAAGTTATACTATCTGTCATACAGCTAGGCAAGAGGAATTTAAAACAAAATATGATTCTTTATAAGAAAAGTTACTTTACCTCTGGATCAATAAAACCGAATATATATATATATATATATATATATATATATATATATATATATATATATATATATATATATATATATGTATATATATGTATATATATATATGTATATATATGTATATATATATATATATATATATATATATATATATATATATATGTATATATATGCGTGTGTGTGTGTGTGCATCAAAACATTTAATAAGGTGTGCAAAAACCGTGTACAGTGCATGGGGGGGGGGGGGGTGAAAGAGAATCACTTTAACACTTTACACACACACATATACCTGCACACATCAATATAGTGAAATACAAATGTTCTTAACAACAATAATTTTTATCTGCCAAATTTATGGGTTCCAAGTGTTACCAATTATCTATCAAGTACAGGAACTCTTCACACCAAAAAAAAAAAAAAATTGTGTTACATCCTTCACAAAAAACAAAAATAACCAAATTGCAAGCTAATGAACATATCTTGTGAAACTTTTGTAAGGAATAAAGTAGCAACTGAACATTATCAACATATGCAAGCTACAATGTGACCACAAATATAACTGCGTAAAATATTACAAACAGTGTACTACTCTACTTGGTTCGGACCGTCTGTTCAATAATAAAAACATCATTTTTTCAATGGAAGCGCACAATTTACAACTAGATGGGCCATCATACCTCACTCTCTCTTTCTCGTTATAGTTTGTCTAATGCAAAAATAAATTATAATTTACAATGTTTCTGTTTAAATATTCATACACAAAGATGCGAAATTTTTACAGATAAGGAAAGAGTTTTTCATCAAAGCAATCAGTTGCTTGATACATTGTTACATTTTGTTTTTGTTGTTAAGTTAAAGAAGAAACAGTCAAAATATACTTCAGGTGGTTTTTTTTTTTTTTGTGTTTTTTTTTTTTTATACGAGTTAACAAATCCAGCTGTCAGTAAAACCAGAGAAATGTAAATCAAAGCACAAGAAATATACAACTTGCACAATGCATGCATTAAAAGTGTTCATTTGAAAGGAGCATACTACCTATAGTTTGGGAATGAGAAGGACAAAAGCCTTATCCATAGTTCTACATAATGTTCTAGCCAAACGCTGATGATATCATGACACAAAAGTCTTGCAATAACGGCAAATATAAACCCTCAGAGTATTGTGAATTACTGATAATATGTAAATGAAGAATCAAAAGTTTGACCACCCTAGTGCTCATTGCATTGAGGGTTTACAAGATCTTAGGAATTACATCTGTGGGAAGTCGTTAAGAAGAATATTAAAAGGATTTTCTGGTGAGAAACGATGTGAAAACTCATGTTGAAGAGAGATATATTCCACACTGCTAGTTGAAAACCCCATCAAAATACCGTTCCCCTGACTCAAGTTATGGTTGTTTGAACGTAACCTATTTGGACAGGCTTAACCTTCAACTATACTCCAGGAAGTAGGGTCACATGTCTATGATGTCATCTGGTCAAATGCGCTTCAAAAGTTTTTCTTTAGGCTACAGTATTATGATCTTCTTAATGGTTGTGTCATTAAAACCTGATACACTTGAAAATGTTTGCTAAGCTGTCAAAGTTTCTGTGCTTAGAATTTCATCAAAATGATGTATCTTTTTTGTATTATTTTTATTATTATTTTACCAAATTTACATACCTGTAGCGCTCTTTTCATGCTTAAGCATGTTCAAGAGTAGAAATTGTCTTTTTCTCTTCAGATAAATGGTTGACAAATTATACAGAAAACAAAAACATTTTCAGCTGAATTGTCCTGATGACATCATCCATTCTGGTTTTTTGCCAGATGCATTTACAAAATTGTAAGAATCATTATCTTAGCGATACAAAATGCTATGAGAATGAGGATTTTGCCTTAAACTTCAGGGGGGAAAAATATTCAACTTCAACCACCAGAAAATATTTATAATCACACTTCTAATTAAATCTAGTCGTTAAACCGTTTAAAAATCATCAGTCAAGGTATGTATCCGAATATAAAACTAATCAGCCAGAGCAGATATAAGCAAATTGTAACAATCAGTAACAAAACAAAACAAAAATTGAGGTAGAGAAAACAATCAAAACAAATGTAGGTAAAAATGTCAAGTTTCATGACACTGTACACAACACAGACTAGGAGGAGGCCTATAAGAGCAGCGACAAACGATACATTATTCTAGACTAAAGGTGGTTACTTGACACAGTCATGCATACATTCAAAATTGGTTGACGGAATCCAAACAGGACCAATTTGTCATGGAAAATGAGTAGAATACAATCATATTTAACCACACGTCTAATCCATTCGGTAGTTCAAAACAGGAGCTAGGAGCAAAGATACCTTGTACAGGTTCTCATTAAAAAAAAAAATTTTTTTTTTGGAAGAAACAGTTTCTGGAAAGCAATCATATCCTCTAAAGTTGATGTTACAGCTGTCTGAGCTGTGACCAGTCGTCTAACATGTATAATAGTGCTATGTATTTCAGCACAACAGAAAATACTTATCATTAAAGGGCTATCTTTTATCATTATCAATGAAGACAAACAACTTCAGGTTTTTCACAACTTCAGGTTTTTCAAGCATGCCAGCTGTCTCAGTGACTTCTAGTGCTTGCATAATTAACATCACTGAATAAACATGAGAAAGACAAGGGTTAGTAGCAATACTGGGATCATCATTACCTAAAAGAAAGTTGGGTTGTTTTTTTTTTGTTTTTTTTTCTCATGTCATCAAGGAACTAGAAAATCATACAAGGTTTTGTATAAAACCATGAGTATAAAAAAAGAAACAAAAACAACAAGCAATTGAAATGAGCATTATTCATGAATTTGAGACTGATGGAATTAGAAATTGTTCGGTGACTACTGATCTATCTAAGATAAAAGATGCAGTTATATAATAATAACAAGGGTTGTTTTTAAATTCAATCTTAGCACAATCTTTCTAAGTGGAAAGACAAATTAGTTAACGAACAGCATGTATCATGAAATGGACAAGTTAAATGTGATTGCATTTTAATACGGCTCTTTACTTTGGGACGTAGTTGTGAATATCATCACTCTATCCAATTGATGTCTGTGGGAAATCCCCCACACATACTGGTCTTACATTGCTCCATCCCGACTGCTACACCCGCGCCGCTTCGTCCGGAGCTCATGATTGCATTTAATACGGCTCTTTCCTTTTGGGACATAGTTGTTGATATCATCACTCTATCCAATTAATGTCTGTGGGAAATCCCCCACACATACTGGTCTTACATGGCTCCATCCCGACTGCTACACCAGCGCCGCTTCGTCCGGAGCTCATGCTGGTAATGATCCTCCACTTTCCGTCCTTTGGGTCAAAGCATTCTACCGAAGGGAGGAAGTCCTCTCCATCATACCCACCTATGAGGGAAACACAATATTTAACAAAGCTTGTTACTTAATGTATTTAACTAGTACTTGATAAGAAATCAGAAGCGAATATTCCTTAAAAATGATTAAGGAACTCAAACTAGAAAATACCAAAAAGGTATCACTGCCACTCATTGGGACTTTTTTACCATATAACTACAACTAAAAATACTTAAATAATGAGACAATATCCTATCAGAGTTAGTTGATTCCATTGGCGGAACTGAGGTCTTCTGTTCGATATCAGTCAGCTGTTTGAAAATTGTGCAATATATGACAAACGGTTGTCTTTTCTTTTCCACATTAATTAAAATGTGAATAATTATGCAAAAATAAGAGAATCAATGGACATAGACCAGCCAGATTAAGAATATCTTTTGCTGATGTGTTTAAAAACGTCATCATTTTGAAACAAATATACATGTGTGCATAAATATTAACAGAATGACTTGGTATTACTATCGGCCTAGATGTTATTTTATTTCCATTGTATTGGAGGCTGCTAGAAGCTTTCTCACACTGTTATGAATTTCCTACTCATAGCCTGTCAGATCCATACTAATTTGCTTTAGTTGTTTCACGTCTTTTACATTTATAACAACTTGTGCTTGAAACTTGGGCGCCACAACTGTGGGAGTGTGAGGTTGTTAAGATTGTTTATGCGTGTTGCTTGGGATGCGTGCGGTGTGGGATTTGTTTGAATGATTTGATGGGTTTCCAAACGGATTGGGAGGAGTTTGTAAAGACATGTTCTTCTATCTTGGTAAGACTCTGTTGAAGTTAAAGCAATACATGTATTCACTTCGACGTAGTGATAAGTATTGTTTGTTACAACATTGTTTATTTAAACGATTGATCATATTTCACAATACAAAGCACAAATGTCATGCTGCATGTGTAAACCTACCGAGAGCAAAGAGTTTCTCTCCGATGACATCAACACTCAGGGCACTTCTGCGAGAGTTCATGGGTGGTAAGTCCTCCCAAATATCGTTCTCAATATCGTAACGTTCCACACTATTCAACTGATTCTGGCCATCATAACCTCCTATAGCGTAGATAAAGTTGCCTATACTAGCGACACCTTTAAAAAGGGGAAAGACAAAACAAAAAGACAATAAACTACTATTCAAGCCCACTTCATACGGGTTTAACACAAACCTTTTCAAAGTAATAAAAGTTTCTAACAAAAATTTGAATTAACTATATATCGACACACTTCATTATAATCAAGTGTTCTCTCAACTTGGGTACAAGTTTCCATTTGACAAAACATCTTTGTTCAAATCCAATGCAATAGGCCATCTTTCACTTTCTTTCTTCTGTTATAGTACTGCTTTGAAGCGTTTGCTTATTTCACGGTTCCTTGTGCACCGTGAAATGAGATGAAAAGATGAAAATGTACCCATCACTATCCCAACAAGATGTTATCCAAACAGAGCTTGGTGGGACTTATTAATTCATATGACGCCATCACATCCCAGTGAATATTAATGTTAAACATGGCCACCATCTTGTTTCATCCTATGACAGAGATTGTTCGAATGTGTGTTTCCATGGATACCTCCATGACTTACCAGCACCACTCCTCTGCCTCTTCATGGGTTTGACTTCCAGCCATTCATCATTTTCTGGATGATAACATTCGACTGAACTTAGCCTGTGCTGTCCATCAAAGCCTCCTACTGCATACAGTAGTCTGTTGACAACTGTGCACCCGACACCTATCCTCTTACTGTGCATATTTGCCACCTTGGTCCATTTGTCTTCTTCAACATTGTACCTAGAAGGGAAAGAGAACCATGAGAGTTCAAATGAATGATAAGGTACTGTAGAGTAAAAACATCTGTCAAACCTGATGAAATCATTATAGTTAAGACCTGGAACATACTGTACAGTAGTAACATTATGTACAGTATGCACAGAAGACCTTTTAAAGCATGGAAAGTTGAAATCGAAAACACAGTTGTTACGTTGCATTTTATTACAAAGTTAACACTTAGATGGTAACAATGTCCGTTGTCCCCAGTATTCACAGAAGACCTTTTAAAGCATGGAAAGTTGAAATCGAAAACACAGAACTTTGTTACGTTGCATTTCATTACAAAGTTAACACTTAGATGGTTACAATGTCCGTTGTCCCCAGTATTCACAGAAGACCTTTTAAAGCATGGAAAGTTGAAATCGAAAACACAGTTGTTACGTTGCATTTCATTACAAAGTTAACACTTAGATGGTAACAATGTCCGTTGTCCCCAGTATTCACAGAAGACCTTTTAAAGCATGGAAAGTTGAAATTGAAAACACAGTTTTTACGTTGCATTTCATTACAAAGTTAACACTTAGATGGTAACCATGTCCATCGTCGCCAAACGTTAGTGCAGCTTTAAACAATTTGCTCATAGTCTTGAACTTTACTTTCACGGAGGTTATGGGTCTTCAAATAATTCACAAACATCAAAGATGGTACACATTTTGAAAGAAAATCAATAAATGCTCTGAGAGGGGGGGGGGGGACAGTGAAATTATGGAAGTTTAAATATGACTGACCTTTATTTTACTTTCTAGAATATTTGGGGGACAATACTAATAATATTTTATGCAACCTACATATCCTACAATCAGAACACCATTTACACAGCAGTTGCTTTATATCGTGCAAGTTTACTTCCCAGGCTAATTCTTACAATGACTTGCATTTTGATGAAATTCTAAATATAGATAACCTTGACAGGTTAAAACTACTGTAAAGCAAACATTCCAAATGTATCAGGTTTCAAGGATAAATCAACTAGAAGATTTTGGAATGGAAAAGTACATCTTTTGAAGAACTTTTGCCATTATTTCTTTTTAAGTGCTATCACAGAAAGTACACAAAGCCATCCCTCCACCGGCCCCATCCCCACCCCCATAAAAGTACTGCACCTGCCTTGTCAAATGTATACCTGAAATGACCAACAAAGTACATAAATTAGATACACTTTACTGTACACTGTACATGTCAAATCCCAAAATTAAATACCCTAGGCTACAGACAAGACCTGTTTCTTCATTTCAGACTACAGTATCATCAATTGTCTGTACATATTTCTAAACTCTAATGCAAAAAAATTAAGTTTTCATTTACTTGTAACATCTAAGGTATCTTTTATTGATATAACTACAGTACTGCATATCCATCATGGTAATTAAGAGCTACCGTAGTTGATTGCGCAGAAGCCTTTATTAAAGATCCGTGGGGGATTTTGTATACATACAAAAGTAATCTGCTGAGTCATGTTTGCCTAACAGCAAGTGAAATAGAATAGCCCGAGTGGCTAGCCAACACTATAGGCATTCCACACAGAACCTTTTAAACAAAAGAACATGTTTTGTGCAGACTCATTGCTCAGCAGCCTACCATGAAGATGCAACAAAGCTATAATAAAGGATAGCTTTTCACATCGCAATACAAAGACTTGGAGAACTGTTTATATAAAGAGGGTTCTAGCCAACTGGTACTTTGATGACTTTGTTGAGATACCGCTCAGGGTACTCAGAAATATGCAATGTAAATGTGAGTCTAAAGAGATGTAAACATTTGTTTTTCAGTGTGCCCCATATTAGCTTGGATTTGGTTTCTGCAGCAGCTCATGTGCAGTCAATTATGATTTCAACAACTACTCTATTTATGTCATCAATACACAATCTTCAAAGTTATTTGACATACATGACATTGCAAGTCCACAGTAACATTCTCCAAATCCAGGGAATAATGTTTTCCTGTCTTGCAAATTGCAATACAAATTTAGTAAGTAAAACTTTATTTTAAAAAGGAAATTCATGTACTCGCACGTACAGCAATTTATAAGTAAGTAAGATATCAGTAAAAACCTTTATCGCTCTGGGATAAAAGAATCTTGGTGTCTGATCCAAAGATGTACAGCAGTTTGTGAACACAGGAACCATGGTTGGTCTTATATGGACAAACCATAAAACCGGCTACACAAAATCTGAACACTTAATTGATTCCATGCAGTATCAAAAGACTAGACAAAATGTTGTGGAAGGGGTTGGGAGGAATGGTTCCCTTTAAATCATCAGTTATGTGTGAGCATTGCGATATATATGCATATTTTAAAGGGCAGGTGTCTTACCTTTCAGCTGAGTTATGAAGAACACACCCCTGAGATCCTCCGACTGCATAGAGCATATCGTCGAGAACCGCTACCCCCACTCTGTTCCTGCACTCTATCATAGGATTCAATGTCCTCCACATATTCCTCAGAGGGTTGTAACAATCTAACTGGTTGGAATCGGTGTTTGCCTCTGCGGTATTATTCCTCCCACCGACGCAATAGAAGATGCCGTTGATAGTGGCGGCTCCGAGTCCGCTCCTAGCCTCTGGAAGGCAAGCTAGGGTGTCCCACGTGTTCGATATGGGATCGTAGCACTCAAATGTTTTAAGGGACTGCCTTAAGTATCCGCCAGCAGTGTATATAACTCTGGCAGTCAATGGATGTCGTGGAGGGATTCTCGATAACCTGTGTAACCTCAGCTGCTGAAATATCTTCGATAAATAGTCCTTGCAACGGATGTCATTCCTCAGTATTTCACACTTGTCAAGCTGCCGCTTGAGAAAGCATGGGGTCAAATGTTCTGCCCGTATTGCACCATCCCCTAACAGTTTTCCAAAGCACTGATTCCTCGCTTTCTCGTCGTGTTTGACCCAGCGTTTACAAGCGTCGTACACCTCGCACTCGCTCCAAACGTTCAGTTTATCTTGCTGTAGTACTGTTAATAACTGGGGTAAAGGAAGCTTAAGGAATTCTTCGGAATGGGAAACTTCACAAAAGTTTCGGAAAATGAAATCGCAGGCCTTCTTGTGGAGGCGATCGAGCCCTTGTTCCTTTGCATAAATTGAATAACCTAGACAATTATGGGGGTCCAGCTGTCTCTCCAAAAAATCACAACAAGCTTCGATGATGTCGTTAACTTGATACATTATCGCCGTCGGCAGCAGTTCCATTACGTTACATTCGCTGATCCTAATTTCTGAGGTATACATAAAGTCAATGATGGCTGAAAACGTGCAAGGGTGAACATCTTTTAAATCAATCCTCTCTTTCTTACACTCTTTAAATCCTTTGGTTAACATTGCTCTAAAGTAAGGACTACATGAGGCTAGGACTGCCCTGTGAGCCCTAAACTTCACCATATCTACTACCAGGGTGACATCGCAGAGTTCGTGTTTGTCTCGCAATTCACTGAGGACCTGGAAAGCACTGCCGGGGTGCTTGAGGCTCCTGTAGCTTATGCTCGCTCCAAAGTCACGGTATTCAAACTGAGAGTTCTCATCTACCTCGGCGGCTACGCAAGGCATGGCCATTTTAACAATTCTAGATACTGTTCTACTCAAAGCGTATCCGATGCAACAAAACCCTTCCATTATGTCGGAGGGGTTTTTTGTGTTGTTGTTTCTGTCATCCTCTTAAAGCTCTGTGCTCTGGTACATTCTGAATAGATATCACTAAAAAAATAGACTGGGGTTTCTTGAATTTACTCCCTCCTCTATGCTTCTTCTGTTTCAAGTAGACACTGTGGAGGCTTTTAACAGCATGGACATCAAATCTGTAAAGAGACAGAAAAAGAAATCCAAAAAGAAAAAAAAGGTCAGAAACTGGAACACAATTTGCATACAGTAAATACGTAAATTACTGCTTCGGTGAATGGATTAATTAGCATTGGGAGTACAGTATGTTGCCCCGGAATATCACACAAAGTGCAGTACCTGTACAATGGTGATTCTGAGCAGAGCATGATTTTTCGTGTACTGTTCTGAGCACATCTGAGAACATATTGATGCAAATTATAATTATTAATTACTACAAGCTTACAACTGGTAGAAAGAAAAGATGACATACATACACTTCTCTCAAGGTACATAGTTCTCGACTTTGCCTTATGGAAAGTCCTAATTAAATACAAATAAATAATAAAATATTCACAGAGCACATCTTTAGATGTCCCAACTACTGTAGCTCAAAAGTCGCTCATTACGAGACAGTCAGACCAATATCAGTCAAGAAATAATAATCCTTCAAGCTCTTTTCTTTTATTTCCCCCTCATATTTATAGCCAACCCTCCATATTTCTCTTCATTCGATTTTCGAGCAGAGCTTTTCATCAATTGTCGTCCCAGGATGATCGGGATATCTCTCTTAAAAGAAGTAGTCGGAAGCTAGATGACAAGGCCAACAGTAATCTGTGGTTTAAACCAATTAGTACGATTTCCTACGCAGGTATTACACAGCAGTTTTCCTCCACTCGAAAGTTGTTGAAGGATGACATAATATACCATGACACAGACTTTGATAAGTATATTAGCTACTAGTCATTGAAAGTTACCAGAGGATTTGGTAAAAAGTGCAGCAACTGACAAACTTTAATACATTTCGTTAGTTTACTTCCTATGATACATAAATATCTACAAATCCAAAGGTGATGCATAGCATACATACTGTACATAGCACTCTAAAAATGGACATTTCAAAGCCTTTCAAAATGGCTTAACAATCCCTGGAAGTGTATGTTGGTTAATAAAATTTCCTGTAAAAGATCACAGAAAAATTGCTGTGGGGTTTTACGTGTTTATTAACTCCCTTTTTATTTTTTTGCACATATATGACAAATTCCTATTTAGAACAAAAGCTGGGAAAACTAGCATTTTATAAGGCACGGAAGAATAATACCACAACTTCCACAAGAGGAAATGGATTACAACATCTGTCAATCACCCCGATATACAGTACTGTAAAGGGGGGATTGATGGTGTCGAACAATTCACCGTTTTGTAATCTCTGAAACACGGTGCAATATATTTAAGGGAAAAATGTATGACGATGTCGAGTATATACAATTACTGTACAGCTTAGTACTGTACAGTACCACAGTCACATAAAAAGATTCTGTTCCTCTGAATCTGTTTCCTCCGTACGGTAAATAATAACAAAATATAAGCAGCAACTCAGTACGATGTATGCTGCACCCCTTGCGGTTTTAATACTCACACCATACGGTACAGTAGTTCATTGTCAGAAGAATGCGTACCGCGATGTAAATCTGTAAATCTGCCAAGTCATTCAGCATTAAACATAATGCTCATGTATATACTGTAAACCAGCATGAAGGAAGTTATTTCAATGTGTTGGGTCTACAGACTGTATGGTCTTTTCCATTATATGAGTCATAGATTGTGTATACAACACCAGGTAGGTACAGTACTCCAGGTATTTCACTACTACAACAACTCCCCTCTAAGCTCTAGCCTCTCTGACAATGTGCAATTAATAAGCCCAACAAACATGCCTTTTTGAGGAGGGAAAAAAAAAACAGAAATTATGATAAGTAGAGTTCATCATTGTTAATAAGTTCAGTGTGTTGTGGTCAAGTGGTAAAGTCAGTTGACTTGTGAATTAATGTTTGCAGGTTCAAGTCCTGGCCAGATAATTACGTTTTGTCCTAGAGAAAGGCACTTTATCTCCATTGCCACTCTTCACCCGGGTGTATAAATGCTTTTTCGCTTAGTACCACAAAGTTACCTTAACTATCCTGCTAGTTCCTTGGCAATCAGAAATGTGATGATGATGGTATTGAAACTGAGGAAACTTCAGTGATTTTTTTAACAACTTAACTCTATACAGTATACTGTATATAAGTCAGATCATTACTATATATTCCAGTAATCATATCTTTTAATTTAATCAAGCACATACTGCACACATATATGTATGTATTACAGTGTAAGTACACATTGAAAAATGATATCAACACTGCACTGCTACTTTATCACGCTAAATTGTCAAGTTTAAAGGGCAAGGCTGAAACTCGGACCCTGCAACAATAGAAAAATAAATATTCCATCGAACTTTGTCTGTTGACGTAGTTGATTATTATCTACAATAAAGATTGCCATAGTTGCTATCAGGTGAAGATACTACAGTAGATGTGTCAGTGTTACCAGGTTACCAGTTACATTAATAAATAAAGTCCTAAATACTACGTATATACTGTAGATGTATGAAGTATCATCTAGGACTTGATTCACAGGAGATTTGACCACTTAGCCTATAGGCGGAACAATTGTAAATACTCAATCTTCAACAAAAAGCAATACAGAAGATCTACTAACATATAAATTTATAAGCTACTGGAAGTACTGTATGTATACAGAAATTTCTTTAGAGCTACGCTGAAAATTGATGAAGATCATGTTTAGAGTGGATAAAGGACATGTGGTAACCATAACGATGCACTGACCTCTGAGCACTAAAAGTTCAATGAGCCTACGTACTACTTTATGTTAGTAAAAATTGCACTTTAGTGTGAAACAGTTCAGTTTAAGTTCAGTTGCTCCAAGCACACGCAAATACTGTACGCACACACGCCAACTTGACAGCATAGGTTACTTGCCTGGCTAACCCCAAAAAGTTTTATAAATAGTTACACAGTTATAATATAATAAACTAAGCCCCCAACCTCACCACCCCAACCACCCTCCCCCCTTGCCCTAAAGAAAGTACAGACTGTACAGTACTCCAATGTGTGTACATGTTTGCAAAGTAGTTGCATAATTACTCTTTGCATAACATCCTCCTCCTCCGTCCGTTAACACCGTAGTTCATTTTGGTCGGGATGTGACCCACGATGGGAAAAAATTCAGAAGGACTTAACATGTACTTTAATCCAAGGAAACGAAGTAGGTACGTTTCCCGGTCACTTAATGCTCCTTTTGATCCCTTCCTCTGTACACGCTTCATTAGAATTGTTTTGGCCCCCTAATTATTTTGCCCTTCCTTCGCTGAAGACAAGCACAAATATTTGCTGACAGACACGCTATGGGTTCTCATACTGGTGGCGGCAAGACGGATAACTTATTTGAAAGACATGGGAATCCTTTGGGTGTGATAGATTGGGGATGACTCCAGCTGGAGAAGTATTTTAAACGAGCCCTTAGTCATCAAGATTTGACAGGTTTCACGGCAATTTTAACTATATAATACATCTCACCGAGTCAGCTCTAGATAACATATATTTCATTAATTCAACATAATTATGATACGCTATACTGTACTGACTAACTTTAAGTACTACAGGTATTCTGACCAAAAAGGAAACTGAAATCATGAAATTCAATCTATGTCATTATCTTAAAACCTATGCACCATACCTATATCTTGTGAACATCAGCGGTTCAACTCTATTCATGTACATAATAAGATGAGCCTTGTGAGGTCTGTGGATTTTGAATGAATTCTAAAGCATTACAGTAGAGTACTTATTGTACGTACCTACACGTACTGTGAAAACCATTAGTTGTATCTCTAGGTAATCTTGACTTGTAAATCATTTACACTCATAGCAGGTTGTGAGATGTTTGATCAGACGAGGCCACTTCAATCAACGAAGCTAATTTATGCAAGAATGAAATTAAGTTTCTTTTATCATAAAGTAATAGATACAGTACCTTACTAGTTACTGCCAAACTGCATTATAACCGTTGTAAAATGCCTGCACTACAGTGTGATATTTTCCATCCAATCCTTCCAGGGCAGTGAACCTTGGCGCACACTCGTTTACTCAACGGCGTCTATCAGCCAGAATGATTCTCTGGGTTTGCTTACAATACGTACACACACAGAGTCATCAAATTCTTCATTTTGCTGACTCACTGGCAAATCTAACTGAGCTGTACCAAGGTCAACATGAGTTTCTTTATTTCCGATAGTCACCTGAACAAAAAGAAGACAGAGGAATGAAAAAAACTAATGAAACCTTGTAATTATCATTAAAATCAAGGAGTCGAGCACCCATGGGATGAATACAGTACACCTTGATAATACCATTCAAATATATATGTCCAATGGAGAAAACAAAATAGAGCTTATATATCAAGAAAAGTTTGCATATATTCAAGTGGTGTTTTGTGATGTATTTTATTTTTAAGTTTTAACACATAAAACAGATAGGGATGATGACAGGTACAGCATAAAACAAAGAGACATTCTTTACTCTCAAGAAATATTGTCAAAGTTAAAATGAACATGATCCCCTAAATGCAATGAGAGGATAAAAGAAGATGATCAACGTATAATAGTGCGTTTGGATTTCACCCAGTGTTGACGACAATAAGGAATACTGTAATTACAACACGTTGCACAGTATGAAGGCTGATAAAAAACACAAGCAGACAACTATACTTGTAGTGACAGTGTCTCTCAATAGGTGTAACTGATTTACTTTTACAGGTAGTTTCACTGGAATCGCAATCAACATGGACAAATTAATTAAAACACTGCTAATTTTCAGCTGGCACAGACCTACAGGTATCTTTAAAACTTACTGTACCAACACCTTCTGACTTTTACCATGAGGTAATTACAGTACAGTAAAACTGTGTGCAGCATTATCATCCCATGCCTACTGTATCAACTCCACCATCATTATTACTTGTATGATTTCATGTCATGATATTAAATAATAATAAAAGTTTATAAGGTATCAAATCGCAATAATGCTAAGCCAAATGAGGGAACTTGCTGTACAAGTGCTTTATAGATACTCTACGTGTATGTGTAAAGCAGTCTCTGTAAACATAAACTACTGTATAGTATTCTATAATGAGACAATACTGACAGCATTCAAACCTGCTATGTAAATTCAAACACACAAGATTATCTTTGCACAAGTTTTGTATTTACCAAGTTGCCCATTCTGTATGGCATTTTGTGATGTGATACGGCACAACATTATAAATCCCCTTTGTTGGTATTTCAATAGAAGAACTCACTTGCTATTCTTCATATTATACTGTAAATCACTAGCTATACACTGACTTGTTTGAAGTGTTTGTGTAATAGTGAATTAGAACCAGAGCGAATAGTTGGAGCTCAAGGCGTAATTTAGACTCCTTTGCAAAGAAGATTCTGCAGAAACTTCAAAGGATGTTTTTGTAAGATTAAAGCCTGATCTCAGTTAATTCAGGTTAGCAATCCAAAACCATACAACCTAAAGACAGATCTGTTTAGCTCTGTCAACACACAACACAATGAACAAGTCACACTGAATAGCTATTAGCCAAAGTAGTTAATTACTGTATGTGAATGAAAGTCCTTCACCTAAGTGTTTGTGCTATTGATTTCTACCCCATGGATGGAAGATATTTACCATGGCATCAGAAAACTATGTCAGTATATACTGTACTGGACTAACTTGTCAAGTCACTAAACCATTACAAATATACAGTGTAAACATGCTACTACTGTATATATATAGATCTTTAAGGTGAGTAGTGCTACAGTATCTGGATGTTTGTACAGTTCAGGTGTGAAGGGAAAATTGCTCAATTTGAGAGTCTTTGATTACACTGATAATCTGACACAATGACTCATGCACAGGGGGGGGGGGGGGGGGGGAATATATATATATCACGGTACATATAAACAACTATATATAAGACACACTTGAAAAGATATTTCCATTATGATATTTCCATTATATTTCCACTTTGTACTTTTGTGGCAAACAAATAAATAAAAAAATAAAATAAAATTATGTGTACTCTTCCATGCAATGACGTATAAGGCAGTATGGTCTCTACATACGTGTCAACCATGCGAAACAAGGAAATTAACATGGCCGTGTAGTACAGAAAGTATTAAATCAATTACATTAATTAGTACACACTGTAGTGAGACTATAACCAATACCATTTAATCTGACTAAAGTTCATGGTAGCTGACAGTCACAATAAACAAATTTATATTTCTAATTTTAGCTGCAACAACAATGTCCCAGAAAAAAAAATGTCAGTGAATCAATCAAATAAACAGTTCAAGGAACTTTAAGAAGACATGTTGCGATGATCAATTTGATATTCTGTGATGGGAGAAATGTCAATTGGTCTGCTACTACTGTCAATGTACAAAAAAAAAATGTGACATCTTTCATATCAACAGGAGATTTTCTATTTCCCCAGTTCTGAATTTCCTTTTGATCAGTCGCATTCTAAGCTCTATACAGCTCAGTCATAATCCTGTTATTTATGGTTTACAATTTAATGTATTTGCCAGCACACAACAACAAGATTTAAGGTATATACTCCATTCTGGCCTTCAGCCTTTGAGTCATCAACTTATAACTGGTCTACCTGGGATGGAGATCCTACAAGAATTAAGGCTCTCTAACTTTGACACATGTTGATTTGATTCTAGTCGCTATGTTTAATGAACATTACTGTATGCAGTATTTTAGTTAACAGGAATGCAATCAGAGGCCTTCCAGGAACAGTTTCGTGTTTGTCTTCTTTTCTCTCTAATTTTATATGATACTTGGTGATCAGTCACTTATAAATAGTACCTATGCATAGTTGCCAAAGTCAGGAGAAGTTCAGTCAGAATTTTGCTAAGTACTGTATATAAACTAGCTACTCGACTAAACAATCATCATGACCTCTTTGTGCCAGCATATCACTCTTTTGTTCAAAGTTGATCCACCTCCCCTTCTCAAATATGAACGTGTCCTGGGTCAGCTTTTATTTCCTCCTCAGGGTGAAAACAAGACCATCATATCGCCATCATTCTCCCATTGCCAAAATGTCAGCAAGGGGACAGTCCTCAAACGTGTTGATCAAACCATGGAGCTATAAACAGATCAAACATAACCGTTGCAACAGCTAGAAATGTAAGACTCATGATACAAACCACAAATAACATGGCTTTATAGACACCTACAGTGCTGTATGCAAACTATGAACTGTGAAATATATGTCAATTACAGTCTTTCAACTATCAATGACCTAGCTACCCCACCATACCCCTGCAGGCATGATTGCTGCAATAACATACAGTAAATATAAGAAACGAAAGTACACACAGATGCACACACCAATGCCCATGAAAGCTATTGGAAGGGAATTTTTGATAATTAATTTATACATGTATGCCTGGATGAAAAGTGCTTAGTCATGCTCAAAGATACAAAAGCGGCAAAGAACAGAATAGTTCAGTACAAACAGTGATGTTGCAATTTTTTTGGGTTTTTGGTTTTTTGTTTGTTTTGGAGGTTGCTTGCAGTTCACAGTGTTCATGGTCATAAAGTGTGGACATTTTAATTCCATACATGGTGATGCATGTAAATCTGAACTAGAATATGTAGATACAATGCACCTGATCTCAAACAATCTTGATAAAATTATCATGAAAATACAAAACTTTTAAACAAGTATCTTCCAGTACTAGTATATAACTGTAAATGCTGCAAAAGAAAAAGAGACCAACAGAGAGAGGTCAAGTGAGTGGCTACTTGTAGGAGTACAGATTGGACAAGATAAGTAAAACCTCAACATATTTAGAAAAGGTTTTCAGCTGATACTGTTCAAACAGAGTGTCACTGTGATGCTATGTGCTACTAATTTGCTCAAGTATTACTGTAGTATTTGTACACCCATCACTCTACACTATTACAAGCGACCATGCATACACCAGTACACTTAACAGTCTGTGCATTCACGGTATGATCATGCAGACTTCCAATGACACAGCACTTCTCTCTACACTTTCATAAGATCTGAGATACTATACAGTGAGTATTCTGTTCCCATACTGTATGTACTACAATACAACAATGCCCACTTCCATCATATTTTGTAATAGGTCTAATATATATATATATTAATGAAAATCGTAATGAGTTGGAAAATCAAGAACAGTGAAAAAACTTTCAGCCTCCACCGGGATTCGAACCACGGGCCTCCCGCTCTGTACGCGGACACCCTAACCACTAGGCTATGGACGCTGATTGTATGTCCAGAGGTTCGAAACCGGTAAGGAAGATCGTAATTCCACTGTAGGCGTTTGTCACCTGTATCGAACAATATATTATAACACAATTAATGAAGTATGTGTCATTTTGTTTCTCATTTCCTATTGTACTCATCCTTCTCTAAAATAGACCATGAAGTACAGAACTTAATAAATATAAATGGAATTACAGAACTTTGGGAATGATTCTTTTTTTCTTTTTTATTAAACAATGACAAACTATGCAGCAGTACTCGAGTGATAAATTTTATACCAAACAAGGATAATCGTAATATATATATCATTACCAACACAATGCATGAATCAGAATTTGCAAGGCAAGTAGCTAATTACTATGTTACTGATCCTGCCAATAAAAATGTATGCATACAATACATGACTTAACATTGTTCAGTACACAAGAGGACACCTTAATTAATTGAAAGAGAACATGAATGTGGCATCCAATGATTCTTTCTGTCTGTCTATCTATCTGTCTGTCTGTCTTTAAACGAAAGGTCGACTCAAGTCCAAAGAGGGAAAATGTCAAACTTTTAAGGAATTCCAAATCAATCTCTGTTCATGTTTCAACAGGAATGTAAAGTATGACATTAAAGGAGAAACAAAACCCTGGGGTTTTGCAGTGACCTCATACTGTAGAGACTAATATTTTTACACCCTCTGTGAAATAACAAGTCGACTCTACCTTTCCCTTTGAATTTCCAGAAGTTTCTTAATGCATGTTTTCACACCTTCTGTGTTGGCAGGCTCAATAATATAATGAGGGCGCTTCAAAAATTACGTCAGCCAGCCACATCGTAAGTTATACAATTCCACTCTCTGCATATGAATTGTATACACTTGCTCTCAGATATATGGTTGTTTGGAAATTGGTGCAAAGTGCCGGAGTGCCAAGCATTTGGTTGTATAAAAGTTATTCCTGACAGGAAACGGTTTCCAGCGAAAAGAAAAAGTACAACTGGCACAAAAGCATCAGGCTTGCCCCTACGTCGCAGAACTGTTACTAGTGTTTGTTGTACTAGAATCATATAGTAACTGCCAATGTCGGCCACGGATGCGATCTGTTTAGCAAGCTCTAGGTCTCATTGTCTCAGTTCCTCTACTGTGTGGTCAGGCTCGATTTGATAGCAGCCAGGTCCAAATGCATCCATGTTCTCTTTTGTTTTAAACTCTGAAGTTCGGAAAGTGTTTCGAAAAATTTTGCCCTTAGTTATCATGCATGGCGCATAGGAAATGTATGTGTTGAAATGCGATATGTGGCTCACTTATACGTCACGAAACAAGCGGGAACTGTCAGAATTCAAGCAAAATGGAGAATGCCGTGGATGACACTTAAATCAATTTGCAAGGTTGAAAGAAATGTTTTCAAACACATTTGTGTTACTTCTGTTGAAAAGAGGGTACTGCAAAATGGTAATCTAGAAAAAAAAAGTGTAGGGTTTATTTCTCCTTAAAATAATATTGCACAACAAATACCACGTAGCTTAGAAACACAATGCACCCACACACAGACAGTGAACTCAACTAGTACTGTAGAGCAAAGTACACTCCCAGCTAAGCAAAGTCCACACTTGATAACCACTCAACATTAAATATATATATCTGAGCCGATATAATTTGTATGACTTTCAAATCCAGACAAATGCAGTGTTCCATGAATCTTACAAAAACACAATGTATAATAATTTGAATGCTACCTTCAGTACACTCTCTAATACTTAAATGTCTTGCAACATGAATGGGTGGCTTGTTTTAGAAACTTGTGAATGCTGTAATTCAAACGACACAAAAATTTTTTCAAACCAACCCTTTTTTGTTCTGCTTATCTGTCACTAACTACTGTGATAACAAAGTTTATCTATCATTCCCCAGTGGTGAACACAGCCATTACGACAGTCACAGAATACTAAGAGATAAAGCAGCTGAATTTATGAAACTGTATTTTAAACATTATTTATTTATAACCATATGTTGCTTTTATGATGTACAGTATCTTCAGGAGATCTTGTCTAGTCACATTTAACCAAATATAGCATGTAATTAAAATCCCCCCATTCCCCAGGCCTCCACCCCCACCCCAACCCATTTTCCTCAAAAGCCTTAAAGGAATATTAGGGCCAGATGCAGGATTTTATAAAGGAGGAATGCAGCACTGGAACAATATTGAAGTAGAATACTCACAAACAATACCACAATACCACTGTTGCAATCAATGAATGTTACATATTAAGAATATCAAAAAATAAGGTGTATAAGTAGTTCTACATTAATTAAATGATCTGCAAAAAAATACTGTATGAGGATAAAAACATTTGTTGCACATCTCTGCAGGTCCCAAGCAATGGTCTAATTGCTAACTGAAAAACAAGATTTGCCCTTGCCCCCTCCCCCCTTCCCTTTTCAACACACCACTCTTCCAAACTGAAACTTTTACTCTAACAGAGCAGAATCTGAAGGCACTAACTTTGAAAGTTGTATTAAATTGAGCATTTTATGGAAAAGTTATAGATTACCTTCAACAGGATTGGGGTGATAGGGTCAGTTTAACGATCTAGTTTCAGGCTCGGTTTCTTCTATATAATTAGTCAAAATGTATTAATTTTGATAATCTGGTTGAGTGGTTTTATATACCCTACCTACAATATATTGACTTTCCACAGGCATGCTACACAGCCATATCACCATTACACTGAGTCAACAGTTACAGAGAAATACAGCATTGATAGCTGACTGTACTATCCAAAGTACCTATTAGCATTGATGACAATGCAGAAAAGAAGTACAAACATAAGGGGGCAATAAACTTTAAATCTCTTTAATATCAGCTTATCTGCAGAGATGGGATGTAACAATCCCAGAACTGATGGCACCCTCCCTCTACAGTGAAACTGTCAGTTTATTGTCAAGTCTTACGTGCAATATATATATATATTTATTTTTTTTTTTTTTATCCTCCTGCAAGCAGGAACTCGGGAAGAAGCCATCATTGGCTTATCAAAAGCCGCAAGCTGACCGAAGTCAGTCCCTTAGAGTCATATTTTAACGTCCATGATTTTGAATTGTCAATTGTCAACAAGTCTGTACCTGGATGACATACATTAATCTTGGAGTGACTCGAACTCGGGACCTTATGATTGAAAGGCACCGACGTTAACCACTAAGCTAACACTCCCTCCCATTACAAGAGCCTACACAAGTAACTAAGCCATCCTTTTTTTTCATACAGACAAATACTGTACTGTAAAAAAAAAATGTAATTTGTGATGCACAAAATATACACTGTAATTTACTTCAATAGCAGCTGTCCGCGTTGAAATTAATAAAATATTACAATGATAGTACGTACTTATAAAATCCCATGACAAAGAAACCTGATAGTTTGCTTTATAGTGAAATTTCATATCAACAAATTTCATATCAAGTAGTGAAGGCAAAACTTTTTGAAAATTTGGAAATGTCCTTGTGGCTTGTAACATATGTTTTAGTAAATGAAAAGTGTCCGCAGACAACTGTTGAGGATTGAATCATATTCATTCATTACTCAATCAGGTATATTTCATTTAGAGAAAAAATTGTAAAGTCTGTCGTTAATGGTTTGGTTTAAAACATTGCAATCTTATTTTAGGAAATACTCATTATACTTGGGGGGGGGGGGGGGTTCCGACCAAACTCAAAACGCTGCACATTAAGAGAAAATGTTTGACTAATGATCAGTTAATTTGAATATAGGTTGAAAAGAATTATACATGTTCTTTCTTTCAAAAGAGTCTCTTATAAACACTAGAACAATTATCAGGAGAAATTACAGCTCATCAATACTTTTCTCATCCACTGCCAAGTAATGATATATTTAATTAATTAATGAAAAAGGGAGACATACATACAGTACCTCCCTTAAAATGCAAACTTATGTGACCATCTACTTCCATGACGTAAATAAAGATCTACTATAGAGGTAAAGTTACCCGTTTCCATTTAGTTAGGAGAATAAATGCAGACCATGCATGGTAGAATGTTATCAATGGTTAGCCACTCCTAATCCACTTAAAAACTCACCACTTTGAATCCACACGCTCAGCATATCAAAGTTGCATTTATAAGCAAGGATCTCAGGAGGAATTCATGAAGGATTTCCATTAAATCAACAGAAGAGCCAAAAGTGAAACTACTGCAGGTTTATTTTCATTCCAAATATGTTTCATACCTGAAGTTCTTCCTGCAATGAACTCAGGACAAGGACCAATCATAGACTCAATAGCACAACTGTAAGATTACAGTGAAGTACAGTTAAGTCTGGATTTATATATATCTGAAAACATCAGGACCAAAGGTTGCCTGGATACAGTGTCAAAATTCTGTATAATAAATATTCCAAACTTGTACAGCTGCAGTATACAACGTGCCAATTTATTAACCATATATATATATATATATCCAGTATGTATGTAGGATGACTTAAATGTTATAATGTGAAATACAAAGAAACATGCATACGGTCATTGCGTTCAAAGCACATTCAAAAAATTAATTACAGTACTGCCATGATGCTTTTCTTTTGAAGAAAAAAAAAGTTGTACTCTATATGTTAACATAAGTCCATACAATTATGAAATTTTTCGACTTCAAATCTAGATCAAAGAGTCTAGATATTCCAGGACTTTAAGTCAATCATCTAGAACTCAATAAATGTGCCTTGGAGTACAGTATACATGTACTGTATCAGCCAAGAAAACTAGAATGTTGTGTCTACTGCATCTAGCTACACTTGTACTGTATAAATGTTGTATACAGTATGTACAGGATTTCGGATTATAATACACAGCTGTGACCAAAAACCAGAGCTGGTCATTTCTAACATGTACTTGTATCACCAATTGACATACATGTACAGTATGCATATATATCTCAAAACTTGACAGCTTTCTGTAGTTACCAAGTGACGAGTTTACCTATCTCCCCACAACCTCAGCACTCTCGCTCTATATACAGTAATGTGGACACAAAATATGTTGTTCAATTTTTACATTTAATTTATACTTATAAATTGATTTATTTGGGGTTAACCAAAGGCATTATTGTACAAACTAATGAGGCTTATTCTAGCTGATATTAAGTTCTGTACTTCAGAGTACCCTTGAACGAACAGTGCAAGTTACAATTTGCAATGCAGCACATTTTGGAATGCAGCTTCGGGCCATCTATTTTCCTTAATCCTCCTTTTTCAAAAAATTCAAATTTTTAGGTCTACAATAGCCCAGTTTATGTAAACATAATGCATTTAGGAGTTGAATTAAATCAGAGGTCGTTCCTCTGACCTGTTTGGGAAAAAGAGTTTGAAACACCTCCACACAGAAGTTGTGCCCATAGCCCTTATAATATGAACTGTCTATTATAGCAACAAGAAAAGGAAACACAGAAAAAGGTGACCTCTGTAATGGAATGTAGGTAAACTGTTTCCAGAGTGGTTAACAACATAGGTCAATTAGAAAAAGGTACAGTGCACTCACAAGCAAACAAATTCCTGTGAACTAAAAATTACATGCTCTAACAATCTGCACACAAATCACAAGAAATGCTGCAAAGAGGAAAGCGCATAATACAGTCAATTGAGTTCCACCAAACAATGGATACCAACCAGAAGAATAAGGGAATATCTTCATTATTAATATACAGAATATTATTAAAAACAACAGTAAGGTACCTTTGCTTCCTATTCTGGTATACGATTTGTTACGCTGGCCAATTTGGTTAACAATATGTTGAACTAAAGGTTCCTCCACACTGTTAAGAGGATTTTGAGTGTAAAAAGGTATATCTGCAAAGTCTTGCAACTTGTACCTCTTCTGTTCAATCCATAAAAAAATTTAAAAATTTATTGCGCCTAAAATCCAAAGTCAAGCAATGTTCAGCGACACTAAGAGTCTAGAAAATGCTCAATGAAGAGATATGTCATTAGTTTCCTTTTGAAAGAGTTGACATCAGGAGCTTATAATGTGAGTGGGAAGTATGTTCCAAAGTCCAGGGGCTTCAACAGGATACCATCTACATAACCATGCACATAAAACCCTCCTAGTAACGTTACCTATTTAGCTGGATTGTACTGCAGCCATATCATACAATTCTGAATAAAGTCTTAACATTACTGTGCAGGCCACCTCGTCACACTTTATTCACAAAACGATACATTGACTCAATGAGGGCAGAAGCCATGTGTTCTTGCTATCACTTTTACAGTCCTGACATGTATGCAAGTTTTTAATTCTTGGTTAGGACTGTCAATTCCAGCTTTTGAACTTTTATGTCTGATTTTGACACTTCACTCCGATTGGATTTATCTTGTGACAAGATGAATAGCATTGACTAGGAGTACAGCTATTGCTTGCGCAGAACAAACAATGGACTTCTGCGAAGATGAACAGCCTAAACTGCATTCGATGCTTGGAACGCACTCTCACATAAACGATTTATTGCAATGATTGCAATCCTAGAGACTGGAAATGAGGGCAAGAAAGTGTTCCGCGAATAATGCATTCCAAGAAGCTTAAGCGTTAGGTTACTTTGGAACTGTACTGTAACCCAGGTCATTGGTAACTTGTAAAACCCACATGTACCCCAGTGTGCACAATTCAAGCAGTCGCTCCCGGGAGACTACAGGTTCCATGAGAGTACAACCTTTTGTACGACTTCTTATCGTATTCTGTCAATGGACAAATAATGTGAAAATGCTTTGGAAGACCTGGTCAAGTTAAATTGCCAATGGGGGAAATACCAACATGTCAGTTTAAAATGAAAACCTGTAAAAAAATGCACTCTTTATTACCTCTCCTTTCAGTAAACCAATGAAATATTAATGAACCAAACCCAATTCACAATATTACAGTTTCTCAGATCCACTTTTTGGAAAGTAATTTCACACTGAACTTTACAAATAGGAGCCCTAAAATGATCAATGTTTATACATGGGGTTACGAACACAGGTGTTCTTATTGAATCTGAGCGGTCCTTTGAAGCATATATAACCAAATTTTAAAGTTAAACCATCTTTACTCAGGACCTTTAAGTGCAGTGTCCCTTAGAAGTCTACTGTAAGTGACGCCTATCCAATTGGCCCATATTCAATACATTCGTTGTGTGATAATATCATTCAAAATCTGTAGTCATATTTTGAAAAACTCTTTTCATTTTCAAGTTATACAAATTTGAAAGTCAAAATGGATAAATCTGGGGAAACTCATTAAATATGTGCAAGTTCTATGACGTAGAGTGTTGCGCTCATCTAAATTTCTTATTTTAGCCCTTAATAAGTTAACCCCTTATTACAAAGAAGACAATAAAATATTTCAAAGCCATTGTAAAATGGTCAATCTTTGATTTTATTATGATGGCAGTTGCAGATAGTTTCAAGATTTCTAATGCCTATTGGAATGATAAGGACAATGTTGTTCCTAGATGTCCATAGACTTTTAAGGCCTGTTCTGTATTATTTTATTTTTTTAAGTGGACGGAACTGTATGTAAAAGTGACACTGTGAGTCAATCACCAAGCATATCTTTGTGGTAGTCACCTGACATTCATGTCCCATGTACAATAATCAGCACTGTCAAATAATAGTGTGATTTGAATGTCCATTTGGAGAAAAATATGTGTATACAAATTCTACTGTGGAAGTAACTTCAAGATCGCAAAATTGATGCTGTAAATATGAAAACTTTCCCGGTTGTACATTTTCTTTGTGTTTCATCAGTAACATCAAATGGGTCTGTGCACTTCTGAAGATTTTAACAATGTGATTAATTCAAGGAACTGTTATGGTTTGCCAATACAATACAGTAGTAGCACAACATTGGATGTAACTCAATTCATTGCAAAGATGAGTAGAAAAACAGGTAAATTGGCTACATTTGCCTAGTCAACTAATTGGACATGCAAATTATCCTAGGTCTGGGTTTTAATTAAAGATACAGTAGATCCATTTGCCTAACTAGCCTTATTAGTAGTAGTGCTAGGCCTACTAACATCAAAAGTTCATAGCCTAAATTACAGGCTAGCACTAGCCTTGCCATGAATGATGTGAGTAAGTTAGAGAAGGCTAAGCTGAGTAACATTGGACGTCACTATCGTTACTACATTAGCCTACTGTAGCTGTTAATGTTAGTAGGCTGGCTAGACTAACAACATCAAGATAATGCCAAACTGCCATCCATCGGTATCCAGTCAAAACGTCCCTTTACCAAAACGTCCCCGCTTTTTTTAAGACCAAAACGTCCCCGCTTTTTACCAGAACGTCCCCGCAGTCAAAACGTCCCCGTGAGTCAAAACGTCCCCGCTTTTATAATCAGTTGGAATGCAAGTGTGGATGTTTTTAGTTCAAATCAAAGAGTAAGGATAAGTATAGTTTAGGTTGAAAACACAGTTTTTAGGAGTGGGAATTGACTGTTATGAGGGCGGAAACATTTTTGAGTATAATTTTTGAGTAAAACATTTAACGTTACCACACTAAAGGTAATCGAACGATATATTCTATACTTCAAAAGGTCAAATATCACTCGTCCATGCATTCATTACATCCCGCTTGGACTACTGCAACAGCCTCCTGTACGGCATTCCATCCACTGAACTTTCCAAACTTCAGCTCATTCAGAACTCGGCCGCCCGTCTTGTCACACGTTCCAAGAAGCACGACCATATTACTCCAATCCTCCGTGATCTGCACTGGCTGCCCCTCCATCTTCGCATTCATTACAAAGTTGCCCTTCTTGCCTTCAAAGCTATTCACGGTATGGCCCCTAGTTATCTGACGGACCTCGTCGCTTCCTACTCACCACAACGTCGTCTCCGCTCGTCGTCCGAAACCCTCCTTTGTCGTCCTCGCAGGTGCAACACTAGATTCTACGGAGACAGATGTTTCAGCGCTGCAGCTCCCGAAGTCTGGAACAATTTGCCTTGGGACCTTCGTGAAGCACCTCATCTTAACCGTTTTAAGAAAGATTTGAAAACTTACCTTTTTAGCTGTTTTTAACTGTCACAGTATTTCCTTCTTTTTATTTGGTTACTAGGTTGCTTTTTAGCCTGTTTTATTTTTGTAGGTTACTATAGTCTTATCCTCTTAGCTGTTTTTTCTGTATATTGTATTTCGCATCTTTTTGAGTTTGCATCTTTTGGTGTCTTAGCCTGGTTTATCTGTTTTTGACTTTCTTTTCACTGTACAGCGCTTCGAGATTTTTGGGAGGCGCTTTATAAGTAGTATTTATTATTATTATTTATTAAATATCAACAGGGGCACGTACCCGTGACAAAATTTTACTTCGTAAAAATAAACGATAAGTGATTTCACTCAATTTAAAATATTATATCTAGATATATATATATTGTATAGTATACGCATCCAAATTCTTTTGAATTCCTCTTGCATAATATTTTTTGTTTTCCTTAATTCGTTAATTCACTGGAAAACATATAGCGTATACCTTTTTCATACCAAATATAATTAAACGATATAGTCCTACAGGATTTATTTAGCGACTGTAATCCAATTTGTATGCCGATTACTTAGCCAAATTATAACTTAAAATTAATATATATTCACAACTGTGAATAAATGTGATAGACGGGGACGTTTTGACCAACGGGGACGTTTTGACCAAAAGCGGGGACGTTTTGGTACGGGGACGTTTTGGTAAAGGGACGTTTTGACTGGTAAGCCATCCATCACATAAAAATGATGTGTCTGTCACAATTTCATCAATCTATGCCCTATAGACATAATACTGTCTACAGTGTTTCAAGTCGACAACTGGACTCAAGTCAGGAATATCACTGGCAATGACCAATCAAAAATACTTACTGTAAAATGCAGTCACTCATTACAATGCTGCCACCTGGAATGTACTGTAAGTTACCATATGCTAGGTCTATGTTACTAGGCTGCACTGGTCTAACTCTAGGCCCCAGGCCTAAGTTTGTACCCGTCCCATTTCAAGGTTTAGCCAATTACGTGTGACTCAAGTCTAGCATTTGCTAGGCCTGACAGATCATGTCCCATTCATTGCCAGTTGTTTGTTCCGGAATATATGCTACCATTTGATAATAGGTAGGCGTCAAGTTAACAATGGTAAAAGATTGGCATTCGTAGGTTAAGGATTAATGATAATATAAATATTAATTCACCTAACTAAAATAGGTTAGGGATGTGAAGTGTCGTTCTCAAATGATTTGAGAATGTCAAAACAACGAATGTTTTTGATTCTATACAAATACAAAACACCCCTTACTTATGAGAGGAATGACGTTTAGCTAAATAATTTAAGCCAAAACTATCCTACGCCTAAGTCATGGTGTAACATGATGTAACTTAGGCCCATGTTATGACTTATATATTATAGGCCTAGGTAAATTAGTTAGGCTTAACTGTTGATACTTGTTAGTGTAATTACTAGGGCCTAGGCCTACATACAATTTACACGAATTACAAGACAAATTACCTTACAATGTTTCGATGAAAGAACGGTAAAAACCTTTATGAAGTTCTAATATTGCCAACATTCAAACGATGGCGTCCTTTCAACTAACAAGAAATTACAAGAGCATAGACTTAGCATAACTTATCGTTGCAGTTAGGTTCCGAATAAGTCAAAAAGTGTTCATACGGGCCTGCATCACTTACTTGGTAACACCACAGTACGCGCGATAGGGCAATGGTTGTACACATCTGTTACTTGACTGCGAGCATAGGCTACGAACGTGTAGTAGTGTTGTGATTGTGTGCTTACCACAGAAATTTGTCGCGCTTACAATCCACTGCAAGGAAGTTCATGTAGGTGGCGAAATTCAGTTGCTGGTTGGTCATACGTTTCGCTGAACATTACTCAGCAAAATTCAGGGATGAAGTTACAACTCATTAGCATAACAAAAGAGTATGACGTTTCTTCTGAAGTTAACCGCCAACGATAGTATTTTGAATGGCCAAGCTCGTTTCGTGGTGATATTCCTTATCGGTTTCTCAGAAAAACAAATACGCATACAACTTTAAGCAGTATTCAAGAGTAATTAATTTTTAAAATAAAATAAATATTCTACATTCGGTGCGATTTCTATATTATATCTTCATTTAAGCCAAACATCCTAAATACAGTGATGTTGAGAAGGAAGAAGTGGAGGGGTTATTGGAACATGCCCGTCGAATGTTACGTGCCCAGACAAAAAAAGACAGGAAGATATAGCACTCTTTTATTCCAACAAGGGCGCACCTAGACTTCCTTTTAAGGGGGGCCAACGCTTTCCTTATCCGGGAGGGGGATGGGCGTAGCAGGCAGAACCTATTTTCTAAGAAAAGAAAAAGACAATTTTGGGGAGCAGGGACAGTGGCGTGCGTATAACCCCAGTGGCGGCGGAACCGGGGGCTTGGGGGGCTCAGCCCCCCCCCCCCAATGAAAAAGTTGAGGGGGCAAATGCATGATAAGCCCCCCCCCCCCAATATTTACCAAGGCTCCGAAACGTGCATCTGCCCATTTTTCAATGCATACTTGTCGATCTGTCCGATGCACACGTATACTATATAGGTGTAATAATTTTAGTAATTGCTGGGGGACCCTGGTCCCTCGGACCGTCCCCTGGCTATAGACCACATTGTCACCCCAACCGCGTCTTCACGCCCCGTGAAAAGTGGAAGCAGTTAGTGTGAGTACCGGTAAGCGTAACACAACTTCGTCTTAGGCCAATGACTTGCCTCATTTCAGCCAGTTCTCCAACATCCCCTTACTTAGTGGCGGAGCGTCCATATATACAGTCAGGGGGCGGATCCCCCCCCCCCTCCTGACGGACTCAAATGGACTGCTGGCGCCCTTTCCAGCTTTTCACTACTTTTAACTTATTCGTGATTATTGACTATTTTATTGCGCTCTCATATACCTATTGACATTTGTCATATTCTGTTGGTGTAATTTTCCGACAAAATGCCGACGACACCTATTTATTCTCCGTTTATCTGCAAATTAGCAAGGCCCGGAAAGGGTCATTTCCTGCAATCTAGGGACTAACTTTACTCAAAAAAATTTCTGTACGCTCCGCGCCAACCTGTGGTGGCGCTCCGCTTAGATAGTGTCGAAAGCGCCCCTACAGACCATTCTTGCCCCCCTGGCCAATACCCCTAGCTCCGCCACTGCCCTTACTACACTCAAAAACGTCTTTGCGAGTACACTACGAGTAATAGCTACTCTCTTAAAACACCATCGAATATACAAATTACAATGTTTTTACAGACTTTTACGTGCAATCTGAGAAATTGCAGGCTTGAGACCCATATTTTAGGGCTAGGTATTCGCAGCATAAAACACTCGGGAAGTGCCGTTTCCGTATGGAAAGCCGTTTTAACATTTAATAAGGAATTTCAGATATCTCGAAATAATTTCAGATATCTCAAATTAAATTACAGATATCTCCAATTTATTTAAGATATCTACAAATAATTGCAGATATCTTAAAATCAATTTCAGATATCTCGAAATACCAGGGAATTTCAGATATCTGAAATTGAATTCGAGATATCTCGAATTCAATTTCAGATATCTCGAATTCAATTTCGGATATCTCGAATTCAATTTGAGATATCTGAAATAGAATTTTGGATATCTCGAATTCAATTTCAGATATCTCGAATTCAATTTCAGATATCTGAAATAAAATTTCAGATATCTCGAATTCATTTTCAGATATCTCGAATTCAATTTCAGATATCTGAAATAGAATTTTAGATATCTCGAATTCAATTTCAGATATCTCGAATTCAATTACAGATATCTGAAATTTCCCGATTAAATGTTAAATGGCTTTCCATACGTGCCATTTTAACATTTAATCGGAAATTTATGCATATGCATTTCAGATATCTCGAATTCAATTGCAGATATCTCGAATTCAATTTCAGATATCTCGAATTAGAATTGCAGATATCTTGAATTCAATTTCAGATATCTCGAATTCAATTTCAGATATCTCGAATTAAATTTAAGATATCTGAAATAGAATTTCAGATATCTCGAATTCAATTTCGGATATCTCGAATTCAATTTCAGATATCTCGAATTCAATTTCAGATATCTGAATTAGAATTTCAGATATCTCGAAATCTATTTTAGATATCTCGAATTCAATTTCAGATATCTCGAATTCAATTTCAGATATCTGAAAATAAGAAACAATTTCAGATATCTAAAATTCCCGATTAAATGTTAAAATGGCTTTCCATATTTCCGGCCATCTGGGGGTTTGAAAAAACCCCAAATTTTCTTATACGCTCCGCGCCAACCGATGGTGGCGCTCCGCTTAGATAGTCTCCACACATTAGCCCCCCCCCCAATAATTTTTCCGTTCCGCCGCGCCTGTATAACCCCCCCCCCCCCAACCCAAGGTTCATTCGGGGAAATTGTTCAGTCGGAGAGGGGGAATTGTTCAGTCAGAGGGTACATTGTCAGTCAGGGGGAAACGGTTCAGTAGGGGATTTGTTTTGCATTCAGCTGGGAGACCATATAATTACTGCCCCCACCCAATGCTACCTTACACAAAGTATTTCTTAGCAAAGCTTGCGTTTTAAGGGCTACTTTATGGACCTGATTTAAAGTCTAAATTTGCCTCAGAATGCACCATTTGATATCTAATTTTTTTTCTGGACCCCAAATCCCCATTCAGTGGATTGGCTTCAATGACCCCAATGTAGCTCCCTCCATTATAAAATCCTTCATTCCCCTCTGGCACATTCCATAAAAGATCATGACCCTAATCATGTCCGGGGAACTTGCGTTTTGATCTACTTTACAACAGACCTAAATTATAATCTTAATATGCCACAGAATGCAATTTGAATTTCAGAGTTTATAATGGGCGGGGGGGGGGGGGGGAAATCCCCATACCCCCTTCATAGGATTCGACTTGAATGACCCCAGTGCGCTTGCGCATTCCACCCTCCTTTATTAAATCTTTCTTTTGCCTATATATGGCCCAACCACATATGATCAGGCTCTCATAGTAAACAGTAGAGGAAAGTTTGAATTTGGCCCACAATATTTAAAATCCAGTGCAAGTCACTGAGCAGGGGTACCCCCACCCCCTAGCAACATCACTGCTTCTGCTATACTTTATATTATAAATATTGCAACTTTTTATTTACTGATGAGTAACCAAAATTCTGTTGATTTTAAGCTGATATAACTTATAGAAACAACTTGAGGAAAATGCAAAGCTTCAGCCGGGTAGTATGCCCTCTTTGCACTCGCACTGTGACGGTCCCCTGGGCCCACGCCTAGGAAGGCTTCGTGCTCCGCGCTCGCACCTATAGCGCCAGCTTACACCACCTGCATACCCCCCCCCCCCCATCCCCAAGACCCCAACACAAAACACCAACTTACAGATGTCTGGTGACATCATGCACTGCCATAACGATTCCAGATGTGCATGAATGAAGCAATATAACTTTTAAACTTTTAAACTTTTAAACCTAAAACTTAACAATCGGACATTTGCAATAGTGTATAGGCCTATCAGTCTGAGTTCATAGCAGTGACCTTGCTGTTAGTATTTGCTCTGCATGAGTTCAATGATTTCGCATGCATTAACCGTACGTCATTGATCTTTTATGTGGTTTGTAATAACCACAAGAAAATGAGGGAAATTGGTAGGTCTGTATAATAACAAACACCATGCACAAAGAAATGAACTATGAATAGGAAATAATAACGTGATTTCAAGATCAAATCAATGCGGAGAATTATTACTTCAATATACCCTTCATGGTTCACAGATTCATGACGTACGATGCAATCTAAAAATTTAGCCAATCTCCAAATTTATTTCCAACAACAATTAGGTCTACATCTTTATATATATGTGTCGTACCACTTGAGCTCCTTTGACATACACACTAATTTCGTTACTTTCCAAGGTAGCTACAGATAAAGATAACCATTTTCAACCATGGGCACAGCCCCCACCGGCGGAGAGAATAATACCAAAACTTAGTGTGCAGTACATGTATATACAGTACAACATAATTGCGCGGTAGAACTTAAACAGTTGAAGAATCCTCAACAAAGTTTCAAAATAGAGTACCGTTTTGCAACTACTAAGGGACCCCCCCCCTCCCCATAGACGTAGGAGGCAGGGGACTGGGGATGCAGCCCCCAACCAAAAATTTGGGCAATATGCTGAGATTTTTTCGGGCACCTACTGAAAGAAAAACGATTTGCAATGTGTTGTTCAATGGTTAAACTGATATTATTATCATCATTGTTATTGTAACGACTTCCCAATAATTCTAACCAATATGGAAGGGTAATAACACGGCAAATGATTAAGGGGTTAATCAACGGTCTAGCGTGCGTTACTCACAGGATTAATGCACGATCGGGGGATAATGCAAGCGATGCATGAGGGCGGAGCCCGAGTGCATCCAGCGATAGCATTAACACCCGGAGTGCATTAATCATGTGAGTAACGCACGCTAGACCGTTGATTAACCCCGTTCATTCACACACTACCATTTGTGTAAGGGAAAAATCATAAAACAAAACATTTTTGGTTACATATAACCAAAGATTTATTAAAGTGATGCCCCGTAATTTTACCGTGCGTTACTCACAGGATTAACCACGGTCAGCTGACCTGAATGGACCAATAGGATTTAGGAATCTTTACTAAGTATGAATGAATGTATGTTATTGGCATGCGATGTAATAACCGATGCATGCCTATATGATATGCACATTAGCATGTTGAACGCGCGCGAAGCGCGTAAACAAATTTGGTTATATTTTTCGGGCAAGTCGTTACAGCCCCAAAATTCAAATTGGGCTCCTACGTCTATGCCCTCCCTCCGCAATACAAAGATGGTGTATGTGCACATGTATTCAACCGGCATATATACTACCCAACATTACGATAGCAAAAGGCGGCGTATGTATACAATACTCTTATTGTGGTATACAATGTGGCATACCACCATGAGAGTATAGCCTATATGCCGAGTGTAAAACTGGACAATAGTCCTAAACAGACCTATTTGCCCTCTCTTTTCTTCTTTTTTCTTTTTGTTTTTTTATTTTATTGCCGCGTTTTCAGTCATCGTTCTTTGATGATGACTTTGCTATATGTATATTGAGGTGTTCGATATGTTTGTTATCAATCAATCATTGGGACAATATGTCTTGTATCTATAGAACGTCTCTGTATACGTCACGTACCTTGCTTTCCTTGTTTCACGTAAAGGATCAAACATATAGTAACAAGCAATCGGGTGTATATATCCCTAAGTAAATTAGTCTAACAATTAAGTCAAATATGTCAAGCAAAGAACTTTTCTTTCAAAGGTCATCATCGTTAATATAAAGGCCAATTGTAAGAAAAAAAAATGATTAAAGCTAAACAGTAAAATGGTGAAGATTGAAACCGCTGGTCAGTGGCATGTACAGGATTTGAAAGGTCGGGGGAGGGTCGAGGCATATTCAAAATCCCCCAAGGTTAGGTTATAGGTTTACCGAAGAGGCTAGATTTTTCTCACCATGCATGTTGCCCTATATACGCCGACTCAAAACTCTTCAAATACCGCGAAATTTTAAACAAAAGCCATTCAGAGAATCCGCTCCCTATATTCAGATCATCTACATGAAAAACCCACCATCGCCTACAGACGTCCACGCAACCTACGGGACCTTCTTGTGCGTGCTGCTGTTCCACCTCTTACTTCTAACCCTACACGCCATTCAGCATAGTACTTTCAAATGTAATCGTACTTCGAGATGAAGCCACCACATGGTTGAATCCAATTCCATCACCAGCCACAACACACACACAAGACTAAGGGTCACATCACTTGCACAACCTCTAATGTCATCTATCTGATTTCTTGTAGAGTTTGCAGCATCCAGTACATTGGAGAAACTAAATCCACAGTCAAGAAGCGGTTATATGGTCACAGATCCATAGTCAACACCATGAAGACTGCGACCCCGGTTGGAGAACACTGAAACCTTCCCACCCATATCATTAATGACATGTCCCTTCAGGGGATTGAAATCTTAGGTAGCCGTTCTTACCGAGTACGAAGCAGCAGAGAGAGACTGTGGATGCAACGCCTTCGCACCATTCAACCTCATGGGCTCAACATATCAGGAAGGACATGACTAACCTTTCCTGCGGTTCCCCCCCCCCCTCCCCTTCCATCTCTCCTTGTTTTCCTCATCTGTCATCCCCTCTTCTCGTATAGCTCTCTTCCGCCTTTTTTGCTCTCCACACTTTTCTGTCTTTTTCCTTCTCTAATTTACTCCCTACCCTCATCCCTTAATCCTCTCTTTGTCCCTCTATAATTTATATCCTACCTATCCTCTTCCTCCTGTTGGTTTCTTTCTTCTCTCCATCCCTTGTCTACTAACCCTCTAACTTATATCTCTTCTGTGTTCACCCTGCTCATTAACCTATGTAATATGTGTGTGATTTGTCCCTTCTGTTACTGTAACTTGTCATTCAGCCTCTGAAGAAGATCCTGCTATAGGATCGAGACGTCAGGCCCTCTTACTTTTACACATTTTGTGAGTATGTGATGTCATAGTGCCACCAAGAATCTGAAACATCTTACAGTACTTTCCATTCCATTAAAGAAATAAACGTTGCAAAACTAAGGAACAACAACAAATTGAAGCACAATCTGGCTCAATGATGTCATGTTTATATTTGAATCAAGTCTTGAAGACCAATAGACCAGTAATGATGTTTATTATAGATTGTGTTTCTGGCGACACTTAAAAACGAAGATCTAGTTATATTTTAAACACCTAAGGCCAATCATGACTCGTTCATGAATGTTTCCGTTGCTAAAATCCATCAATTCGAAATTTTCGCGGTATTTGAAGACAGTTGTGTGTCATTGAGTGCATTGGCCTTTCGTATGCAAATTTGAAGACGTACATTATTGCAGCGCAGATCGGTCCACAAAATAACACTTCTGCGCAGCATTGGGGCGCGCTACAACACGAAATTAGACAGCCATGGCACTGATGGCAGTGTCCTATTTTCCTCTCGACTGTCTCGAGATTGAGACAGATGGCTCAGAATCTGATGAAATTCCACAGTCTGTTGGAGAAAGGGATGATAATTTTGAATTTCCACGTCAGGGAGACATCAAACCAGTGCTTGTGCCACTGTGGGTGTATACAAAAAACACAGAGTTCATGTCGTGATGTGAAGTGTCGTGAAGTATGGTTTATACCTCGACAAAAGAAAGTAACGACGCCCAAAATACGACACTCACCCGTTTCCACTTGCATGGAATGCGGATCCATATATACAAACTGGGCCGAACGAGGTAACATGATTTCTCAGTAAACTGTTGTATCAATACCAAGAACCGACCGACCGACCGAATGCATTGTATAGTATATTATACCCTTTACCGCTTTCAACAATGCAACATTGTTTCCATTCTCGCGCATGCACCTGCGATTAACACCCCATCTGTGAACTTGAAGGAAGGACCTTTTGAGAAATTCATTTCACACGATAGGCGTATAACAATATGTATGACACTTCATGGAAGAGAAAGCTATATATAACTTTAGGTAAACAACAGTTTCGATGGCACATTTGAGTGCTGAAATATATGGATTGTCCATTGACTATAATTATGTAGGCTACTTCACTATATACCGTAAATACCGTTAGATAAAATGTTAACACTCATCCAAGATAGAGCCTGCATATTGCCAAAAGATATTAAATTGTAACGTCATGTAGAGCAAAAAGCTAAAACGCCCAAAACAATTGTTACCGTAGTTACCCTTTATAGATTTGTATTGTTATTCGATGATCACATGTAGTCTTCGATCAGGAGAAACCGTTTTAGTGTTTAAGAAACTACCAGATGGACACATAAAAGGCAACGGTGTCATATTACCATCTGTGTTTTAACTATGGGATGGTCTATCGGTGAAAATATAATAACGGACCCCCCCCCCCCCAGCACCAGAATTAGGAAGCAGTGCTAGTAGTAGTTCATTTAAAACCTTCCTGTGCATATGGTCACGGATGAACTTCACCTTTGCAATGAATATTTCACAAATTCATACGATCGAAGCGGGCTTGCCATTTTAATTCACATTACTACTTTCGGTACCACAATCCAATGGAAGAGAGACTTATACCATGCATGTATAGTGGCACTATACTCAAAAAGAGAAAATGATATTTTGGCTGACCGGTGACATCCCTATGTTCCGACGTCTCTATGTTCCGACGTCTCTATGTTCCGACAAAAAGAACAAATTCGGAGCAATTTTTTTTTTATCCAAAAGTTTCTTTGTACCAAGAAAACTAGTTTTGTGACCCCAATTTTTTAGGACCAATTTTTTTGGGGGGACTCAAATTTTTTGGACCCAAATTTTTTCGGACCCAATGTTTTTGGGGGACTCAATTTTTTTGGACCCCCATTTTTTCGGACCCAATTTTTGTTGGGGTACTTAATTTTGGTCCCCAAAAATTTTGGTCCGAACAAATTTGGTCAGAAAACATGTTGGTCACAAAAAATGTTGGTCCCAAAAAATTTTAGTCCAAAAAAATGTTGGTCCGAAAAAATTCGGATCGAAAAAATCTTGGTCCAAAAAAATATGAGTCCGAATATATTGTCGGAACATAGAGACGTCGGAACATAGAGACGTCGGAACATAGAGATGTAACCGGCTGACCGGACGGAATATCCTTGAAGAGAGTAGGAGGAGGAGTGGGGGGGGGGGGGACGGAGCAGACGGACTTTCTCTGAGGTATATATACAACTACGGTACTTCGCGCCAAACGTCATGTAAGACAGATATGTCGTTCGGAATACAGTCCACATTAGAAAAGGTGATTATAATACGTTAATTCTAATTGAAGTGCTCAATTGGTAACTATATTTTTAGTCAAATAAGCATATTTGACGTTATGCATGGTTGGATGAAAAGTTCACTATACATAAAAAGAAAAATTATAAAAAAAATTAGAATCCAACGACAAAGACAAAACGTACGTATAGGCTATATCACGCCTTGCTTGATTACAAAATATGCAATTCATTGTCACTATAAATAGGAACAAAATTCAAGAATAAACCGTAATATAATAAACCGACAAATTCAATCTAATAATTTATATATAATTTTATACCGTCAATTCCAGGAAGAAAACAAAGCTGCCCTGCTCTGTAGTACAAACAGAATGCATCCACGTTCATACAAATTTCGTACAACGTTGGGTTACACCTAAATCAAATTTAAAACTGTTGATGTTACGTCACCATAGAAATAAAGAGAGCTCTTTGTACGTCACACATCCTCTGGATTACCCTCCTGATGACGTCATAGATTCATTATAATAATGCGGCAATAGGCTTCTCGCTGCTAGACGATATATACTGATTGTAAAATGTACTATATATGCTGCACATGTACTAATTCTGCAAACTAATTCGTTGGTGAAGTGAGTATTGAATCAGTTAAAGCAGGGTTTCCTTAACTTTATCCCCCCCCCCCGGAACCCCTGTGGATGTCAGAGTTGTCCACGAACCCCCAACTTTTCGAGAAACGATCTGAGTCATTATTATACTATAATACGCATAACAGTGCTTCGTAAAAGATCAATTTCATAGTGTAATATTGTAATGGAAAAACAAGAGATGAACAAATATTTATTTTGTGACATCAAGATCAGATCACGAATTGTATCACGCATCGATCACCCATCACACACGATGAGACGGATGCTCCTGTTTTTTTTTTAATCACATGCACGGTACTGTACTACTATTGCAACATTATGCGTATGGGACGCGAACATAGTTTGTCGATAGGTACGCTTTCGTACATTATTAAATTATATGATATATCAGATTTTAGTTCAACAAAGAGTACTCTAGTTTTGACTTTCAGAAACGTCTCACGAACCCCCTGGGATGGACTCACGTACCCCCTGGGGGTTCATGTACCCCAGTTAGGGAACCCCTGAGTTAAAGCTTCATAAGCAGGGACGCCGGTTTAAGGTTGTGAGGGGGCCTGTAGCATTCAGCTCAGGCGCTTTCCATATTCATCTTTGTGCAGCGTCTATGACTTCAGTTTCAAATATACCTTTGTATTTATGTGTCGTAAATGTATCACATAGATAGCACACTTCCATTAATAAAAATAACGACTGTGTTAAATCATAATCCCAATTGGAGGTGATATTGGCTTAAATCGCTAACCTTAAACACAAAGTGGTTCATAAAAGTTCAAGTCAGCATAGCATAGTACTATATGAGTGCAGAGTCACTGAATCGGAATTGTACGATAGCTTGCAAGCATTTAGCACCGGTTCTTTGATAATGCAGGGTCCGTAGCATGTGCTACTTTTGCTACTAGGTTAATCCAGCACTGTACGTAAGAGTCTGAACGTGGTGGTGGTAAAGGTGGGGAATGGGGGGGTGGCTCGGCTAGTTTGCTTTTATAATTACTAAAGAACTGAAAAATCAATAAGAAATGGGAGAGAGGTAACATTAACTGGAGATTGTTTCTTTATAGTGCATTTACATCCATCCTATAACGGAGAGTACTACGCACGAAACCCTTTCCTACGCGGTGTCCCTATACTGGTCAGTGCGAACGATGGTTGATAGACACACTAAACTATAAACTATAATTTATGGTCTAAATATTTGATAGAATGTTTTGGCGGCAAGCGCAAGCTATAACATGACTAAATTGCTATAGGTTTGTACCATCAATTTTCCTTATAGCTGCTTGATCATATTGAGCTACGAGGGGTGGGAGAATTGGCCAGTGGATTTGAATTAACTAAGAGACTACATAACATAATAATTGCTCGATATGCTAAAGATCATGGCTCTATGACAGGTTTTAAAATACTGACATCACACACGTTTCTATATGGTGACATTAAACTGAGCAAAAGCAATTGTCATTATAGGTATATCAAGGGAAACATGTACCGTAGTCTTTGACTATATAAACATATAGTGCTACATAGCCTGATTATATATGGCCTTTAACCTTCTTTACTTGAATATGGCAAGATTGTTTTACGTTGCTCTCCATACACAGATGGTTTCAAATGTCGCATTTTGGTTCTGGTTCAGTATATATGGTATAAATACTTCATACATGCATCGTAAGTTCAAATTTCAAAATGAGCCAGTATTGCGCTCTGTCACTCTTTTCGAACTCATGTAAGTAGCCAGCTATACCTAATTTAGCAATATCTGACATTGCAATTGATAACTTCATGCTAATGTAATAATGTCTTTGTGTGAGCTACACAAGTGCCAACAAATACTGCCACTTGTGTAGCTTTTTAAGCACATACACAAGTACTAGTTTGCTGACAATTTTGTTTAGTGAAATATATTACGTACCTGGTAAAAGTTATTAGCCTAGTTGCTTTCAAGAGATTTTAAGGGATCGATTTGAGAGTCGTAAGTAATGTTTCTCGCATGCGTTAACTGATGCATTATTAGTCTGTATATGATTTTGGCATAGGCTAGGCCCAATTTATGTTGAATATATTGTTAGGAATGTCGGGATTTTAGATGAAAATAGTGCTGGGCGGGAGTCACGATTTTTAAGACAGTGCTGGGCGGTAATTTTTAGTGCTGAGCGTGGCCGCCCAGTGCCGCCCAGCGTGGGCACATCCCTGATTAGTCCTACCCGTCCTGTGCCGTGCTATATACCTATGTATCGTTCATACCTGTTTTAAGTTACGAATCAACAATATTGACCCGCATTCCTGAATCACAAACCTTTAAGTCTTGACATGCCCAGTTTTTAATATGAGGTCCAAGTGAACTATCTAAATTCAGGAGATGCACGTAAACCCTTTTTTGAAGGTAAAAGAAATAAAATAACTGACAATAACATATGCAAAAAGAGCGATCATGAAGGAGTTTTATTGAATTAGCAAATCAGTTTGCGGACAATTTATGCTGATGAAATATTTTAAAGTGCAATAGAGGTTATCCGTGGAACGTTTTCGCTGATATGGGAGAATTCCAAATCACAAAGCAACAATATAACTTACGTATATAGCATAGATCAAACAATGCTGCATGGAATCAGTTGCCTACGCAGCATATATTACATAACGTCATGGGTCTTTGTCTATTTATCGCTATTTATACTGGGCTACGCGTTGATTCTGTTCACTGAAGCAAGATATAGTTTAATTAATATAATACTTGTTAAAATCTCCCAATAATAATGCCTCATCATGGCAGCCAGTCCATTCAAGACAAATATGACATTCATTATCGATCGATATGAAATTGTTGATGGCAAGAGAAAAAAAACCTTTTTTGCAAAAATATCTCTTTTGTTTTCATGCACTAGCAAGGGCGGCGGAAGCACTTTTAATCTGGGGGGGGGGGGGGCACCGACATCAAAGGGCACTTTGCAGAAATTCGATTGGACTGATACAGCCTTATATTTAGTACCCTTTATAACTCTTATTGTATTATCTTATTTGCGTATACACATCACTCCATCAACGCCCCCCCCCCCCCCCCTCAAGGAAAATATGCTTACTAGCACTGCAATATCCAATGTGCAAATTGGAAAACAAGGAACAAGTTTTCTTTTGAGACAAAATGAGGTGAAATCATGCTAGTTGCTAATGTAGGAATCTTCCGAATTAGAGTTTATTCATTGTTAATATCTTAACAAATTTTTCCATTCGAAATAGCTTTGAGTTTGACCCACAGAAATTCATTAAAAGTCAGGGCGTAGCCAGGATTTGCAAAGTTATGTGCACGACTATCTGAGCGGAGCGCCACCATCAGTTGGCGCGGAGCGTACAAGAAAATTTTGAGTGTTCATTCTGGTTCCCTGGCCTCTTGCTAACTTGAGACACCTCAATTTTTATGTAGAAAAAAGGCACATTTTTAACCTGAGGAAAAGTGGGGGGGGGGCACGTGCCCCCTGTGCCCCCCCGGTTCCGCCGCCCTTGTGCACTAGTCTGATATTATGTCCAGGCTAGGCTGGTAGATAGTCGCAATAGTTTAAAGCCAACTTAGCCTGGAAAAAATGAAATGAAACCGAAAAAAGACAACATTTTTGGCTGAAACAAGGCTAATTCTGAATGGATTCGGGCATAGATGGACTCTCAAACAATACTAAAAAAAAGAAGCAATTTTTTTCTAATTTTGGCTTTTAAATACCCAATTCACAAACCCTACTAAAATGGACACATTATAGTGACGTGATTCTGTCCTCATATCACTCCCCCCCCCCCCCACCCCTATCGAATTCTGTCACAAGAGACTCTCAAAGGCGAAACCGATGAGGAATTAATAATAGCAAGCTGGACTTAACTTCTTCGAAACTAGTAAAAGGGACTTTCCTTATACGGATGCCTTGGAGGTTTTATTTGAGTTTTTTTTTAAATAATTTTCTCTATGACGCATGTGCACTGATTCTTTCAAACTAGGTGAACTGGGAACCAAGGAGCCGGAGAAGTGGAGAATTGTGTGTGAAGGACGCCTATTTACTGAACGACGTCTCAACTATCGACAAGCGCCATTTTAAAAGAGAAATCGCAATCATCGACTCATGATTAACAAAGTTCTCAAATCTACAACGCATTCGGTGGTTTCATTTTCAAGTTACATGATTCATTTTCGTGTGGAACGAACTAAAGCAAATAAAGCCAAGCAGATACCAAAATGACACCATACATTATTTGTCTTGTCATCATATGTTACCAATACAAGTTTGTGGCCAACAGCTTTTTCGTTGGTTTGCTTGTTTGGTTGCGGTACCTGGAAATAAAATGCCTAGTCACTTTCAAGAAAGTATAACAAAAGAACGTATTATAAAGTGGCAGGAAAACCCCTTTGTACTGAAGGGTTCAATTATCGTACAGATGCTTGGACGTACCAGTTAATGTGGTAGTGATGCTGACCAGGAACATAGTGAATTACCAGTTTACACATGAATACAGTTCCTCCTTTTAATTAGTCAGTATTTTTTTATTCTTTTTTTTGGGAGCTACAAACAATTTCATATGATTTCTAACAAATTTCATAATTCAAAAAGTTTCAGAATGACAAAATGCTTAGGTGACAAGAAGTGACTATTCTTTTGTATTGTAAATGACCAGGGGTAGGAGCTGAGGGTGGGGGGGGCACATGCCCCCCACATTTTTCCAAAATAGCAAATGTGCACTACTGGCATATAAAATGTGCCCTTTTGATGAAGAACTGTCTTTGTTAATTTAATATTTTATTTTAATTATTTATTTTTAGTCTGTGCATGCTATATTATAATGGCATATCCCATATCTTTTTGTAGCACGGTTAACAATAAACTAACACATCATATATATTGAAGTGATATGGCCGGTGTGTATGTCGGTTTATAGCATAACGAGTGGTGGTTGTGGAATGAGAAAGTTCCCCTCTGATGTTGTGCCCCCCCCCACCTCTTGGAATCTTCCTACTACCCCCCTTGTACATGACAATGTATAGACATGAACAAGTGGGTTTTTTCAGGGAGGGGGGAGGGGAGAGGGGGATACCATCGGTCCCTATCCTCTCAAGGTTGTTTCCCCAAGCTATGAGAGACTGGAGACAATGACAGCTTTGTAATTGTATATACATATCTGATCAGAATGGAACCTGCAGAACCTAAACAGCGTCCATATTTTTGTTTCACAAACAAACCCTCAGAGACTTGATTTTGTTTTTAATAATATTTATTTAATGATACTTGTAATTTAGAATGTTGGGATTAAACCATTGCACAACACTTCTTTTCCTTCTTCTTCTTCTTCAAATTGATTGGTATGCACTCACTCCAAGCATAAACAAACTTACAGTAGTTACCCTACTTTACAAGATTTTCTAGGTATACTATACAAATAATAAATGGTTATGAGTGCAATAGTGCAAATATTTCATGAGTTGAAAGATGTAATTTATTCCATTCAACGAGGCGCAGCCGAGTTGAATGGAATAAATTACATCTTTCAACTCATGAAATATTTGCACTATTGCACGAATGGAAACCATTCATTATTTGTTTCATACAACACCTTCAAATTTGGATATAATTGGATGTAAAATGCACTCATGCGACAGATTGTTTTGAACAGACAGGTTTCTCTGCTCTCTTACCATTGAAAAAAGTGCTATCAAAAAAGTATAACACATGGTTCTATTTCATAGAGTGCAATAGAGCGGATTTTGCATGAAATAGACGAGCAATTGACAAATCAAATGGCCGAAATATAATTAGGTGTTGTATAATATGCACTCACTCATTCCAAGCATTAACAAACATTCAGTAGTTACCCTACTTTTTCTCTTATTTTAATTTTATATTTTTGTTCTTAATCTAGACATTCCTAAAAACAAATGCTAATTGCAATTAACGTTCATGTTGTTCTCATGTTATGTCATTCCTGATTGTAAAGTTACTGGAAAAGTTTGAAAACTAGCAGAAAGCAACACTATTTCAGGCTACAATGAACATCTAAAAAAATCCCTTCATTTTATGTATAAACTCAATGTCTGTAGATTACTATACAGCCCTCTTTGGATTTTTATTTTTTGAAATACTGGGTATAACATAGTGATAACATAAGTTAAAGCATCTTCTTTTCTTAAAAGAGATTTTGTATCAAATAAAATCATTGAAACAGAATCAATACCAATGTACTGTTGACACTATACATTACCTAAAAATATCAGTCATCTATTGTCACCACATAAAGTGACAAGCTGGCCTTTTAAAAACTAATTGTATCAACTAATTATCAGAAGGATCTAAGATTCACTTAAATTCTTCCTATAAGAACCTTTTACATGTCTGCAGTAGACAGAATGAAAAATGCATATCATTTAACACTATTGAACATACAAAATCAGTGTGTCTAGCATATCATCTAGATCTGCAGTCAAAAAGGGATGTTAACAGAGTTGTTTTGTGGGCCAGACATATGACGGATACCAGTTAACCCCGAGGCCCAAGTGCAGAGATCCAATGGATGAAAACTAATTCTGTGGTGCACACATTTGATGTACATCACTTTATCTTCTGTCACAGACATCTCGTGTACACCAGTTAATCCTGTAGTGCAGACATCTGACAGACACCAGTTAATCCTGAGGTGCAGACATCTGATGGACACCAGTTAATCCTGTAGTACAGCCATCTTTGCATCACTTAAATAGATGCAGATATTTGATTAATGCCAGTAAATCCTATGGTTCAGACATCTGATATACGTCACTTAAATCCAGTGGTGCAGACATCTGGCAGACACCAGTTAATCCTGTGGTGCAGAGATCTGATGTACACCAGTTAATCTCAAGGTGCATAGATCTAATAGATACCAGCTTATTCTGTGGTGCACGCATCTGATGTACATCACTTAATCTTGTAAGGCAGACATCTGACAGACACCAGTTAATCCTGAGGTGCAGACATCTGACAGACACCAGTTAATCCTGAGGTGCAGACATCTGACAGACATTAGTTAGTCCTGTGGTGCAGACATCTCATGTACATCACTTAATCCTGTGGTGCAGACATCTGACAGACACCAGTTAATCCTGAGGTGCAGACATCTGATGAACACCAGTTAATCCTGTGGTGCAGACATCTCATGTACATCACTTAATCCTGTGATGCAGACATCTGACAGACACCAGTTAATCCTGAGGTGCAGACATCTGACAGACACCAGTTAATCCTGAGGTGCAGACATCTGACAGACACCAGTTAGTCCTGTGGTGCAGACATCTCATGTACATCACTTAATCCTGTGGTGCAGACATCTGATGAACACCAGCTAATTCTGTGGTGCAGACATCTGTGTACATCACTTAATCCTGTGGTGCAGACATCTGACAGACACCAGTTAATCCTGAGGTGTAGAGATATGATCGATACAACATACATCCACTGTTGTAGTAGATAGCAGATGTATATATCAGTCAATCCAATGGACTGGTGCAGAGAGCTGTTTAGCAACAGTTACAGTCTAACTGGATAGTTGTTAGTCCCTGCGATATCGACAGGAGAAACATTTCAGCAGGTAGAGAGGGTTTCTCAGACTTGGCCCGAAGGTGTCATGAGTGCCCTCTCGAGGGACCTCATCTCAACCGTCCCCACAGAGCTCTGAGAATACCAGGGGTAGATGAAGTCCAACTAATGGCCCCACTGAGCTAAGCCATGTCACAATGTAGTTGCTCCTGTTATGAAGGAGAATGCAATGATTACGTCAAACAACCATAGAAAAATTAGCAAGTGTAATTAACAAAAGTCGGACAAATGTTTGAAAAATAACTACACTGATCTAAATATTGAAATAGGTACTTTTCACAACTTAAACTTCTCTTCAAATAGAGTAAAAGGAAAACGATGCAACGTTGCATTTTAATTTCCTTACTTCTTGTTAAGATTACAAGTGAAATACCACAAAAGTATAGCCTCAAATATGTCATAAGAAATGACATCCTTGAAGGCAACATGATTATGTGACTAAAGTCAAACTACTTCATGTGCCAGATTTCTCATGGGTGCTGGTTTCAAGGGAATTCCCCTGGTAGAGAGTTCCAGCCTGGACAATAAATTTGACCTGGTGTGGGTCCAAGGGAATTCTAATTGCCATAGCAGATCTCAAGCTCACATGACTCCAGCAGCTACTGTAAACCGTTAGATTTATGGACATGGAGCACAATTGTGTGGTTCATTAGATAAATAATTTTTGTTTACGTACAATGTCCAACAAAATATCTATGCAAGAATAAGAGCTGCATCCAGCTTTAAACAGATATAACAAGCTATGAGACAAAACCGCAGACTACAAATGGCTGCCAATAAATCAGTTGTGAGAATAGTTGTAATTGATATATTACTGTATTTGTATTCTGTTACTCTCTGTTAAAGGTACATTTGTCTACTATTGGATATTTTGTTTAGTTATTTGGTGATTTAATGGAGTCTATTAAACCACCTTAGATAAACAATTACAAATCACACAGAAGAACAACAACATGACATCGAAAACAGGGTATCATCTCACTTACTTGGACTTGGAACTGTTAGGGAGCACTTGCTTCATAAGGTCTTCAGTATGGCAAGGATGGAGTTGAAAGAAGGGTCTCCCAAATATGGGATGTTCCTTCAAATAAAAAAATTGTACCAAAAAAGAATAAACATTGCAGATACTATTCATTGACTCACATGGAACGAACCAATACCTTTTCCTGAGTGCATGGAAGGAGGGAGGGAAGGGAGAAATTGGGTGTGCAGGTTATGAAATGTTGAAAATTTACTTATGACATATTATATAAATGAAGAAATGAAACCATAAATGGCATCATATCATGGGAATTGTTAAAATTAGTCCTCAGAAAAAAGCGACCAACATAGCAGAAATAGCTGCGCTAAAACAATGTAATCAGTGAGTGAGCAAACAGACAATTGTTGTGGTGAGGTTTACCTTATTTATTTCACAAATAAGAGAAGTTTTGCAACCTTAATATTACTTTAGTGTGCATAGGGCATGGATTTAACAGGAATGTGGAAGAACGATTGAGTACCACATCCTCTAGTCTTTAGCAGACACTTAAGAATGGAACAGTAGGGTAACATGTTTTTAAATGTTCCTAAATCATTAAAGTTACATAGGATTTTAAATTTCAAATGCAAAGATGTTTAATTTATTCAAGGCATTATGTTATATGTAGCAATCTTCCAAATTCTTAAGCTGTGAACAAAAAAGTTCAAATTCCAAGGTAACTGAAGATCTCAGTATTAAAATGAATATGATTAATCATGTATGAATTACTGACAGTAATGAAATTGCAAAGACACTTGAACTGACAATGCACAGTCCATTCACCAGATAAGTGAGTATGGTTCAAATGGATCTGTCAATTTTAGACCAAAGTTCAATTTCTCTATAATTTTGATCAATTTACTTCAATTATTCTGAGGTGTAATAGATATCTTATATTAATATAAGTTCTTACCTGCTGTGTGATTACCGTCCATTTATCGTGCTCAATCCTCTGTCGATGTAGACTCGGTACCCTGTCCCAGATTTCATTCAGTGAAAGAAGTTTACCATCTACGTGAAAAAAGAAAAAAATTAGTTGATATTGACTTTGAAATGATTGCTGCTCAATAGTCAATACAATCAAACTGTAAGAAAGACAGGAGCTCAAGCACTTTATCACATAATAATTGAGTGAAATATGGACACTTAGAGCATCTGTACTTTGATGCACAACATACTCTTTGCTATTCATAAACAATACGATGGGACAATTGTTTGGACGGTTTCTATTCCAACAATCCAATTTGGGTAAGAGGATTGGAACACTACCAAACCAGTTTGGGGATTTTGCTAGAATCAATCAAATGTGTGTCTTGATATTTTATTCATAAATGTCCTTTGTCAAGTTTGTGTTTCACTTATTTTAGGATAATTTGATCATAATATGTAAACAACAAAGCCAGTTGGCCAAGGGATAACATAGAGAGAGGTACCACTGCCTCATCGACATTTCATCAGACTTCACGTATACATATTAAATAGGCTTATATTTTCAAAACTATTTTCGAATAACAAGTTCCTTTCCCAGCAATTAGAGCAATTTTAATTATTTTCTCATTCCTATCTAGTTCAAAAAGTGTCATTAAGTAGATTACAGAAGTACATTTATGTTTTTAAAAGAGCATGCGCCATGTTGACATCACAAACAAACTAGTACTGTGATCCATTTTGCGATCTATGTACAGTAAGAACAGTTTTACCAGCCAAACATTATTTATAATCTGTCAACCACATCTGAGGTTGGCAACAAAATATATGGGGATTATTTATAATTTTTAATTATTTTCTCATTCCAATCTAGTTCAGAAAGTGTCATTAAGTAGATTACAGAAGTACAGTTATGCTTTTAAAAGAGCATGCGCCATGTTGACATCACAAACAAACTAGTACTGTGATCCATTTTGCGATCTATGTACAGTAAGAACAGTTTTACCAGCCAAACATTATTTATAATCTGTCAACCACATCTGAGGTTGGCAACAAAATATATGGGGATGGGTTTTAACCATAAGATGAGGCCTCCCTATCAATTTCATATCACATTCTCTCATTTTATTTTTTTTGTATTTTGTCTTGTTTGTTATTAATTAAGAAAGTCCAATTTACCTGAATGAAAAGCATTGAAGTAAAGCACAGGTACTTGGTAGCTCTCACTGTAAACAACATGGTACTCCATACTGATAGTATCACATCTCTCAGTAACTAAGGTGGCCTGCAAGTGAAATGAAAAACATGATAAGGACACATTTTTATTCCCTACCCCCTTCCTTTAATCCTCTCATTGTCCCTCTACTGTTTATCTCCCACCTCTCCTCTTCCCATGTTGGTTTCTTTCTTTCTTCTCTCCATCCTTTGTCTACTAATCCCCTTACGTCTATCTCTTTGTGTTCACCATTCTAATTAACCTGTCTGTATTCTGTGTGTATTTTTGTCCCTTCTGTTACTGTTACTTGTCATTTAGCCTTTGAAGAAGATCCTGCTAGGATCGAAACATCAGGCCAACTTACTTTTACACATTCTCTTACACAGGCTCTCTAGTGGATAAGCAGTTTGCTAACAGTTTTATTTTAAAACGGTATTACCCATATTTTGACCAATTTACAAACGTTGAAACAGAAATTGGCTTATACACTACAACTGAATATATGTCTTGGAGCATACTATAGCTTGAAGCTTCTAAACAAAATCACAGTCAAATGATACTATGTTACTGTACGTGAAGATAAATATATTGTAATAGTCAGAGATTATTTGTCCATGAAACTGTCATGAAACTGATAGCAAAATATGAACATTATTAGAATATTGTATTTCAAATTTTACTGCTGTCTGTTTTGGATACACAGTAGAGCTTCTAGTCTCTCCAAAACATATATTATACAGTTTATAGAATGATTAGACCTTTCCCTAGGATAAAGTCCTTCTTCATGTTAAACTGTTTTTTTTTTTGCAGTTATGTAATCTCCCTTCATCTCTTTATATCCCTTTCTTAAATGTCTCTTTTCCTCATTTTTGAGGTTTCTTATGTCCTGTCATTTCTGATCTATTATCTGTCATTATCTTTGTTGAATTGAAATTTTTTTTATATTTTTTTTTATTTCTGATCACTAGCTTTGTTAACAGTATTTTTGCCATTTGATGACCATCTTCAATGGCTTAATTATGTTGTTGGTATTAGGTGCCAGTGAACTAGAAATGTGCCCTAGCCATCACTTTACCACATATGTTAGAGCTGTATTGAAACATTTGACAGATACACAACAACCTACATGCAATGGCACATAAATACAGATTGCTTGTGCATTGAAATGTGGCTATGGGAGGAATAAAAATCATCAGGCCTATTCAAGTATAAAAGGCGGTTTAATGTTAGTCAAAGCTCTTACTATCATCTTATTAAAAAATAATTTTTATAAGAACCTGATCATCCTCAAGTTCTCTCTCTGCATCATCATCCTCTTCATCCTCTTCTTCTCGAGAATGTTCTTGATTGGTGCTTTTCTCTTCTCTCGAATGTAGCCTTTGCTTGAAAGCTAGGAAAGGTAAACCAGGTACCTCTGACTGCTAATCACAAAATTAGAAATATTGAATGATTTAAGTGATATTAACCACATAAGGAAACTGGTAATTTTATATTTTCAATGGAAGTCAAAGTTTCAATGGAGGGGTTAAGTATTGGGCACATGCAGTGTGACTGTGAGATTGTTTGCATTATAATTAAATATCAAACATGGCTTGTGAAAATGAGACTTGACGCAGAAAATTGGGGGTAGGCCTAGGTCTATATATTACTAGTCTTGCTCCATTAGCACTAGGCCTAGAAAAAGACATTGGAGTTATATATTAGGCCGAATGCTTAAAAGGATTGTCTGGTGGCCCAAAGAAGTTACCTTAAAAAATAGTAAATAATTTTCCAAACATGTTGTCAAAGTATGAGAACGCTAATGTTGCGTTTGACAGAGAAACGATTTTTTAATCGTTATGGATAGACATTTCAAATATGATTTGAACAGTACAATACGTGACGTCAGCTCTGCCATATCAGATTGCGTCATAACCCACCCTCCGCACAGTACCTATACGGTAATCACAACAAAAACAGCGTTTGTATACCAATATATTTCTTCCTTAATCTCCGGTGAAATTTCTCAAAAATTAGATATGTTTCAAAAACTCCTTAAGCCGCCATGTACTTGATCAGTGGTTCCGTGGTCTTTGTGTAACACAAGGTAAATTTTAACAGCAGACTCTGAGTTGTTCCGGCTATACATCGCGCTATCCAGCTCCAACGCGAAAAATGTTCGCATGTAGGCTATACTCAAACGTTGACAATCGGACAGTTCTGCGAAGCTTAAGCTTCTCATTGCTACATTCTGCTCTGACAACGATTCGATCAATTTCTTCAATAATTTCCGGTGAAATTTCTTATAAATTAGATATGATTTAAAAAACTCCTTAAGCCGTCATATATGTAGTAGATATGTGGTTTCGTGGTCTTTGTGTAACACAAGATAAGTTTTAACAGCAGGCTCTTCGTTGTTTATACATCACGGTATCCAGCTCCAGCCCGAAGAATGTTCGCGTGTATAGGCTACTCTAACGTTTAAAATCGGACAGTTCTGCTATGACATCGATTCCGCCAAGTTTCATCTTTCGGTTTAACGAATACTTTACAAGTTTCCTTTTACTGTTAATTTGATCCGTGAATTTTATTTCAGCGATTTCGAAGAACAGTTAATGAACTGTGGTTTGAGCGTGAGTGTACTATGTGTAACGCTATACAAGTACACCAACTGAGCATTGAGTATATACGTTCGCAAGTATGTACGTTATATATATGAGGCAACCCAATGTGCTTACACGTGAGTTTATTTGCTGCGGAATTGGGAGTGCTAACTTCAAGTCGCCTGTTTTGCCTATCTGCAAGCACTACGTCAATCACCATATTGAAGCGTTCGAACAAACGGTACTTTTGGTGAGAAACTGGTGAATTTGAAAGCCAGATTTCTACAAGAAGAAAACGTCGAAGGGGGACAATTTTTACATGGTTAGAAAGAGAAAAATAAAAACTACAAGGACAATGTATCAAAATCTTCCACCAGACAATTCCTTTAAACAACTTCTAAGCAGGTATGATGTAGTACTACTACTACTACTGTAGTAGCCTACTACGCCTAGCACAGAATTGATCACCATATTACTCATGTTTCAACCGCACAGCCAAGTCTTAACAATAACCTTGACCATAGAAACAATCTTGACTAGTCGTACGTCTGCACATGAAATTTCACATTGACTTCTACTGTTAAAAATTGACAATTTCATGCATATCACATGTCAGCCACTACCAAACCATAAAATTCCTGATGGCTATAGAGGCCATAGTTAGTACCAGTTATGCGAAGAATGATCTTCACGTACGACTAGCCTAGGCCTACTAGTAAGTAGTATTAGGCCTAGCATAAGTGAGACCTAGTTTAAACGACAGGTTAAAATTTTTTACCACTAATTGCCAGCAGATATGACGTTTTTCAGAAAATACTGCAAATTCCTTTGCAACAAGCTTAAATTCAAGTTTGTCTAAGATTGCCTTAGAGTTAGACATGCCAACCTGCGCCGTGTGCGTTTTTAAAAATTGACAAAGCAATTTATACAGACATGGCCAGTATCTAATGCCATAATCTGCCAACTTTTTTCATGGGATTTTGCCGGCGTCCCAATGAACTCGAAGGAGATCGACAGAGCCTGAGTTTATGAACGTATGTTAGTTTAGTTTAGTTTAGTTTAGTTTAGTAGAAAAAAGGATCAGGAGGGACACTTAAGTCCCCACCAAGGACCCTATAAAGAGAGGGAAAAAACTGAAGACACAAACACTCAGACCCGATTACAATGCTTAAAGTGCTTGTCCAAAGCATTCTTAAACCCATTGACACTACTTGCAAGTACAACTTTCTCAGGCAAACTATTCCACTCATTCACAACCCTATTAGAGAAAAAGTTATGCCGAATATTAATCCTACTATGCGACTTTTGAAGTTTAAGACAATGACCTCTAGTACAACTGCTGTTTGCAAACATGAAAAAGTCGGTGAAGGATAAATTGTCCAAACCATACACAATCTTGAAAACCTGGATCAAGTCCACACGTAACCTCCTATAGTGTGGTGAGATGTTACAAAGGCATACGATCTATAGGTGAAGAAAGTGTAAAGAGGGGAACGATTTAATGAAAACGTCAAAAGGAAATAACCAACAATTATCTCGAAACGTTACCCGGTTGTTCTGTACTGTTATAAAAGTTAAAATTCTAACTTAGATTTAAGGCAGACGACCACGGGCCTAGGTTATAGCACAATAGGTTCGACTCAGGAATGACACACCAGGTTCAAAACGTTTCGCGGTTCAATTAATTCATTTATGAAGTTGGGTGTGAACATGCAGTCGCCAAACATTGAACATTCCCTCTTTTGGGGAGTCGAAGCTTTCAGTAACGTCTCTGTCATAATCGTTAGGACTAGGGCTACTGTAGCAAAGATATTCGAATTATCTTTGACTTTAGTTCGATGGCCGCTTAACGCCATAGTATAGATATAATTGACACTGGTTTCAATGCCAGCATTGCTAAATGATATTGTTGTTGTTGTTGCTCGGCTATGCTCGCGCCCTATTGTTAGTTTAGTTCAGTTTAGAGACCCAAGGATCAGGAAGCCTTAAATTAGCTAATTTGCGACCCTATCCGTATTAGGTTGCGGATGAACACCGGCTTATTTCAAGCCTTCTCTTTTCGATAAGTGTTCAGAGGATAACGAGGCAGGTTTGTGATACCGCTCCCATTCATGTTACGATACGATATGTTTTGTATAATGCTGTTTCCGTCGTAAGGCGCTTCAGCGACCCAGGGGCGAATCCCGCCCGGCCGGAAAAAATAAGACTCCTATTTTTTGAGATCGGTAGATTTTGATAGCATGAAATGTGTACTTTGATAAGAGGTGATAAGAGAGGGGGTGGGTGTACTGTTTGCTGCAGATTTTGTACTGCCACTATCAAAGTAATTTATAGTGTCTAACTTGATTTTCTTTTAATTGCTCAAAATAAAGAAGAGGGTAAAGATAAACATGCGAAGAAAGACTAAAACAATAAAGCAGAGATTATACGTATTACAACACCGTTGTCCATAATCATAAAGGCACAAAAACTAATGCTATGTTGTGGCGCTATTTCATTTCTTTATTTACTTGTGAACAATTGACAGGTCTTTGCATGGCATGAGTTCATATGATGAAAATGTTTCTGACTTTTGACGAGTTAATACAGTTCTTGATCAAGTTTGGTCAACGGCTGGTGGTGGAACCGGCTGTGTCTTAGCGTAAGCTCAACGTATATATATATATATAGGTGGATGGCTACTGGAATGGCATTTGGTATGAAATCTGTAAGTACCCTGGCGCTGAACTCATGGTAGTGCTTGCCCCTCCCTCCCCGTTTACATTCTACCTCCACCCACCCCAATTCTCTATCTACTCACCCCCAAAACCCATAGTTCCCCACTCCATAAAAAAATATATATAAAAAAATAGTGCAAAAAAAAAGTTGCATAGAAAAAAATCCGGAAAAAAGTAGGGGGAAAAAAAGGCAAGAAAAAAGACCCCCCCCCTAAAAAAAAAAAAAATGAAGAGGCTATATCTAATTACACTATTTGTACACCCTAATATCCCTAATAGTTCAGAGCCTTAAAGCAACATACATGAAGGTAGCTCTGTAAATCACAATCCACCCCCCCCCTACCAATCACCTTGGTTCATACGCCAGGATACTGTTGTTGATCTAGGTTTGTCTCATTCCAGTTTCTAATATCAGTTCCGATCATCCTTCTGTTTCTTTCCATCATGTAGCGCGGTATCGGTATCGGTATGCTATCGCGGTTCCGTTGTAAACAGCTGCTGTTGAGCCACCATTATAAAGATATATCATTCTCTTTCTATTTCTTTTTCCATTTCTTTTGCGATCAGTGTCACTGCTTTCTTCATCCATCTTCAAGACCGTCATATTGAGAGCTTGTACAGTTGATAAAGCTGAATTTTAACGTTAAAAATCGTCAGTCAATTCGAAAGATAATTCCTATCCATTATTCATGCCTGCCATTTCACGATGAATCGATCCTCTACTGCATCAGATTTACTATTTGTTTTTTGCCACAATTTACACACTTTAATTTTCTCAAGTTTCTAAATATATCTTCATTATTTTCGTGATTTTGTTGGTTTTTTGTTTTTGTTTTTGTATAAAAGTTAGTATAAAATAAGTTGATCTATATATGATGTTCATGTCCTCATGTATGAGAACTTTATTCCGCGGCCCATTTTGTTGTTTGACTTATGGTATTCCAAACGGTAGTCGTTCAGCATATCTTGAATGGGCGTTATGCTATTGGGACAAACGGCAACGATAGCGCCACCATCCATGTCAACATGAGCGTGTTGGTCCATTAGAAGAATTCGACCGTCACCAGTTGGAACGAAGACCATCGACTGCCCGTTAAATGTGTACAACAAGGCCTCGCATGCGTTCACATCGATCTTTGATATGTGATAGGCTAGGGATAATTCGGTAGACTGTGGACAATAGATTTCCATTGGCACACCATCAGAAATATCTTCCGTTTTTGACAGCGTACTCACTGGTTTGTGGTTCAGTGTGCTGCTTGTATCCCATTCGAGGTTCCAGGCATCGTATTTGGTCTTTAATAACGTTAAGGCCTCCACTGCCCTCACTTTATGTTGGTGGGCATAATTCTCCAAATGAACGGTGTTACCATTTTCGATCACAGAACGAAACATTGCATCAAGAAAGTATGGGCACTGTTCACCTCGAAACGAGATACCACTCTGCAGGTTATTAGAGTAGTAGGAGATTGCGAGGAGGGTGTGGTTGATGGCACATGACTTGATAGGCTTGTCATCTTCAAGTAAAGCCGGTGGTTCTGGCTGAACGGTACATTGCTGTATGCTGATTGGGAGAAGCCATCCACGAAGACAACGTAAGCTGGTCTTAATCAGCGGGAGATAACGTTCTTCTTCTCCTGGAAAGTATTCCACGTCCTGAAAAGAGGACGAAAAAAACCCAGAAAAAAACAGGGGTCTTGAAAAAATCTTTTAGAAAAAAAAATCTAATATATAGCTTTATTATTACTGTATATTACTCGATTGCACATGATGTGTTTTCCACGTGGGCGACAAATGAAAAAAAAAAACGATCGCTATACGTGAAATTCATTCATCTTTCTCCATGCAGATACTTTGATATCCAAATTCTTGAGACTAACTAGACAACGACTAGCTTTATCAGCTAAACTGGACTTATCGTGATTCTGTTATGTACAGTCACGGTCAAATACATCTAAAGAAGAGTTTCTCTCATTATGTTTAGTAAACTTGGGCTACGTATAACTAATCAATGTTACAATATATACATACGTTATGAAGACCAGCGTTCCTCTAATGACTTTACATTGTCTGAAGTTTCTTACACATAATCAACAGAAAGAACAAAGACTGTTCCAGATCTCTGTTAACAGTATTATCCCAACATAAATAAAACTGTAAGCTATTTCATTTCCGGGTTTACGAATATTGTCTAACTTTTAGACAGAAGTCTTTGCTTCAGCGCAGATTCACAAAGCACTGTTGCCAGAAGCATTACTCCATAAACATATGTAGAATTTAATATTTTTGCACTAAATTCAGGATCGTAGCCTATGTGGTGGGGCAGGGGGCACATGACCCCCCCCCCCCTCCATGAGATTTACACTTCCTACATGAAAGTAGGTATAGTACAATGTGAACGCCTGGACAATATACGCTATTTCAGTTTGTTGCAGCGAAATGATAATACCATTTCTTCTGATTTCATTAGTCAGTATAATGTGCAAAAACAAACAAGATCAATGTATTTATCAGGTATACCTTTTCGGGGCTAGAACATGGTTCTAGATCATACAGTTGGTTCTCCTGCCGATGATTGTTATCATCGTCGCTTTCTTCATCTGATGGATCAGTTTGTTCATTCAAGCAGTCAGTCTCTGGTTGCCTAGTAACCGGGCCTTGCTCGCCGTATGACTTGATTGATCTCTTGTCACGTGTTTGTAGGAACCCTGAAGAGAACTGCGCTGGTTCAAAACTATCGTCAAAGTCATCCGAAATCTCGCTTTCCTTCCCAACAACTACTCGCGAGGCGTGACGTGACTCTTCCCAATCACTGCTATTTGCCAATGACTTCTGAACCATTCTACAGTAAGGTAATCTTTGGTGCACATCTGCAGGTCCAATTGGCGGGCATACTGTAGCTCTGTGTTGGAATAAATCTCCTGGTATCGCAACTGATGTTGGTCGATAATTAGTCATTTGGAAAGATTTTGACGCGTTGGACTGGTGCATCTGAAGTGGAAGTTGCCGCTCCGTGCGACTTGAATGACTCACCGGGATTGAGGGACCATCAACGGGAAGAAGATATTTAGAATGACTCTTAGGTGGATAGAAAGAGTCATCGTCGGAGGACAGGTCTGATCCAACGGAGGATGTAACGGATACACGGCTGCTGCTGGTAGCTGGTAACGTCATATTGGTAGGGGCTTTGCTGGGATGTACAGGGGACCTAGCAAAACGTGGGTATTTGTTGGGCTTTACAGATAGCTTCACTAGTGGTGATGTTTTAATGATGCCAGAATCCATCTGTGCAGGTAAAGGGCAATGAAGGCTTCCTGTGGGTTTCGTAAGCTTCTGATAGGTACAGCCGTCCTCGACAACGCTGGGCTCTTGGTTGTCGACATTTTTGGGTTCACCGTCCCCAGTGCAACAAGAGAAAGGGTTGATCCTCTGGATTAGTCGAGCTAATCTTCTCCTCTTTCTCTCTTTCCGTTGTTGCTTCTTATTGTTTCCGGTTGGATGAACACGATTCTTCTTGTTCTTGAAACCCATGTTGCTCGATCAAGGTGGATATCTACAAAGGAAAGTAACCAAACATAAAATGGTATGTTCTTTGGAGACAAGGTTAATCGCTTCTCACGATAACTAAAATATAATTATTAAAACGAGTTATGGTGTGAGATGTGATTCCAGTGGTGGTGTTGACCCATCGATCCCCACAGTTTAGTTGCGATCCATTAAAATCTCGAATGATCCTAAAAAGCAAACCAATAGGCCTTGTCATTCCTAGAAAAAATAATAATGTGCATCTCTTGCAAACTAGTTAGCAACTTCGACCACTTCCCTCGTTGAAATTTGAAGTTTCACGTCTATTAATATATAACAAAGAAAGACGGCATTGCTCATATTGGCCTATCCATACATTCCCTATTCCAATCAAATGCAATGTTCATTTTCTACCGCTTCACCACCCCGCCCCCCCCCCCTTCGACGGTGACCTTTCATACCCGGTTTCAACCCTATATCATATAGGCCTAGTCCGTGTGACTCGCATACAAAAACGACACACACTCATAGAGCAACAAGTTATACATTGTACTCTTCTTACGCATTTCCTACGCACTTATGCTCTATAACTAACATAATTTTAAACAGATGATTCCTCGTTAGTGTATCTGTGTGGGATACTACAAGTTCTAACCATTCAATTAAAAACACATATAATGTAAGACTGCAGAAGACAACTTACCGATATGCCCTTGATATTCCCGACGGCAATCGTTAGACTCAATACGCCTGCAGTAGTTAGTTACGTTCGGTATATGCCAAGATATGTTGTGTACAGTATCTATGACAACGCGCGTACGCTTGACCCTATATTGCAATACGCGCTAAACTATTCACCAGTTGCTGTTGCTCATCATTTTGTGTCACAATCATACGCGCATTACTTTCTGTTGGGTTTTTTTTTGCGCAACTTTCTTCGCGCATGCGCAATTCAACTATTAATGAGCTTACTTCCGAAGATAAAGCAAGTAAACGTGCTAAGTCAAAGAAACTGTAAAATATTGTGATATATAAGCCTTTCACCTTCAATTGTTATCTTGCTTAGTAAGTTTAATGTCACTGTGTACACCATTCAAACGGAAAGATATAATGGTTTATAAAGGGAATTGTATGAAACGGATCTCAATGCTATGTGACTTCAAGTTAAATAATTTTAAATGAATAAGTTTTAATTCACAACAACGTCCTGACGTTTTTCTTAATTGCACATTATATATATATGCGTGTGGGAGAGGGTTGAACTGGAAACATCAGCTGGTTTGAAACTGTTGTGCTCATTCTTCTTCTTTTTTTACCCCTTCCTGCTTCCCTCTCTCCTTCTGACCAATTAGCTCACCCCGTTTCTATCCCTCCCTAGCCGTAAAGCATCTGTAAGATGGAAATCCTATTGTGACGCCCAGGGGAGCGTCACGTAAACGCCTCCGTACATAGGTGGCATTACTGTTGGACTAGTTGTCCTGTTTGTGGGTATTGTTTTATTGTTCTCTGGGGGTCTGTTTTATCTAATATCTTTTTATATGTAAAGTGAATTGTTGTAGTTTCATATGCTAATTTATACCTTTTGTTTCCGTCTCCCTCTCAGCTGTCCAGCTCTCGTGACAATAGTCTGGTCCCTCCGTAGCTATGTGGAATGTTCGAGCCACGCGAAGTTCCAATGTTTCGATTCAGTTTTTGTGTTAAGTTAGGGCACTTGCCATTTTGGGTTCCAAGAGTGTGTTCTATTTTTTGGTGTTTGCTGCTACCTAGTGAGGTCCGTTGGTCAGTTCGTTAAGTAAGTTAAATGTTCTTTTATAGTTTAGGCAAGTCCGAGTCCTATTTCTTATAATATTGTGGGCGTATTTCCCCGTTTGTCAGAATCCCTTTAAATTATCACACCTAAATTTATTAAAAGGTTGGGAACACGGTCGATATTATCGCCGCACCCTGCGGGGTTATTCTTATATTTGTGGCGCGGGGGTGACCTTAATTCGGGTTGAATTTTCCCCGAGGCAACGCCTACGTATTGCAGATTTAGGACTCGTAATTATACGTTTGGCCACGGACTTCGCAGGTACGTATCGTTGTCATTTATGTAAATTATAAGCTGTGATTTATGTGGATTTGTATGTAATTAATTAAATATTTTTGGAGGTCACTGCGTTGACCTCATGTATTATTTAATTTGGCTTTTATAGACACCTGCCCAAGTGGAGAAGGCAAAGGTTTTGTATTAAATGTATTAGAAGCTTAAAAAGCAATTTATTTGTTCGTATTTTTATTGGTTCAGGTTGTCTCAACTTGTAGTTGCCCCACATTCATCCTGACATAGGGTGGCCGACAGCGGCCCTATCGAACCCACGGCCGCTCGGCAATTTAAAACCCCGTTGGGGGCGCTACACTATAAGGCTTCATCTCATAGGTATTGATACAAAAATGTGTTCTCTCTTGAGACTTAATACATTTCAAATAGCGCCACTATATCATACAAGTTTCGGTGGTTGGCAACAGCTTATTTCAGTGTTATAGACCTATATATAGATCTAATTTCTCTCTAAGTATGCAACTTTTTTTCTGGGGTACAACCCACATACCCCTACAGGTAGTTCTTAAGTTTCAACGACCTCAGGGCCGCACACCACTCTTTTTAAAAACATGGTTACATCCCTACATATGATGCCCAATGTATTACTCATGAATGATATGAATGAATGTTTAAATTGTAGTCAAATGTGTTTCACTCTTTCTCTTGTTATGAATAACGTTAATATTTTGCTGACGAGTCACGACAATCAACTCGTCTTTTGTTTCACTATTCTTTGTCATACAGCCTGAGACAAGAAAGGCAAGTGATTTTATATTAATAAAATCAAACAATACCAAATATGATCCTATTTGTTATTCATGGTGTATGCATTTGTTTTATTTCTTTGTGATCAATTTAATGCTTCTGCTGTTGCGATTATAAACGTACTAGGAACAACTCTTTTCTTAACTTCTTAACCCAATTGGAAAAGTTATTATGTGGGTGTATGTTTTTGGTGGGAATATATTGTATAATAAGTAAGGGTAGTCCCACCATAATTTCCATGTACCCCTCCTACCCTCACCCTGACCGCTCGGCCCTACACTCCACCATTTGCTACCTTTTAACAATGTATAACCAATTTTCATTCAAAACATGCAGTCTTCCTTATTTTCAAAAAAAAGGTCACATGTGGAATCCTGTAATAAGTTTCGGAATGCTCAGGATTTATACGGTCAGTATAGGGGGAGGGGGGGGGGTGAGGCTGAGGGAAGGGAGTTTCTATGGGAAGACAAAGAAAGTTTATCCTGACATTAGGTGACTGTGAAAGTCAGGAGTGGGTGGGTTCGAGGCGAGGACAAGCGAATGATGACAATAGTCACATGATTGGCGCGTGACTTTTCTCCTAGTGATTTTGGTGGTGAGCGAGGTCATTAGAGGTTACATCACTGATGTTTCTTCCTTATCGTTGGAGTTTGTGCGGAATATTGATCTTAAAGTTCATTTGATCCAGAACCGACTGTGCTGCCCGGACGTTCGTTTCAGTGTTTCACAACATTTCAGGCTTACTCATTTTGAAAAAAAGCTGTTGATAAGTTGGAATGGAATTTTATTGAATATACTCTGTCGTTTTTTTTAGTTTTGATAATAGTCTTAGAGAGTGGATTATATTGTATTTATAAGAGAGGCAATGCACGTGTCTGTAATAATGGCCATTATTCAACTGGATTCTTCAATTTCGAAGAGGGTGGTTGGAAAGGGATGTTCCTTGAGTCCTTATCTTTTAATACTTTGTGTGGAAGTTCCTGCTTTCAAGGTTATCTCAAATATCAATATAAAAGTATTATGTTAGGGAATAGTGAAATGAAATTATCAAAATATGCAGACGACACTTCGTTTTTCCTGATGATAGTAGGGATTCCTTAAAGGAAATCCTTAGTGTGTTGAATGACTTTAGATCGGGCTCTGGGCTTGCTATCAATATTTCAAAGTGTAATATTACGCCCTTGGGTCCGTATATTAATAATCCCCCTATATTAATTACTGACCTAGCTTTGAATGTCACACTTGGTCCTGTTACTATGTTGGGTATTTCGTTTGAACTACAAAAACAAATTTTCGTGCTCGGAAAGAACGTATTTCTTTTATGACTGACTGGGCTGTCCCTAATCGTCATATGGAGGGAGAGAAATCCCAGATTCGAAAATTAGACATGAACCTCTAATATCACCCCAGGTTTGCAATACCCATTAGTTTTTCCCCTGATTTTACGTCATATCGTTCATTCAGTATCCGACGCGTGACATTCTCCAGGCATTTAATCTGACCATTCCTTCATAAATCTCTCATTTCATGAAAATTTATATAAGAGCAGTCACTGTAACCCGCATACGATTTTTCTTTTATTTGCACCCGAAGCATTTTAAATTACGATGACTCTAATAGCTGCGACATGTAACTTACGTTCGCGGATTGCAGTATTTCACTTAACTCTGTTAATAATGACAGATCTCCTGGCAGGGATGGCCTTTCAGCTAATTTTTATAAAAAAAAAAGAAAAAAGTTGTGGCATCATTTCGGGATCTATGTAGTTGACTCTTTAAATTATTCCTACAATCATATCCATCTCTCTCTTTCCTAATCCAGTCGCAATTATTACCCTCATTCCGAAACCAGATAAAGATTCTACCCTCCAAAAAGTTACCAGCCAATTTCTTAACTTCATACGGACTATAAGATTGGTGCAAAGGCTATACGATGCCAGAAAATGTGTCATTTGGAACTATTGTTGGTGCAAACCGGGTTTTCTTTTACGCGGCCGGTTTATCGGGGGAAAATATCCTTTATATAATTTTTTACATATTTTTTAAATAAAGAACTGTGCTATTTAGACTTGATCAAGCCTTCAAGCTTGATGTCTCTCGAAGGGAATACGATATTCTTTGCAGTTCGGTTGGTTACTACAAGAATATTCTTATTTCTTTTTTACAATTAAACTGAAGTATATAAAAGCCAGTTTTATCCAGTTTAGTCCTATACTACATACTACAAAAGGGCGCCACCCACCCACACACACACACATAAATATATATATATAACAAGTAGCTTCGGCATCAGGCGGTAGTTCTAGACAAATTTGTCACTGTCGACTAAATAATCGTATTTCATTATTATTCGCTGATGTAATCCTTCTTTTTCCGGCTTTTTTTACAGAAAAAAGTTATCACCAAACGTATTCCTGCCGTTGACTGCTACAACTATATACCAACCCTCTTAATATGGAAGACAAAATGAGACAAACGTGGGGATCTCAAGTTGAGTTCCTCTTGGCGTGCATAGGATCCGCAGTTGGACTTGGCAATGCCTGGAGATTTCCCTATCTATGCTATGAAAACGGAGGAGGTAGGCTATCATTTTTGTCTGTATTACCTTATGCCATATATCATTGGGTAATTGCGTTGTAGTGACATAGCACTTGAAATTTGTTCTTCTTCTTCTAGGTATTTCTGTTCTCTCAATAAACCAAAAACGGTCCATTTGTATCAGTGACGTAAGAATCAATATCACTTGAAAAGCGAGGGTCAGGGGGAGAGCGGGGTGGGAGAAACTCTTCCAAAGAGTTTTAGTTTTGTTGATGCAAATGCTATATGCTATTTATTTGCTTGTCAAAATTTCTTCTTTTACAAATTACAGTATTTCATCCGAGTTTTGACTTTTCAGGTCAGAAATTCGAGCAAAAACCGAGAATTAGACAATTCGGTTGTCTGATGCTCATTTTGGATCCAGTTGAATGATCTAACATTGTCGTTAAGTGTGTCCATATATGTAAAACATTGATGGAGCAGAACCATAATTTTTCAACATCGCGGAGGGGGAGGGGAAGGGAGAGGCCCCTCAACTTGTATAACTATGGAGGCGTAACATTATATGGGGTAGGTCTAAATGGCCGAGGTTCAAGTTACTTCAAAACGCCTTGCTATAAATATGGAAACGTCGAAGAGACGTATAAAGGATAAATTGTTTTTCTTCAAAGAAGAAAATTAATCAATCTAACTTACTGCATTTGAACAAATTTGTGCAAACTTTTCAAGCATGTTTTTTTTCTTGTCGCTCACATAGAAGTTATAAGCAATTTGACATTTTATAACCTTTACATTTGATTAGTACAAAGTGACAGCACAAAACACATAAATAAGTAAGTATATATGTTAACAATTTTGTCACACATTTTCAAAGTGATGAGATTCACGTCATTTCATTTGAAACATTTTCATTTGCTGAATTAGTAAGCTGGCTTTACGTGGAAATTAACAATTCATCATTTTTCTTAAACTAAAAGATAAATCCCGATATAATTACAAATTACATAATTTGTATAGCATTTTTGTTTCCTATTGGCAGGGGCATTTCTTCTTCCTTACATCATCATGTTTTTCCTTTGCGGACTCCCGCTGTTTTTCATGGAGATTTGTCTTGGACAGTTCGCAGGCCATGGTCCCCTCACTATCTGGAATTTCTGTCCCCTGTTTAAAGGTAACATTTTGTCCAACCCATATGATATTTGAAATGAATATGAAGTTGAAATAGTAAACGTTGCGCTGTCTGCAAGTTACAATGTTTAGTGATACTTTGTTTATTTTTTAATTATTCATAAATCTTTTTTGAAAGGAGAAAATGGAACAGGATACATCCAGTTTGTGCATTTATTTTACGAATCGGAACTTGGACGTGACTACTGATCATAGTATTCATAGTGAACGAGAAGACGCGAGCAAGTGCAAAAGATAAAAAAAATAAAGAGTTACTAATACTTCCATGTTGTTGTTGTTATTATTATTAATATTATTATTCACTTTTAACTTTGGTACTTAGTAGTTTGAAATGTCAGTAACAACAACATTTACTATGGATAAGAAAATATAAAGGGAATATCAAAATATAAGTAAAAACAGTTATGACGTTACACACAGACGACGGAATGGTATACGGTACTCTCTGATATTTGGAATCATGTTATCAAACGGGGTAATACTTTCTTGGCTATTATCACTAACTTGGGGTTTAATTTACAAATATGTTTATGCCTATATTACATGTATATGTTTGCAGTGTAGTTATCAAACAGATTGTGTTCTATTGAGTAATTAAACTCACTTAGCCAAGCTATAACTATGTTTCCTAGTTATGCAGTCTATTACCTCTGCATTAGGTTCTGAAACCTGCCACAAACTTTATCTAAAGCAGGGTTTCCCTAACTTTATCCCCACGAACCCCCTGTGGATGTCAGAGTTGTCCACGAACCCCCAACTTTTCGAGACACGATCTGAGTCATTCTTATACTATAATACGCATAATAGTGCTTCGTAAAAGATCAATTTCATAGTGTAATATTGTAATGAGAAAAAAAAAGACGAACAAATATTTATTTTGGAACTTCAAGATCAGATCAGCTCTTTATCTTGACGATAGTATTGTCATGCGTACACCAACTTCACCAAAGTCATGCGGCCTGTGTCTGTTTTCATAATTCAGTTATTTATCACATGCACGGTACGGTACTACTATGGCAACATATGCGTAAGGAACGCGAAAAGAGTTTGTAGATAGGTACGACTTTTGTCATTACTAAATTATATGATATATCAGATGTTAGTTCAACAAAACGTACTCGAGTTTTGACTTTCAGAAACGTCTCACGAATCCCCGGGATGGACTCACGCACCCGCTGTGGGTTGATGCACCTCAGTTAGGGGACCCCTGATCAAAAAGTCGTAAACTTTATAGTTTTTATGCGCGTGATCGGTACTGTGCACAGATCTCAAAGTATCACCATACGGGAAATACTACCCTGATATTTCACTGGTATCACGCAAGTGGTCACTAAAGAGTGATCATGGTGGGTGTCCATGCATAAAGACATGCTTGGTGATTAACCAGTTCCACTTGATCCGCTTGTGCAGTTTAGCCGAACGAACAAAAGGCTGTTATATATGTAATATATTATATATAAATGCGTTATATCTGTACAAAATATCCCTTCTTTAATAACTATACGGAGGAATATGTGTATTATACTGGTACCGGTATGATCTGCAGTTTCGTGGAACTAGATGGGACCTAGTGTTCCTTTATAATGAGGAACTCTAATGGGACCGAAATGAGAGCGCCCTCTTCATGTTATTCAACACATAAAAGTATTACTTTCAGTACTGGCCGGACCCATCCACGCTCGGACTCATATCATATATTATCACAGATAAGTTTACGTTTAAAGATATCCGTCCGTCCGTCCGTCCGTCCGTCCGTCCGTCCGTCCGTCCGTCCGTCCGTCCGTCCGTCCGTCCGTCCGTCCGTCCGTCCGTCCGTCCGTCCGTCCGTCCGTCCGTCCGTCCGTCCGTCCGTCCGTCCGTCCGTCCGTCCGTCCGTCCGTCCGTCCGTCCGTCCGTCCGTCCGTCCGTCCGTCCGTCCGTCCGTCCGTCCGTCCGTCCGTACAAATTATTGACAGGGAGCCGGTGACAGCTCCACGGGTGAAAACGTACCGTGAGCGTACGGTGAAAAGTCGGGGCACTTTCGGGGGTTACATTTATTTAAAAGTACCTCTTTTTCCAGAGGATATACAGCCTCCTTTTCATATTGTTAAACTTTCCACACATAAAATAGAATAAAGGAATTCAATGCTTCAGTTTTTCTCGGGACAATCATAAAGGGGGAACAGTTGATTTTCCTAGGCCTAAAGGATGTACGTTCACAAAACTTCCCTTTCTTTATTAAGTCACGTTCGCAACATTTCTTCACCTCTCTTTACATTGTAGGTATTGGAATTGGCGTTATTATGATAACTACTTTCCTTTATATCTACTATAATGTGATTATTTCATGGACCATCTACTTTGCTGTGAAATCCCTCTCTTTTCCACACCTCCCTTGGACTACGTGTGATAACGAGTGGAACACACCGTATTGCTTTGATGATCTCTTTAATACAACACAAGAACTGGGAAATACAGAAAGTAGTGTCCGAGCCTCGGAGGAGTTTTGGATGTAAGTTTTTTAAGGGAACATCTACATGATTTCTTTATAAGAACAGCAGCTATTTTCCGTTGATTTCGGTGATTCTTTGATTTTCAATACTAAAATCCCGTATCAATGCGATTGCTGACTATATTCAAGGTTTCCTTCAAATACTGACAAAATAGCATTTTCAATGTTTACGATTTACTTTTGCATATGAATAATAGTAATATACATAGGAAAAACTATTTGGGTAAACCTTTTTCATAATTTTAGATTTTCTTTAACATTGAATTGAAAGTTACAGCTATTTGGTGGAAGAATTCATGATATTACCTAATTTGATGAATGGCTATATTTCATATCTTGAATTAGACTCGATAAATTTGGTAACATATCATAAATCCCCGACCTAACACAAAAAACGCTGATTTAGGGTGATTAACAGTCACAGTGTGACAAGCATGCCAAAGTGTGCCACTCTGTGACAAGTTATCTAAAAATTTTTTTTTTTTTTTTTTAAATATAACAAAGATTTACATTTAACAATGATGTTAACACTTTGTTGATTACCTTTGTTACGAGACAACGAGACCTGACTAAATGCTATACAAGTCCATCCATCTCACTCCAAAGATGTCGTATGCAGGTTAAATTTGCCAGTGGCTTATGCAAGATGGGGTGATGCCCCTTCTCACCTTCTGTCGTCAGTCGGAGGGGGGGGGGGGTGATTCTAGACCCACATTATAGTCTAAATATACCCCAGGACGTCTAAAAATTTATTTCTCCTGAGGGAGAACCTCCAGATCCCCTGCATGGGAGTCATCTTTATGGACCACAGGGTCACACCCCTCACTTTTGAAATCATGTGCACTAAAGTACAAAAGCAATAAACGTTTTTTTTTTTAGCCAATCCATTATCTGCAAATATTTCCACCTATACAGTCACAAAGTTCATGGATTGCCGAGTACTATGGGAGAATTTGGTGGAATGAACTGGCATTTACTAGGATGTCTTTGCTTATCTTGGTTTGCTGTGTACCTATGTGTAGCAAAGGGGATCAAATCATTGGGAAAGGTAAATTGATATTATCGTCTATGAAGTACTTAATGAAGTTAATTATTTTTCTAAAATATTACAAGAGGTATGAACTACATAATCATTTACAAACGCCGCACAATAACCATACCTCTGTGCAACCAACTTTGACAAAGGTACGGTAAAAGTCGGAAAAAGTGCGTTGAAACTGTAGCTTACGGTTGTGTCAAAAAGTCACTATTATCAAAAATACGTTAAGCCAACATTATATTCTCAAAATATTTCATTTATATGATAACGAATTCATCAACAGTTGGAAAAATTCACATGGGCAAGTGAAGATAGATTGATCTGTTTACTCCAAAGCGTATACGCTTACGTCAGGACAGTGTTATTATTAATTGACCAATGCCATTCATACATTAAAATCTATGTAAAATGCGTTTCTGTTCATCCTACATATAGGTAGTATACGTTACAGCACTGCTTCCCTATGTGTTTCTCACCATTCTGGTTGTTAAAGGAATTACCCTTCCCGGCGCATGGGAAGGAATAAAGTTCTATATTGTTCCGAAATTTGAAGATTTGCTGGCAATAAAGGTTTGTCACCATATATATGTATATATATATATATATATATATATATATATATATATATATATATATTTATGTATATATATATATATATAAATAAATAAATATATATATTTATAAATATATTGAAAATAAAATCGTAATGAGTTGGAAAATCAAGAACAGTAAAAAAAATTTCCAGCCTCCACCGGTGTTCGAACCCGGGCGTCCCGCTTTATATGCGGACACCCTAACCACTAGGCTACGGACGCTGATTGTATGTCCAGAGGTTCGAAACCGGTAAGGAAGGTCGTAACTCCACTGTAGGCATATATATATATATAAATATAAAATTCATAAATTTTGTCAGTGGCTACCATATGGTACCCAAATTTCCATGTCTAAGCTACCAGTATAAATATTTAACTGTATATATTATATTGCACGTCAAACTGATATATACTTTTAGCGTTCCAAAAAGACCGCAAGCGATAAGCCGTGCAATAGAAGGGTCAGTTTTATCGTGTTAAAAATATTCATTCTGCATGCACGGAATTTCGTGATTTGTAACGTATATCCATTTTCTTATCTCTACTAATAGCCTTGGCGAGACGCTGCCTCTCAAATCTGCTTCTCGTTGGGGATTTCGATTGGAACAAAAATGACCCTTGCTAGCTACAACGATTTCCATAACAACTGTTTCAGGTATTAGCGTCGTCTTTATGATTTGTACAGTTCACCATTTCAACGTCCTCCTACCCCTATCCACAACCCCTCCTCCTGTAAGGGTTTAATTTAAAATCCAGGAATACCCATCCACTCTCATCATGATAGAGATGCTATTAAGGTAACGTCCAGACGCTCGGCAACGGGGGCGCAACCAGCCCCCTCCAAAATAAATTCAGAGGGCTCAGCCCTCCTCTCTCCACTGTCAGACAGAATATTGCAATAAAAATCAAGGAGTATAGTATATATATATATATCTATTTATATATAGCTATATTTATATATATGAATATATGTACAAACTTGGAACCCCTAACAACTATCAGTTGCTCCTTCATCCGCTTCCTGTATATAGTCATGGTCTATATTTGGTTCTAATTCTATCATATATATTATTATATATATATAAATATATATATAAATATATAAATATATATATATATATATATATATATATATATATATAATTATATATATATATTGTATTAGAATAGTTGTAAAATTCCAGGTGTTAGAATTGATTGTAATTTTACTATGGAATGAGCAAGTTACTTACGTATGTCACACGATTAGTTCTATAGACGTGCCCTTCTTATGAGAATAAAACCATTGTCAGATACTGATACTTCTATTTTCATCTATAAGGGATATATTTTACCATTTTTAGATTATTGTTGTCTCGTATGGGGAGCGTGCAAAGCTGAGAGCAAGACACGAACTGTAATGGTACAGAAGAGTGCTGCAAGGATAAATTTAAATGCTTCTTACCATGACAGATCGACCTTGCTATTTGATGAATTAGGTTGGAAGACTTCTAATAGATATATAAAGCAAAACAGAATGATAATGGATATACAAAATTATAAAATGATCTTACCCCATCTTACCTAAAAAATTTTTTAGTCCCTATAACAGAATTAAATAACCACTCGTTATGATCGTGTCAAAGAATTTCTACATCACAGGGGGACTTACTGAATGTCGTACTTCCGTACTTTCTGAATAATATATTTGGTACTTTCTAAAGCTATAAAAAGTACGAATTTCACGTTCGACATAATGACGTAGATGGTTTCTTTCTTTCTCTCTTATCCTTTCTTTCATTTTCTATTAATTACACAGAGATACCATTTACGTGGTGACTATAAACTGCGCCACTAGCGTTTTCGCTGGATTTGCAATATTCTCAGCTCTAGGTTTTATGGCAAGTGAGAGCAACCAGGAATTGGCAGATGTAGTTGACAGTGGTAGGTAGCATTTCCTCTAAGCACATCATGGGGAGGGGGGGGGGGATATCATTTTAATCAGATTTTTACTTCCAGTATTATAGGTTGTTTGAGTGAATTATGACGTAAATTAAAGCAGTCATTGACTTGGCTTTGCAACATGATCGTATAAGATATTCAGACTGTGTTAATATGATAACTGCAGACAGTATATATCTTTACAGACCTATCATCTTTACCTGTAAGTTAATTGGGCTTTTATTGGGCTTGTATTATAGTAGCTGCCACTTGATCACACTTCAGCCGTGCCAGAGATGAAGGTCTAATAACATGTTGACATATACATGTTGTTAATCTTATTTCTCTTTCTTTGATTCAGGAATTGGGTTAGCCTTTATAGCATACCCTGAAGCTCTCGCCAGAATGCCAGGTTCTCAAATTTGGTCTTTCTTCTTCTTCATCATGTTGTTTACTCTGGGTGTCGACAGTGAGGTGAGGAACATTAAGAACAGGAAAAAGTATCTTTTATAATCATCTCTTTGTTTCCTTGATTTGTAATATACTTTCTATTACTTGATAATTTGCTCACATTTTCAGTCACAGAATTGATAGGTTCTCGAGCTTCTTTTGACAATGTATATGTCACTTTATCATTATAGACCATATACGTGTTATCGGTTATAAAACTTCGAAACAAAAAGTATATATATACTTCATATTACGATTTCCTTGTTGTCGATTATCTGAAAGTCATAAACATGAACTTGATTTAATAGCCGTTGAATGTCATATTTCTTTTGCAAGTTTATTTTGGTGGAAACTATCATCACGGCTATAATGGACTCCTTACCTTCGAAGCTGAAATACTGGAGATCTCGGGTCACGATTGCAGTCTGTTTGGGAGGATTCTTACTGAGTTCCGCCATGGTTACCAAGGTAACACAAACTTAAATTCTCTCCTATGATTGCTGCGTTACTTTAACCTGTCGCGACATTATGTCTTAAACGTACACAAATTAATCTTAGAGTTTGCTTTTGGTGTATGAGGTCTCTTTTATGTCATCCCCACATAACCTGGAGATACGACATTTATTCATTGACCATTCGGTGAAGAAACGGTGTTTATAATTTGCCTACCTTCCCTTCTCTTTCCCTCCCACAAGCACTTCTTACGTTAAAATAACAGTTTGGTTAAGTAGTGAGTCCTTTATAGAAGAACGTAACGAAAATGCTTATCAAGATGAGATACTAGTAGACCAATGTAATTCTTTTCAAACTGCTCTTGTTATTTTGTCTGTTTCTCTTCTAGAATGGTTTATATCTGTTTAAACTGGTGGACTGGTACACTGCTAAGTTTTCGCTGACGATTTTTTCAGCTATTGTTCCGTTGGCAGTATATTACATATACGGTAGGGAACAAAACCATTTCAATACCCTTTCTGAACCCAACTAAATCTGGTTAGGTGCGGGGGGGGGGGGGGGAAGTGGGGTATGCGGTACTTTTTCTGGCGTCACAGCTGTCGGATAAACGAGCACACTTGCATAGAAGGTTAACCCAAGTTCCCGCGAACAGGAAAGAACACTGTTGTCCTCTCATATCTCATAGCGAGAAACAGTCATTTCGATACGTACATATAGCCATTTCGTACATTAAAGATTGCCGCTTAACTGATTGAAGACCAACTAGAACGATTTCTGCACTCGTGTTTAGAGCCCGGAGTTGTTGCACAGCGCCGTCAGTTGAGCACATACACCAGGGGGTTACAAATCCCTGCCTGCACAAAGGTTCGGGTGAGAGGGTTGCCATTTTTCTTTTGATTTACGATTTGCAACCATAGCAACAAATGTAAAGATTAGAAATACATGAACAAGATCAATACAAATTTGGATAACATATAAATTTTAAGACAATTCTCATGTGATGTGTAATCGACTTGTTTGCCTCATATATTTCCATAACGAAGACAGTCGTGTTATAAATCCACAGCTAAGACAAAAGTATTTTATTACCTTCCTCGAAGTTACGCGACAGTTCAACTTAATCTCATTACAGGCAATTTGTTTTAAATCATTAGATCTGATACTCAAATGAATTACGGGCAAGTTGTCCTCCCTATGCATTGTCATAATAGAATTGTGTTACTGAATGAGGGCGTATTATCATGGTGACGAAGAGATATCATGAAAATATGTTATGTAGCCTACAGTAATGGCTTCACATACAAGTGTAACTTACTGCGCGAAACAAAACGCATAATTTAAAATGGGGGAATACTTACGATGGCAGACAATGTGAAAATGAAAAACACACAAAGATAGTTTACTTCACCATAATGTGAAAATATCGATACCCCTCCCCCCCCCTCTCTCTCATCAACATAACCTCTCTAAAACCGCCTTGGGAACAGGGAACTATACATAACATATAAGTACTTACGATTGTAACTCCGTCCAAGCATCATGTTGAATACAACTTACAATCGACCCGTTCTGTTATATGTTGTGCTTTTCACATGACGTCTGTTTGTCACAACCATTTTAGGTTTTTCCAGGTTCAGTGATGACGTCAAAGTGATGATGGGGTCGAAACCGGGAATGTATTGGAAAATCTGCATCGGCTTTCTGGCACCTTTCGTTTTAATGGTAAGTTCTATTGACATTGGTGCACGAAGGATGAATGATTACATATATAAAAAAAAGGTTGTGGTGTTCAAATTATAAAATGACATTTTCTTTCTGATTCACTTAGCTGCAGTAACTTCATTTTAAAGTTTTGTGCGCTTCTGACATAACTTTCACATGGAGTCAATTGGTAACCATTATAGTGAAGCAGATAAAACATAATAATAATAGCTGGGGTCCCGCGGAAGAGAATCAAACCGACCCCATATCCCGCCCCTCCAAACCCATCTCTCTCCTTCGTCGGCCGACATTTACAAAATAAAAATTAATATAAATTGCTTATTTATATCAAATACAAATCAATATAAATTGCTCATTTATATCTCCAAAAATAAATAACGGTACGTGCGATACAACCGAAACATTCTTCAATTCTTCATTTACCAAAATTTCTCTAAGGTAAGGGCAACTATTTCCCCCTGCAATCAAATATATGAATGGAATCAAACTGACATTATTAGTAGGCCAACCATACAGAATAAAAATTTACATAATTAATTATAATAACCCAAGGTCCTTCCATGTAAGTATGCAACAAAATGTATTCAAACTAAGTTAAATTAGATATTATCCCTACATTTTAAGTGACTGTACACAAGTTATCCCCTGCAAAAGGATTTGTTTATTCTGTGGTGTGTGAGTGGTATACTGAATGTAAATTTACAGCATTAGCTTATGTGGCATGTTATTTGTTTATTTATATCTCCATTGCAGCTTGTCTCCCTAACCAATTTTGTGTTCTTCACTCCCATCGAGTACAATGGATACGTGTTTCCAGTATCTGCACAGATATTTGGCTGGATCATTTCGCTATCTTCCTTCGCTGCGTTTCCCATATACATGATATATGCGTTGATTACTAAGACGGATGAAGGGTCAGTCTGGCAGGTAAGGTAGATAGTTGGCTTAGTACTTAATGTAGCCTACCTTCTGTAAAGTGGAGGATTACGGGACCGACAATATTCGTTTGTCATGCTTTATCATACACTTAACCTCTAAATGTTCGCTTTGGTTTCCAAGGTAACGTCATCTTTTCCGCAAATGTCAAAATATATTGTACGTTAGCAGGCGCGTATCCAGGATTTTCAAACCCGGGGGGCGCGAATTACTATCTAAGCGGAGCGCCACCATCGGTTGGCGCGCAGCGTACAAGAAAATTTCTTGTTTTGAAACCCCCCCAGATCACCGGAAACGGCACTTCTCGGGCTTGAAATGACCAACCAGATGTACACTTTTTGCCTGAGAACCAAGTATTTCCTAATAGTTTTTTTTTTCCATCCATAACCTTTTTGATGATTGTCAACCCGGCACACATCATGTTCGACCTGATCGCATCTCATGTGGGTCTTTGCTTTTGTAGGTGATTCTACGTCGCGGCCCACAATACCCGTCAGCCCCACTTTTCAAGGTTTTAAGCCCCATATTTGTTCAGAATTTGAAAATTCACATTTCTCGTGAATAAACTCACTTCAAAACATACCCATAATGTTGTACAAAATTTCATCTATGGACAACCAATATAGAAAAAACTCCCTTCAACCCCTAACAGACCGGTCAAAATTGCACGAGTAGAGGGAAGTGTGATGTAGAATGTTGGTCAGAAATTTTCGAAAATTCAGACACAGTTAATTTATTTGTGTAGAAATATTAAAACCTGTTATGACGGCTATTATAAAACTTGGTTGAAGGAAATGAAAAAATAGCACATATTTCCGAAACCGAACACTACACACATAGCCGTAGGAGGCGCGGCGGCAGTGGCGAAGCTATGGGTATTTGTCAGGAGTGGCGAGAATGGTCTGAAGGGGCGCTTTCGACACTATCTAAGCGGAGCGCCACCACTGGTTGGCGCGTAGCGTAAGAAAATTTTTGAGTAAAGATACTCCCTAGATCGCCGGAAATGACCCTTTCCGGGCCTAACTAATTTGCAGATAAACGAAGAATAAGGTGTCATCGCCAAATTACACCAACAAAATGTGACAAATGTCAATAAGTAGATGAGAGCGCAATAAAAAAGTCAATAATCTAGAATAAGTAAAAAGTGGTAAAGAGCTGAAAAAGGCGTCAGCAGTCCATTTGAGTCCGTCAGGGGGGGCATCCGCCCCCCCCCTGACCATGTGGACGCTCCGCCACTTCGAGGCGGGGTGCAGGCCCTAATTCGCCATTACTAATGTAAAAGAGAGTTTTGACATAATTGGACCTCCCTGCTTTTTATACATCTACATGAGACATGTCGTTGTTTACATTAGCATCCCGCGGTATACTGCGCAATTTTAACGGATCGTATGGTACATGATGGCATGCGATGTAATAACCGATGCTTGCTTATATGATATTGACATGAACACGTTGAACTCGCGCTTTGCGCGCGAAAATTTTTGGTTATTTTTTCAGGCAAGTCGGACAGTTTTGAGGCTTTTCATCCTGGAACGCCATTTTCATGCTCACTGATATGATGTGATATCTGCTGTTTGCGTTACAAATTCGAACAGGCGCGTAGCGAGGAATTTGCCAAGGGAGGGGCGAAGCCTGTAGGCAAATTATCTAAGCGTAGCGCCACCATAGGTTGGCGCGAAGCGTACAAGCAAATTTTGGCCGAAAATGTCTCCCAGATCGCTGGAAATGACACTTCCCAGGCCTTGTAAGTTGCCTCTAAGCACTTTCTATTTTGAAATTTCTTAGCGATATCATTTAAAAAAATGCTGAATGGGGGGGGGGGCGGGCGGTCGCCCCCATCCCAAAATGAGTCATGTTCCCCGACGACACGGTCGAGTTCGAGACCAGCCACAGTTGGTTTCATAGCACAATTCTACACACGCGTTATGATACACCATATATAGTTTATATATATATAGATCATTAGTGAGAGAGGAAAATTGAAACGTCAAAAAATGGAGTTGTCGGTGTAAGGGGTAGGGTGAGTCACACTTTTACGAAATCATTGATCCGTCACTGGCTACCCTTCAGCGCTGTAATGATGTCACTGTGCTTCTTTCTCTTCCCGGTGTCTTCGCGTTTTGCCTTTACTCCCTCTTTTTCTCCTTTTTCTCACTTTCTTCTTTTTCTTTTCCCTTCGTTCCTCTCCTCCTCCTCTTTTTTCCCCTCTTTTTTCCTTTTTTCTTCTCTTTTTTTCTCTTCTCTTTTTCTTACCCGGGGGGCGCGCGCCCCCAACGCCCCCCCCCCTGGATACGCACCTGGTTAGTTTTACTGTTACCTTGACAAACTTTTCGTGCCTCAGCTCGAGATGTCAGTATACCTAAGTCATTTGCATTTCTAATTCAAGTCGTTACATGCATTCCTCGATGCCTATCATCGACGGCCTAAATCATTTTCTTTGGTTTCGACAGGTTCCCTACAATCACATTGTTATGATGAGGTGCGTCATTCTACAAGAATTAGTCCGTCGACAAAGAATGAACAATGATAGTTTTGTTTATAAATACGGCAACGTAGGCTAAACGTATTTTGTGTAAATACGCAAA